>NC_035170.2:11371608-11696401 GCF_001659605.2 Manihot esculenta
AGGCCGCCGGGACCCGTAGCAAGCCTACATACCTCCTGTAAACCTGTGGAATCCCATACATAACAACATATACATGATCTGTAATAATTTTTCTTTTCTCTTATCCAAGCAAAACCTGTGCATGCACAAAATCATACATAAACCCCACACTGGAGTCCTCATCAAATACTCCAATGGGGTATCATCATCATACATATCAGCTTGGATAATCATAGTCATGACATCATTACTCACTCAACACTCTGTACATAATGGGGATTCACACACTTCTAGGTCAAGCACTACTATAATCCTCAATACATCATTAAATCATACATTACATTACATGGTCATAAGTACTCATTACATCATGTTCATGTCCACTACTATCTATTACAACATACATGACTTGACTTCACTCTAGCCGACTTCTTGATCTCTCCTGAACCTGCAACTCTGGGGATAATGGGAGTGGGGTGAGCTAAAAGCCCAGTGAGCAGAAACTAAAAACATTTGTTTTAATTCCTCCATTTTTAGGTACATTATTATTCATTTTTTTATTATTATTATCAAGTAACTTTTATTTTCTTTCTTTTTCTTATTCATGCTTTCATGTATGCGCCATAACACAAACATTTCACAACAAGGATGAACTTGTCACCATTTAGCCCCTATCCTTCTTACTTATACATGCCGGGGGCGTAGAGCCGTAGCAGGCACACCCGGACTTCCATCATCAATCATAGTGCCAGGGGCGTAGAGCCGTAGCAGGCACACCTGGACTCCCATAGGCTATCATGACATACAAGGGCTAATGGATCATTCAACATTCATCCACATCAACAACAAAGTATGCAATGCAACATATTCGTGAATTCTAATGCGAACAACCTAATATTGCATGGCATAATGATGCATGGGCAATGCTTTATGATTCATTCATTTATTCATTTACTTTAAAACTTAAGAGGTTGTTCCACTCACCTGATAACTGAAGCTTTAACAACGAACTCTGAACGACTATCTCACAACCGGGGGTCTCGGTTCCTCGGGTCCGAACCTACACAGGTGGACTCAAATGAGGCACCAAACATACATGAACATGACTCTGAAAAGCTCCCCAAAAACCCCCTAAAACATCCTGAAAACATCACATGAAAACATGCAAGAAAGGGCTGAACAGGGCACTTTCGGCGGCAGGTTCGGCGGCCGAAAGTCCCTCTGCAGCCGAAAGTCATGCAGGTTCGGCGGCACTTTCGGCGGCCGAACCTCCCAGACAGAGACGAACCTTGAGTTTCGGGGGCAGGCTTCGGCAGCCGAAACTGCCTCCACAAGGGGGTTCGGCGGCCGAAAGTCACTTCGGCGGCCGAACCTGAGTTTCTGCCGAAGGGCAGAAACTTGGTTCCCTTGTGTCCACAACCTCCAAAACACCTCAAAACATGCATAAACTTGTTCCTACACAAGCATACACATCATACATCACACCTAGGGGTCTCAAACTACAATATACCCCAACTACAACACTTCAAACAACACATTTCCAACATACATTGTTCAAATCATCAACATTAACCCATAACACAACATATAACCTAACATGCTTTTCTACCCATAGATCTTGCATAAAACTTTCATAAAACATAAAAGAAGCATAGATCGAAGCTTACCTCTTGAAGATCGAGAGGAAGAACGACCCTAGCTCGGAAAATGGAGGGATTTAGCTCCAAGACTTCCAAGCTCCAAACTTGCTTAAAAACACTCAAAAACCTTTGTGGAACCTTAAAACTCAAAGAAAATGGTGGGGATTGAAGGAAAAACACAAGATTTGGGAGAGGGAGGTCGGAAGCTCGCTGTGGCTGAAAATGGGAGAAAACCTCGCCCATTTCGGCTAAGGGTCCCTTTTATAGTGGCTGGCCAGGCCACGTTCGGGGGCCGAAGGTGCCTCCGCATGCATGCCAGGTTCGGCGGCCGAACTTGGAGTTCGGCGGCCGAACTTGCATTTTCCTCACTCAAAACTTTCGGGCGCCTAAAGTCCCTCCGAAAGCATGCATGTTCGGCGGCCGATCTTGGGAGTTCGGCGGCCGAACCTGGGTTTTCCTCCAAGGATTTTTCATGTAAAAACTCATTTAATTTCTTATTTAAAAACATGAAATACATGAAAACATTTCATAAAATCGTAGTTTTACCCTTCTAGAGGTTTCCGACATCCAAATTCCACCGGACGGTAGGAATTCCGATACCGGAGTCTAGCCGGGTATTACAATCATCCCTTATTAACCTCCCAATCTCATCTTTCAACTGTCGGCACTCCTTTGTCATATGCCCGTGTTCTTCATAAAAATGACAGTATTTGATCCTATCTCATTTTCTGACTCTATCTGGATTCACTATAAGATTTTTTCGAATTAGTAATGGATTTTTCTGTTACTAATCAATGAAAAATCCGTTACTAACTTGTTTAGTGACGAATTAGTAACAGATGAACCTTATTGCTAATGCAATAGTAATGGATTAGCAATCCGTTACTAATTTTATAACGAATTTTGTAATGAATTTATAATGGAATTTAGTAACGGATTCAAAATCCGTTACTAATTTGATAAAAATTTAAAAAAATATATATATGAAAATTAAATCTGTTACTAAATTTAACGGATAGAAATTCGTTATTAGTCTGTTACTAACTTGATAAAATAAATAATAAAAAATATAACGAAACTATATTCCGTGACTAAATTCATTACTCATTTTAAAAAGATATTGAAAAATTATATTAAACTATTGATTTATTTAATTATATTTTATATTAAATATTAACTTAATTATGGTAAACTATTAATTTTATTATTATATTTTATATTAAATGTTAACTTTAATATTTTAAATTTATTAATTTATGAGAAAATTATTATAAAATTATGAGAAAAATTTAAGAAAATAAAAAAATGTGAGAAAATGGATGAAAATGAGATAAAAAAGAAAATAAGGAAAGAAAGAAAATGGAAGAAAATAATGATAAAAATGAAGAGATAATAAGGAAAAATGAGAAATTAAAGAAAATGAGAAAAAAATAAGAAAAAGAGAAAAAAGAAAAGAAAATGAAAGAAAAATGAGAGAAAGATGAAAAGAAAATGAAGAAAAATAAAAGAGAAAATGAAAGAAATAGAACAAAATAGAAAAGAATGAAAGAAAAAGTTAGAGAATATGAGAGAAAAGAAAGTAAATGAAAGAATAATGAAAAAAAAAGGGGGAAATGATAAAAGGCAGAAAAAAAAATGAAAGAAAATGAAAGAAAGTTAAAAAAAAAAAGAGAAAATGAAAGAAAAAGAAAAAGAATATGAGAGAAAATAAAGATAATGAAATAAGAAATAAGAGATAAAAGGAAGATTAATAATGAAAGAAAATGAAAGAAAATAAAAGAAAAAAATAAAGTCAATAATGAGGAGAAGAAAATAAAATAAGAAAAAAATGAACAGAGAAAATAAGAAAGAAAATGAATAAAGTGATGAATAGAGATAAAGTGTGCGAGCGTATAAATACACGAATTAATAATGGATTTAGTAACGGATTAAATTTATTACTAAATTTAAAAGAAAAATGCGAGCAAATAAAAATAAAAAGACTGTATTATTCTCTAAATTTTAGTAACGAATTTCTTAATTTATTATTAATTTTTAAATTAATAACAGATCCAATAATAGATTTTTTTCGTTATTAAATTAGAAAGAAAAAAAATGAGATTTTTTTTAAAAATGCGGTATTTTTTTCTTCAAAATTTAGTAATGTATTACAAAATCAATTACTAGTTTTCAAATCAGTAACGAATTAAATCCATTACTAAATTAAAAAGAATATGCAGGATTTAAAAAAAATAAAAAGTCAATTTTTTTATCCAAAAATTAGTAACGGAATAAATCTCTTACTAATTTTATAATAGATTGCGTTAAATCCGTTACTATTTTATTTATTTATTATTTAAATAATTTATTTATTTAATAACTGATTTAACAATAAATTTATTAATGGATTTGGATCCATTACTAATTTTTTACTAATTTAGTAACGAATTTGTAATGGATTTCAAAATCGGTTATTAATTTTACAAATAATTTTATTAAGTAACAAATTTAGTAACAGATTTATTAATCTGTCACTAAATGATAAAAATTAGTAACGGAATACAAAATATGTTATTAATTCATTACTAATATCTGTTACTATTTCGATAGATTTTTGTAGTGATTGAGCTTGAGAGGCTACCTGACTTCCTTGTCATTATTCCTAATCCACATTAGAATACGTGTTCGTGAGTCATTCAATAGAATATAATTCTTATACTTACTTTGATCATCCATCCTTCTAGAGCTGGGGTAACTTCTATGGTCCCCTTCATATTCTTGCCCCTCTGACTTTTAGTTTTGCTTTTAACTTGTCATTTTGTCCTCTTTTAATGATTGGATTTGTTATCCAGCCTGATGTATTTCTGGACTTTGTCCATTAGTCATTGGTACGTAGTGGCTGGGTTCTTGATTAGGGAATCTATGAACTTGATATTGCATGTCCCTTTCTTTAATGCTTCACATGCTATCTCATTATTTAATTCTTTTACATGTATTGCTTTTGCATTGAAACGTGATATAAAGATCCTTAAAGATTCACCCTCTCCTTGGTGAATCTTTCGCAAGTTAGAGGATAGCTTTTTTGGAGGTATACAAGTAATAAATCTAGATTTAAATAATATAACGAATTGCATAAAGTTCTGAATTAAACCTGGACCTCAGATGTTGGTGCCATTTATGAGTCAAACCTATAAGTGTTGATGAAAACACTCGGCGCAATATGAAGTCGTTGACATTCTAAAGCTGCATGATCGTCTTAAAGATCGTCAAGTGACTTTTGGGATTTGCTGTTCTATCACATTTGTCGAAGCTAGGTAGCTTGAACTTGGTTGGAAAAGTTTCTGCTAAGATTTCATCTGAAAGAGGCGAGACACCATCTAGACCAACGTCCTCCTCATACTCCTTTTGCAACCTTTGAACAACCCATACCAGCTTCCAATCGATGCTTTTCAGAGTCTCGTATGATTCATCTTCTTCAAACTCGATCTTCCCTTTGGATCGCATCTTGATTGCCTCTGTCCGAATCTTTAGGGTGTCTATGCAGGCTTCCTCTCTTCTCTAAGAGCCATGAATGATGTCTCCTCCCAAGCCTTGTTCTGCTCAAGAGTGCAACCTTTGGATGTATTGGAGCATTTGCTCATTGGTCATATCATTGAGATCTGTTTCGTTGACCATAGAGGGTGTGTTTTGTCTACCACCAGGAGTGGAAAAGATGATAGCGCCCTCATTGTAGCAATCTTAACACCAGCTCGTGACAACCATTTTGAGAGAGATGAAAAAAAAGATTTATTTTTAAGAGAAAGGGAGCAAGAGACCGATTTTAATATAAATGAACAGAAAGGATTTAATGGATTTTTCGGCAACGGAACCAAATGATGTTATTGAAACTAAGTTGATGATGTGGCTGAAATGGAGCTGTGATATGATTGGTTAAATCTACAAGATAGAGAAGGTGAGGTGGTTGGCACTTACGGCTGCGACTTCGATGCTCAAGTCAGTATACTGGAGAATATGGTGAGTATAAGGAATTGTTTAGAACACAAAAGTAGTTATGTAAGAGAATTATGTACCTTTATCTCTGTAATTGTTAGCTTTTATACTATAAAAAGATGGAGTTAATTATAATATTTCCTGGTAATCCGACAGTGATGTGGCCAGTTTATTGATAAGGGATCTTACTGGCTAATTGATTGGAGATCCCGTGATTACAGGCGTAAAGGGTATCTACTGGCTTGTAGCCGTTAATGTTAACTTTCTATGGAGTATCGTCCTGTGGTTGAGAGGGCGAGTTCTGATGAACTAAACTAATCTGAGGCCAACCTGAAGCATCCGGATCTTCTTTTTTCTCGGTGGGACTGAGTATTATCTGATCAGACTCTTGGCAGGTGACCCTTTCTTTGAGTGTCAGTACATAGTGTTCTTTGGATGATTATTGTGTAATATCAATTATAATATTTAATAGCTTATTTGATTAATTTTAACATCAATGTTTATAGCAATAAATCTAAATTGTAAGTTGTGCTGCAATTTACATATTAAAGTGCAAATTTTCGATTGTTAATTTTCTTTAAAGTTTAACATTATATATTTAAATTTTTTTATGAATTGTGTCATTGTTATAGATTTTAAATATTGTATAATATTAAACCTATTTTATTTATAATTTTGTTCAATTTATAAAAAAATATTGAATTAGAGTTAATTACAAAAGATTCCATCCTTTTAAAACTTTTGCAATTACACCCATCCTTTTTTCTTTAACTGATTAAACCCTATCTGTAATACCCGGCTAGAGTCCGGCATCGGAATTCTACTTTCCGAAGGAGTTTCGGATGTCGGAAGTCTCTAGAAGGGTTAGCGTGATGTTTTTCTAACATGTTTTGGTATGTTTCATAGTTTTAAAGCATAAGGAAATGAGTTTTTGAGTGAAATGAACCAAGGCAGAAAAGCCAGGTTCGGCCGCCGAAGTTGAGGTTCGGCCGCCGAACATGCATGGCTCTCGGTTTCACGTGTGGCCGCCGAAGGTGGTCTGGCCAGCCACCTATAACTGGCCCTCAGTCGGTTGAAGCGGTAAGAGCACCGTTTCTTTCACTTGCTGAGGTGAAACTCTGTCCTTTGTGAGTATTCTTTCATGTTTTCATGAAATCATGCAAAGATTTGATTAGTTTTTATGGTATTTGAAGGTTTTAAGCTAAAAACTCAAAGTTGTGAAGTTTGGAGAGTTTGAAGAAGAGTTGCTTCAAAACTCCACGTTAGGATCATTCATCTACTTGTTTTCAAAAGGTAAGTGAAGATCCTGAACTTGTTTTTATGATTTTTGATGGTTTTATAGGGTTTATGGAGAGAGTTGCATGAATAGGTTAAAAAGAGAGTTTTTGATGATTTTGTAAGTAAAGCATGTTTGTGTGTTATATGTTTTGTGTTGTTGGGGTTTTTAGGTAGTTGTTGACCCCTTTGAGCATATACATGAGTGTATGCAAGTTGAGGAGTTGAGGTGTTTGTGTGTGAGTTGATTTTGGTGCTTTTTGGCAAGAGGCAGAGCAAGTTTCTGCCTTGCGGATGAACTCAGGTTCGGCCGCCGAAGGTACATTCGGCCGCCGAACCCATGAAGAGGTGGCTTCGGCTGCCTAAGCTTGCCCCCGAGCTTTTGGACTTTCGGCTCTGGAGGGGAGTTCGGCCGCCGAAGGATAGAGACTTTCGTCTCTGGAGTGCCTTTTGGCCTCCAAAACTTGCCCCCGAAAGGGTTCGGCTGCCGAAAGTAGAGATTCGGCCGCCGAAGGTGCTTGAGTTTCGTCTCTGGAGAGGACTTTCGGCCGCCGAACCTACCGCCGAAAATGTCCTGTCCAGCTTTCCTTTGCATGCTTTGCATGAATGTTAGAGTGAGTTTAAGGGGATTCTTGGGGAGTTTCATAGAGTTGTTCATAAGCTAGTTTGGTCCCTCATTTGAATCCATCTGTATAGGTACAGACCAGAGCAACCAGAGAGAGCAGCAGTGTAATACCCGGCTAGACTCCGGTATCGGAATTCCTACCATCCGGTGGAATCTTGGATGTCGGAAGCCTCTAGTAGGGTAGAATCATGTTTTCATAAAATGTTTTAAGGTATTTCATGGTTTTAAGTAAAATGGAAATGAGTTTTTGCATGAAAACAACCTTGAAGGAAAACTCAGGTTCGGCCGCCGAACCTCAAGTTCGGCCGTCGAACATGCATGCCTTCGGGAGCGCCTTTAGGCCCCTGAAAGCATAAGTGAGGAAAGTCCAGGTTCGGCCGCCGAACCTCATGCTCGGCCGCCGAACATGGCATGCATGCGGAGGCACGTTCGGCCCCCGAACGTGGCCTGGCCAGCCACTATAAAAGGGTCCCTTAGCCGAAAACGGGCGAGCTTTTTCCCCATTTCCGGCCAAGGTGAGTTCTCCGCCACCCCTCACCGATCTTGAGTCTTTTCCTTCAGATCTTTCGAGTTTTTCACTAGTTTTCATCTTGTTTTGAAGATTTCCGAGTTTTGAGCAAGTTTTGGAGCTTTGAGGTTCAAGAACTCAAATCTCTTCCAACTCCAAGTTAGATCGCCTCCACCCTCGATCTTCAAGAGGTAAGAGTCGATCTCTAGCTTACATTATGTTTTAAGCAAGTTTTATGCAAGTTCATGGGATAGAAAATGCATGTGTAGCTTATGTTAAGCTTATGGGTTTTTGGTGTGATTTTTGAACAATGTGAGTTGCTTGTGTGTTGTAGTTGGGGTTTTTGATGGTTTGATGCCCCTAGGAACTTGTATATTTGCTTGTGTATGTTTGGGAATGTTGTAGAATAGGTTTATGCATGTTTGGATGAGATTGGAGGCACAAATGCATAAGGGAGCTGAGTTTCTGCCATTCTGGGAGAAACCAGGTTCGGCAGCCGAAGGAACTTTCGGCCGCCGAACATGCTTGTGGAGGCAGCCTTCGGCTGCCGAAGCTTGCCCCCGAAAGGAGACTTTCGTCTCTATCTGGGACTTTCGGCCGCCGAAAGTGCCGCCGAACATGCATGAGTTTCGCCTCTGTCTGGGAGTTTCGGCCGCCGAAGGTGCCACTGAACCTGCCTGACTTTCGGCTCTGGAGGGACTTTCGGCCGCCGAACCTGCCGCCGAAAGTGCCCTGTCCAGCCTTTTCTTGCATGTTTTACTATGATTATTCCATGATGTTTTAGGGGGTTTTTGGGGAATAGTTTAGAGTTATGTTCATGTATGTTTGGTCCCTCATTTGAGTCCACCTGTGTAGGTTCGGACCCGAGGAACTGAGGACCCCAGCAGTGAGTCTGTTGCCCCAGTGTTTGGTCAGAGCTATCCAGAGGTGAGTGGAATAACCTATTATGTTTTAAAGCAAATAATGTACTTTTTAGCATGCTTCATGCATCATGAATGCCATGTGATGAATTAGGTTGCTTGCATTAGAATTCACGAATATGTTGCATTGCATATGTTAAATGTTGATGTGGATGAATGTTGGATGATCCATAGCCCTCGATCTATGATACGATGATGTGATATGTACGGTACGGAATGTAAGACCAGTGGGACCCATTCTACGTTCGCTGGCACTATGTAAGGGAAAGACCAGGACCCATTCTACGTTCTGGCACAGTTGGACACTGTTATGTTATGATATGTAAGGGAAAGACCAGGACCCATTCTACGTTCTGGCACAGTTGGACCATGTAGAGGGCTATTGGTGACAAGTTCATCCTTGATGTGATTTAGCTGTGATGTGATGCATTTCATGTTATCATATGTTTTTAAATGTTTTATTATTCTGCTCACTGGGCTCTAGTAGCTCACCCCTCTCCCAATTTCCCCAGGATTGCAGGTACAGGGTAGACTAGGAGGTTTACAAGAGTAATGAAGTCACGTGTATGTAATAGTTAGTGTGGACATGATAAATGTATTAATGTTATGTAAAAGTACAGTTTCAGTCATGTATTGATATTGAGGATTAGATATTGTGCTTGACATTGTGTATGAGGTATCCCTTTTATTACATGATAAAAAATGTTTTATAATGTTCATGAAAGCCAACTCATCTTATGATGTATCGCCCATTGGGGCATTGATGAGATCCCACAGAGGGATCAGGACTATGATTATGACTATGTACAGTGTATGTTCAGGTTGAGTTGGATGTTTGAAGGAAAAGTTTTAAATTTTTATGCATGTTGTTGATCATGTATGGGATTAAACAGGTTTTCAGGTTGCATGTCAGGCTTGCTACGGGTCCCGGCGGCCTTAAGCCGATCTGGATCCTAGCGCCGGTAGCGGTCCGATTTTCGGGTTGTTACAGAATGGTATCAGAGCCCTAGGTTCATAGGATCAGACCTAGAGTGTCGGGCTCATAGATTTTCTAGAAGGTCAAGCACAATAGGAAAGATCATGTCCACTAGGATAGGATGTGGAGTCCTGTCTTGTATGATGATGTGAAATGCCATGATTATATACATGTGCATTGATGCTATGATATGAATGATGTATATGTGATGAGGGTTCATGTGTGCCCACATGAACCATATGATGCTAATGTTTGTATGATGTGTACTGTTTTTCAGAAAACAGGATGAGAGGAACCCGTCGATCGGCAAGATTGACCGGAGTACCACCTAAGGATGAGGGCACGAGCGCCCGTCCTCCTACATTGCCTAGGGCAATGTCTTGTAGAGCCAACAGAGAAAGAGTGTCAAGGGACCCTAGAAGGTCTTTTGATGCTAGCAGAAGGGGGACTGATAGAGGAGGAAGTTCTTCAGATGTGAAGGAGGTTATGGAAGAGGATCAGAGGAGGGATGGGAACCTGGATGTGAGCATGGAGGAAGAAGGGACAGGGGAGTCTCAGGGAGGCGTTCAGGCCTCGGGGTATGGTTTTGCACCCCATTATCCACCCTTCCCACAGGGTTCAGGGTATCCGATGGGAGGCACGTCGGATTACTCCAGCTTTAACCCCTACCCTACCTACATGCCTTATCCACCTTATACACAATACCCAGCTTATCCACCCTCACCCTTTTATCCTAACCCGGCAAACCCCACCTCGGGGAATGCTGCACCCCCACCTCCACCACCTACAGAACCAACAGCCCCAGTTACTCAACCTCCTAGACCTAGCTCAGCCGGTGGGAGCAAGGTAAAGATGACAGATTACCTTAAGCTGGATGCTCCCAAATACAAGTCAGGGGATGACCCCTTTGAGTATCTGAGAGTGGTGAAGACAATAACTGATGAGCTAGGGGCAAATGACAGCAGGGCCATTCAGATGGTAGGGTTCACTTTAAAGTGCAAGAAGGCACGGGAATGGTTCAAGTGTTATGTGGACCCGAGACTAGACGGCATGACATGGGAGGAGTTTGCGAATGAGTTCGCTGGATGGGCTTTTCCAGACAGTTCCAGAGAACTGAAAATGATTGAGTTTGAGCAACTGAGGCAGACAGAGCACATGAGTGTAGAGGAGTTCACGGATAAATTCTTGGAGCTATTGCCTTTTTCAGGGCAAGCTCTAGATACAGATACGAAGAAAGCCAAGAGATATGTTATGAAGCTGCATTCTAGGTACTCCTCGTTGATTCAGTCAGTTGAGAGGGAAAGTTTCCACACTGTGGTGGACATGGCTCGAAGGATGGAGGCGAGTGCTATAGTTGAGGGGTCAGTGAAGCAGTCAGTGACCCAGTCTTCAGGGGTTAAGACCCCAGGCAGAGGAGGGCCAGGTCTCTCTTCTCAGAGCTCAAGTAAGAAGAGGTGGGATAACACCACCAAGAAGCCGAAAAAGAATAAGTTTTGGAATAAGTTGAAGTCCGGTCTGGGATTTGGCGGTGGCTCGAGCTCAGGCTCAGATGGTACAGAATGCCAGAGATGTGGAAGACCGCACAGGGGAGTGTGTCGAGCTGGGACTAATACATGTTTCAGATGTGGACAGGAGGGACACATGGCTCGGGAGTGTCCTAGAGCACCTTTTATGGTCCAGCCCCAGCAGACAGCCTCCGGTAGTGTGGCACAGCCAGCAGCTCCAGCCACAACTCAGGGCAGTGGCAGAGGTAGAGGGAGAGGGGCAGCCTCTTCTTCTGGTTCCCGAGGTGAAGGTCCATCAGCTCCAGCCAGGATCTTCACCATGACTCAGCAGGAGGCTAACACATCCAACACCGTGGTGTCAGGTAATCTCGTCATTGGGTGTTCTGATGTGTATGCATTAATGGACCCGGGTGCATCTCATTCATTTATTGCTCCGAGAGCCATCGAGAGGTTGGGTCTGATAGTCTCTGGGTTAGAGTGTCCCCTATGGGTCAGTGGACCCAAGTGTGACCCATCAGTGGCAGTGTCAGTCTGCCAGTACAGTCCAGTTTTTGTTGAGGGAAGATGCCTCTCCGCCGACCTTGTGGTTCTAGATTTGACAGACTTTGACGTCATTCTAGGGATGGATTGGCTATCTATCCATGGTGCTACCTTGGACTGCAGGGACAAGGTAGTCAGGTTCAGAGATCAGAACGGGTCAGAGGTCGTCTTCAGAGGAGACAAGAGGGGCACACCTAGAGGTTTGATATCAGCTCTTCAGGCTCGTAGGTTGCTTAGGAAGGGATGTCAGGGGTACTTAGCTCATGTGAGAGAGCTTAGTAGTCAGGTCAGGGAGCCAGCCTCAGTGCCAATTGTCAGAGAGTTTCAGGATGTCTTTCCTGATGAGCTTCCAGGTTTACCACCTGCTAGGGAGATAGAGTTCGAGATAGAGTTGGTGCCTGGAACTAGACCGATCTCTATCCCTCCCTACAGGATGGCCCCAGCCGAGTTGAAGGAGTTGAAAGAACAGTTGCAAGAGCTGGTAGAGAAGGGCTTCATCCGATAGAGTACCTCACCTTGGGGTGCTCCGGTCTTGTTTGTGAGAAAGAAGGATGGATCCCTCAGACTTTGTATTGACTACAGGCAGTTGAACACAGTCACTACCAAGAATAGGTACCCTCTGCCAAGGATCGATGATCTATTCAACCAACTAGCAGGAGCGGGTTGTTTCTCCAAAATAGATCTAAGATCGGGGTACCATCAGCTAAGGATAAGGGATGAAGATGTGCCGAAGACAGCTTTCAGGACCAGATATGGGCATTTTGAGTTCCTTGTAATGCCGTTCGGGTTAACAAACGCCCCTGCAGCATTCATGGATCTCATGAACAGAGTGTTTAGCCAGTACCTGGATCACTTCGTTATTATCTTCATAGATGATATCTTAGTGTATTCTAGGAATGCAGAGGAGCATGCCCATCATCTGAGGTTGGTTCTGCAGACTTTGAGGGAACATGGCTTGTATGCCAAGTTCTCTAAGTGTGAATTCTGGCTGAGGAGCATTTCGTTCTTGGGACATGTAGTGTCAGAGAATGGGATAGAGGTAGACCCCAAAAAGACAGAAACTGTGGCTAACTGGCCTAGACCCACTTCAGTGACAGAGATTAGAAGTTTCTTGGGTTTGGCAGGTTACTACAGGAGGTTCGTTCGGGATTTCTCGAAGATAGCAGCTCCTCTGACCAGGTTAACCAGGAAGAATCAGAAGTTTCTGTGGACCGACCAGTGCGAGGAGAGTTTTGAAGAGCTTAAGAAGAGGTTGACTTCAGCACCAGTGTTAGCTCTGCCATCCAGTGATGAAGACTTTACAGTCTTTTGTGATGCGTCCCGTGTGGGACTGGGTTGTGTACTAATGCAGAATGAGAAGGTGATTGCTTATGCTTCTAGGCAGCTGAAGAAGCATGAGTTGAATTACCCCACACATGACCTAGAGATGGCAGCAGTAATCTTTGCACTCAAGATGTGGAGGCACTACCTCTATGGGGTTAAATGTGAGATCTTCACGGATCATAAAAGCCTGCAGTACATCTTGAGTCAAAGAGATTTGAACTTGAGACAGAGAATATGGGTGGAGCTGCTGAGTGACTATGATTGCAAGATTCAGTACCATCCGGGTAAGGCGAACGTTGTGGCAGACGCCTTAAGCCGAAAATCACTCGGCAGTTTATCCCACATATCGGCAGAGAGGAGGCCAGTGGTGAAGGAGCTCTACAAGCTCATTGAGGAAGGTCTACTGATGGAGTTGTCTAGTACAGGTGCCTTGGTGGCCCAGA
Source organism: Manihot esculenta (assembly GCF_001659605.2). Taxonomy (NCBI): domain Eukaryota; kingdom Viridiplantae; phylum Streptophyta; class Magnoliopsida; order Malpighiales; family Euphorbiaceae; genus Manihot; species Manihot esculenta. The sequence continues at coordinate 11,385,312 of NC_035170.2, forward strand.
TGAGAGTGACACCCGTGTTTCTGGAGCAGGTGGCTCAGAAACAGCATGAGGATCCAGAGTTAGTGAAGATTGCCAGAACTGTTCAGTCAGGCAATGATAGTGAGTTCAGATTCGACAGCAAGGGGATCCTCCGCTATGGGAGCAGACTATGTGTACCAGATGACATAGGGCTAAAAGGAGACATTATGAGGGAGGCTCATAATACAAGATACAGCATTCACCCCAGAGCCACCAAGATGTATCAAGATCTAAAGAAGGTTTATTGGTGGCCAGCTATGAAGAAAGAAGTGGCACAGTTCGTGTCAGCCTGCGAAGTGTGTCAGAGGGTGAAGCTGGAACATCAGAAGCCGACTGGAATGCTTAACCCGCTACCTATTCCAGAATGGAAATGGGAAAATATAGCTATGGACTTCGTAGTGGGGTTACCGGCGGCGTCCAACAGAGTGGACTCCATATGGGTGATTGTGGACAGACTCACCAAATCTGCTCACTTCATTCCTGTCAGGAGTGGCTATTCTGTGGACAAGTTAGCGCAGGTGTATGTCGACGAGATCGTCAGGCTGCATGGGGTTCCTGTTTCGATAGTGTCAGATAGAGGGCCCCAGTTCACCTCCAGATTTTGGCGGAGTCTGCAGAATGCCATGGGTACTAGGTTGGATTTCAGTACTGCCTTCCACCCCCAGACTGATGGACAGTCAGAAAGGACCATCCAGACCATAGAGGATATGCTCAGAATGTGTGTGCTGGACTTTGGCGGTTCTTGGAGGCAGCATCTACCTTTGGTGGAGTTTGCCTACAATAACAGCCATCATGCTAGCATCGGGATGGCTCCATATGAAGCTTTATATGGAAGGAAGTGCAGATCACCTGTTTGCTAGGAAGAAGTTGGGGAAAAGGCCTTGGCAGGGCCTGAGCTAATAGAGATCACCAACAGGGTGGTACCCATAATCAGAGAAAGAATCAAGACTGCTGCAAGCAGACAGAAGAGTTATGCAGACATCCGCAGACGGCAGGTCGAATTTCAGGAGGGGGATCTGGTATTGCTCAAGGTGTCTCCTATGAAAGGAGTGGTTCGCTTCGGAAAGAAAGGTAAACTAGCCCCACGATACATCGGACCCTTTGAAATCTTGCAAAAGATTGGGAATGTGTCGTACAAGCTGGATTTACCTGCTTCAATGGAAAGAATCCATCCGGTTTTCCATGTTTCGATGTTGAGGAAGTTTGTGTCAGATCCGAGCAAGGTTCTTAGTGAGCCTGATGTGGAGGTCCAAGAGGATCTCACCTATGTTGAACAGCCAGTACGGATCATAGACACCCGATCAGAAAGCTAAGAAACAAGGAAATCCCGATGGTGAAAGTCCTATGGAACCACCACAATTTGGAGGAATGCACTTGGGAGACACGGGAGTTTATGCTCCAGCAGTACCCTCATCTCTTTTAAGGTTAGATCTCTTTGTGTTTATGTGCTATGTATGTATGTTATGTTTTATGCCATGCTATGTGCTAGTTGAGGAATATTCGGGGACGAATGTTCTTAAGGGGGGAGAATGTAATACCCGGCTAGACTCCGGTATCGAAATTCCTACCGTCCGGTGGAATCTTGGATGTCGGAAGCCTCTAGTAGGGTAGAATCATGTTTTCATAAAATGTTTTAAGGTATTTCATGGTTTTAAGTAAAATGGAAATGAGTTTTTGCATGAAAACAACCTTGAAGGAAAACTCAGGTTCGGCCGCCGAACATGCATGCCTTCGGGAGCGCCTTTAGGCCCCCGAAAGCATAAGTGAGGAAAGTCCAGGTTCGGCCGCCGAACCTCATGTTCGGCTGCTGAACATGGCATGCATGCGGAGGCACGTTCGGCCCCCGAACGTGGCCTGGCCAGCCACTATAAAAGGGTCCCTTAGCCGAAAACGGGCGAGCTTTTTTCCCATTTCCGGCCAAGGTGAGTTCTCCGCCACCCCTCACCGATCTTGAGTCTTTTCCTTCAGATCTTTCGAGTTTTTCACTAGTTTTCATCTTGTTTTGAAGATTTCCGAGTTTTGAGCAAGTTTTGGAGCTTTGAGGTTCAAGAACTCAAATCTCTTCCAACTCCAAGTTAGATCGCCTCCACCCTCGATCTTCAAGAGGTTAGAGTTGATCTCTAGCTTACATTATGTTTTAAGCAAGTTTTATGCAAGTTCATGGGATAGAAAATGCATGTGTAGCTTATGTTAAGCTTATGGGTTTTTGGTGTGATTTTTGAACAATGTGAGTTGCTTGTGTGTTGTAGTTGGGGTTTTTGATGGTTTGATGCCCCTAGGAACTTGTATATTTGCTTGTGTATGTTTGGGAATGTTGTAGAATAGGTTTATACATGTTTGGATGAGATTGGAGGCACAAATGCATAAGGGAGCTGAGTTTCTGCCATTCTGGGAGAAACCAGGTTCGGCAGCCGAAGGAACTTTCGGCCGCCGAACATGCTTGTGGAGGCAGCCTTCGGCTGCCGAAGCTTGCCCCCGAAAGGAGACTTTTGTCTCTGTCTGGGACTTTCGGCCGCCGAAAATGCCGCTGAACATGCATGAGTTTCGCCTCTGTCTGGGAGTTTCGGCCGCCGAAGGTGCCGCCGAACCTGCCTGACTTTCGGCTCTGGAGGGACTTTCGGCCACCGAACCTGCCGCCGAAAGTGCCCTGTCCAGCCCTTTCTTGCATGTTTTACTATGATTATTCCATGATGTTTTAGGGGGTTTTTGGGGAATAGTTTAGAGTTATGTTCATGTATGTTTGGTCCCTCATTTGAGTCCACCTGTGTAGGTTCGGACCCGAGGAACCGAGGACCCCAGCAGTGAGTCTGTTGCCCCAGTGTCTGGTCAGAGCTATCCAGAGGTGAGTGGAATAACCTATTATGTTTTAAAGCAAATAATGTACTTTTTAGCATGCTTCATGCATCATGAATGCCATGTGATGAATTAGGTTGCTTGCATTAGAATTCACGAATATGTTGCATTGCATATGTTAAATGTTGATGTGGATAAATGTTGGATGATCCATAGCCCTCGATCTATGATACGATGATGTGATATGTACGGTACGGAATGTAAGACCAGTGGGACCCATTCTACGTTCGCTGGCACTATGTAAGGGAAAGACCAGGACCCATTCTACGTTCTGGCACAGTTGGACACTGTTATGTTATGATATGTAAGGGAAAGACCAGGACCCATTCTACGTTCTGGCACAGTTGGACCATGTAGAGGGCTATTGGTGACAAGTTCATCCTTGATGTGATTTAGCTGTGATGTGATGCATTCCATGTTATCATATGTTTTTAAATGTTTTATTATTCTGTTCACTGGGCTCTAGTAGCTCACCCCTCTCCCAATTTCCCCAGGATTGCAGGTACAGGGTAGACCAGGAGGTTTACAAGAGTAATGAAGTCACGTGTATGTAATAGTTAGTGTGGACATGATAAATGTATTAATGTTATGAAAAAGTACAGTTTCAGTCATGTATTGATATTGAGGATTAGATATTGTGCTTGACATTGTGTATGAGGTATCCCTTTTATTACATGATAAAAAATGTTTTATAATGTTCATGAAAGCCAACTCATCTTATGATGTATCACCCATTGGGGCATTGATGAGATCCCACAGAGGGATCACGACTATGATTATGACTATGTACAGTGTATGTTCAGGTTGAGTTAGATGTTTGAAGGAAAAGTTTTAAATTTTTATGCATGTTGTTGATCATGTATGGGATTAAACAGGTTTTCAGGTTGCATGTCAGGCTTGCTACGGGTCCCGGCGGCCTTAAGCCGATCTAGATCCTAGCGCCGGTAGCGGTCCGATTTTCGAGTCGTTACAAGTAGTGAGTACTGCTCCAGAGTTTTCAGAGCCTGCAGAGTCAGTCCAGATAGCCAGAGGTGAGTGGAACTAAACTTAAAGCTTTTAATTGAATTGAGAAATAAACAGCTTTTAGCATACTTCATGCATCATGAGTATACAGTAGGTTGTTTGCATTAGCATTCACGAATATGTTGCATTGCATAGTTATTTGTTGTTGTGGGTGAATGCTGAATGATCCAATAGTCTCTGAGAGAAGTCCAGGAGCCTTTGACTACGCCCTGGCAATGGTAAGTACAGAGGTGTTATATACACATATACATATATGACAGGAAGACCAGGTGCTCGATTCTACGCCCTGGCACAGAGTTGTCGGGACTATATGGTGACAGGTTTACCCTTGATGTGGATTGTTTGTGATATGATGCATTCCATTAGAGCATGTGATAATGACTATTTTACTGTTCTACTCACTGGGCTATAGAGCTCACCCCACTCCCTTAACCCCAGTTTTGCAGGTTCAGTGTACAGTGTACAGGGACAGTCCAGCAGAGTACAGAAAGAGTAAAGAGATTTGTAATAGTTTAGTGTGGACATGTAATATTAAAGAGATGTAATAGTTGTGTATAAAGTTAGCAATGTGCTTGACTTAGTGATGTGGTTCATAACATGATCTGTATATGTATATCTGTTTTACTGTATGTGACACACCAGGCTTAACAGGTATGAGTTAACCCATCTAGAGCAAGCTCTAGTCAGGGGTACAGAGTACAAAGTACAGAGTACAGAGATAGTGCATGCACAGGTTAAGCCTTGGTTCAGAAAAGAGTTTTTATTTTCACAGAAAATAAAAATGATCATGTATGAGTTTTACAGGTACACAGAAAGTATAGCAGGCTTGCTACGGGTTCTGGCGGCCTTAAGCCGACCTGAATCCTAGCGCCGGTGACGGTCCATTTTGGGGTCGTTACAGATTGGTATCAAAGCCCTAGGTTCACATGATTGGACCTATTGAGACAGTGTCGGGCTCATAGAGGTTAGAAGTGGTCAAGCACAATAGGAAATCATGTCCACTAGGATAGGGTGTTGAGTCCTATCTGTTTAAATGCTATGAGTTATACATGTGCTTTAATGATCTGTGCTGTTTATGTGCTAAAGTGCTATCTTCTGTGTTGTTTTCCAGAGAGAGTAAAGATGAGAGGAACTCGTCGATCAGCTCGATTGACTGGAGTCCCACCAAAGAGTGAGAGACCAACTGCTCGTCCTCCTGCATTGCCAAGGGCAAGGTCTCAGAGATCTAGCAGGGAAGGTACGTCAATAGACCCTCGAAGGTCTGTCGACGAGAGCAGAAGAGGTACAGCGAGAGGAGAAAGATCAGAGGAAAGGAGGGAGGCTATGGAGATTGACCAGTCGAGAGATGACAGCATGGGTATAGGCAGATTTGAGGAAGGTATGGGAGAGTCACAGGGAGGCGCTCAGGCCTCAGGTTTTGGCTATCCAGCCTTTCCGCAAGACCCAGAGTAGCCGATGGGAGGTATGTCGGAGTACTCTAGTTTTGTCCCATATCCTCCTTACATGCCATATATGCCTTATCCTCATTACTACCCACCATATCCTATGTATCCACCTTCCCCTACCCATCTAAGTACAGCACACCCAGAGCTAAATGACCCAGTACCACCCCCACCAGAACCAGTAGCCCCTGTTGTTGACCGACATCAACCTAGCTCATCTGGAGGTAAAGTGCAAATGACGGAGTACTTGAAATTGGATGCTCCTAAATACAACACGGGAGATGATCATTGAATACCTCAGATCAGTTAGGATGATAACCAGTGAGTTGGGAGCTGATGATAGTAGGGCCATTGAGATGGCAGGGTTTACACTCAAATGCAAGAAGGCCAGAGAATGGTTCAAGAATTATGTGGAACCCAGGATGAACAGTATGTCATGGGGAGAGTTCGCCAATGAATTTGCAAGGTGGGCTTTTCCTGACAGTTCGAGGGAGATGAAAGTAATAGAGTTTGAACAGTTGAGACAGACAGATGAAATGAGTGTTGATGAATTCACAGATAAGTTCCTGGATCTGCTTCAGTATGTGGGTCAAGCCTATGATACTGATCAGAAGAAGGCAAGGAGATATACTATGAGACTGCATCCCAGGTATTCTTCCTTGATTCTTCCAGCAGAAAAGGAGAGTTTCCACACTATAGTGGACGCAGCCAGGAAAATGGCAGCTAGTGCCAATATTCAGAAATAGTCAAAGGCACAGGCTTCGGGTTCTAAAGCCCCCAGTTCAGGTACTTCAGGCAGCAAGAGATGGGATAGAGTAAAAGGAACAAAGAGTAAGTTCTGGAATAAAGTCAAGTCAAGTCTGGGAATAGGTAGTGGCTCAAGCTCTGGCACAGTTCCAGTATGCAGAAGATGTGGAAGACCACATGGAGGAGCTTGTCGGTTGGGATCTACAGCTTGTTTTAGATGTGGACAGGAAGGGCATATTGCTCGGGATTGTCCTTAGGTGACTTTTGCACCATCCCAGCAGATGAGTTCAGGCAGTGTGGTACAGCCAGTTGTACAGCCAGTAGCTCCAGTCATGCCTCAGAGTAGTGGCAGAGGTAGAGGGAGAGGGGCAGCCTCTACTTCAGCAGCAGGTTCCCGAGGTGGAAATTCGGTAGCCCTAGCACGGATTTTCACTGTGAAACAGGAGGAGGCTAACACGTCGAACACAGTGGTGTCAGGTAATCTCATCATTGGGTGTTCAGATGTGTATGCTTTGATGGACCTTGGTGCTTCTCATTCCTTTATTGCTTCGAGAGCCATAGAGAGATTGGGCTTGATCAGCTCTGAGTTAGAGTATCCTCTCTGGGTCAGTGGACCTAAGTGTGACCCATCAGTGGCAGCGTCAGTCTGTCGTTTCAGTCCAGTGTTCATAAAGGGTAGATGCCTTCCAGCTGACCTTGTGGTTCTAGACTTGACAGATTTTGATGTCATTCTAGGGATGGATTGGCTATCTGCATATAGTGCTACTTTGGACTATAGAGAGAAGATAGTTAGTCTCAGAGACCAGGATGGGTCAGAGTGTGTCTTCAGAGGAGACAGGAGAGGTACACCCAGAGGTATGATTTCAGCCCTTCAGGCTCGTCGTTTGCTTCGGAGGGGTTGTCAGGGGTTTCTAGCTCATGTGAGAGAGCTAGACAGTCAGGTTAGGGAACCAGCCACAGTACCAGTAGTCTGAGAGTTTCTCGATGTTTTCCCAGACGACCTTCCCAAACGAACTTCCAGGACTACCACCTGGTAGGGAGATAGAGTTTGAAATAGAATTGCTGCCTGAGACCAGACCTATCTCTATTCCTCCCTACAGGATGGCGCCAGCAGAGTTAAAAGAGTTAAAAGAGCATTTGCAGGACTTGGTAGATAAGGGTTTCATCTGCCCTAGTACCTCACCTTGGGGTGCTCCAGTGCTCTTTGTCAGAAAGAAGGATGGATCCCTCAGACTTTGTATCGACTACAGACAGTTGAACAAGGTCACTACCAAGAATAGGTATCCTCTACCTAGGATTGATGATCTATTTGACCAGCTAGCTGGAGCAGGTTGTTTCTCTAAAATAGATCTGAGATCCGGGTATCATCAGTTGAGAGTTAGAGAGGCAGATGTACCAAAGACAGCTTTCCGGACCAGATATGGGCATTATGAGTTCTTAGTGATGCCGTTCGGGTTGACTAACGCTCCTGCAGCATTCATGGATCTCATGAACAGAGTTTTCAGTGAGTTTCTGGATCACTTTGTCATTGTTTTCATTGATGATATCTTAGTGTATTCCAGAGATGCAGAGGAGCATGCTCAGCATCTGAGGATAGTTCTGCAGACACTGAGAGAGCATGGGTTATATGCCAAGTTCTCGAAGTGTGAGTTTTGGTTAAGGAGCATTTCCTTCTTGGGACATGTCGTTTCCGCAGAGGGTATTGATGTAGATCCCAAGAAGATAGAGGCTGTAGCTAACTGGCCCAGACCCACTACAGTGACTGAGATTAAAAGCTTTCTGGGACTGGCAGGTTACTACCGGAGGTTCGTTCAGAACTTCTCAAAGATAGCAGCTCCTATGACCAAACTGACTCAGAAGAACCAGAAGTTTATCTGGTCAGACCAGTGTGAAGAGAGCTTTGAAGAGCTCAAGAGGAGATTGACTACAGCACCAGTGTTAGCTCTGCCTGTCAGTAATGAGGATTTCACAGTGTTCTGTGATGCATCTCGAGTGGGATTGGGTTGTGTTTTGATGCAAAGTGATAGGGTGATAGCTTATGCTTCTAGACAGTTGAAAAAGCACGAGTTGAATTACCCCACCCATGACCTAGAGATGGCAGCAGTTATTTTTGCACTCAAGATATGGCGGCATTACCTCTATGGGGTTAAATGCGAGATCTTCACCGATCATAAGAGTTTATAGTACATCTTGAGTCAGAGAGAGCTGAATTTGAGGCAGAGACGATGGGTAGAATTGCTCAGTGATTATGATTGTAAGATCCAGTATCATCCGGGTAAGGCGAATGTTGTGGCAGACGCCCTAAGCCGGAAGTCACTAGGCAGTTTATCCCATATAGCAGCAGAGCGGAGACCAGTCGTGATGGAGCTTTATAAGCTCTTAGAAGAGGGATTACAGTTAGAGTTGTCTGGTACAGGTGCGTTAATAGCACAGATGAGAGTGACACCTGTGTTTCTAGAGCAGATAGTTCAGAGACAGCACGAGGACCCAGAGTTGATGACAATTGCCAGGACTGTTCAGTCAGGCAACAGTGCAGAGTTCAGATTTGACAGCAAAGGGATCCTCCGTTATGGGAGTCGACTTTGTGTACCAGATAGTAGCAATGTGAAGGAAGACATTATGAGGGAAGCTCATAATGCGAAGTATAGTGTTCACCCAGGAGCCACCAAGATGTACCAGGATCTGAAAAGAGTCTATTGGTGGCCAGCCATGAAGAAAGAAGTGGCACAGTTTGTAACAGCCTGTGAGGTTTGTCAGAGGGTGAAACTAGAGCATTAGAAACCAGCTAGAATGCTTAACCCACTGCCGATTCCAGAGTGGAAATGGGAGAACATAGCTATGGATTTTGTAGTGGGTTTACCAGCAGCGTCCAACAGGATAGACTCTATATGGGTGATTGTGGACAGACTCACAAAATCTGCTCATTTTCTTCCAATACGGAGTAACTATTCTGTGGATAAGTTGGCACAGGTCTATCTGGATGAGATAGTGAGATTACATGGAGTTCCAGTGTCTATAGTCTCAGACAGAGGACCTCAGTTTACCTCTAGATTTTGGCGAAGTCTGCAGAGTGCGATGGGCACGAGATTGGATTTTAGCACTGCTTTCCACCCACAGACTGATGGACAGTCAGAAAGGACCATCCAGACCATAGAGGATATGCTTCGACTGTGTTTGTTAGACTTTGGCGGTTCTTGGCGGCAGCATCTACCTTTGGTGGAGTTTGCCTACAATAACAGCCATCATGCTAGCATAGGGATGGCTCCTTATGAAGCTTTGTATGGGAAGAAGTGCAGATCACCTGTTTGCTGGGAAGAGGTAGGAGAGAAGGCTCTTGCAGGGCCAGAGTTAGTAGAGATTACCAGTAGAGTGGTGCCCAGGATCAGAGAGAGAATCAGAACAGCGCAGAGCAGACAGAAAAGTTATGCAGACGTTCGCAGAAAGCAGTTAGAGTTCCAGGAGGGTAATTGGGTATTGCTAAAAGTGTCTCCAATGAAAGGAGTGGTTCAGTTTGGAACACGATACATTGGACCCTTTGAGATTTTGCAGAGGATCGAAAATGTGTCGTATAAGCTGGATTTACCTGCTTCTATGGAACGAATTCACCCGGTATTTCATGTTTCTATGCTACGGCAGTTTGTGTCAGATCCGAATCAGGTTCTCAGTGAGCCTGAGGTGGAGATTCTTACAGATCTCACCTATATAGAGCAGCCAGTGCAGATTCTGGACACACAGATCAGACAGCTAAGGAACAAAGAGATCCCAATGGTGAAAGTTCTGTGGAACCACCATAATCTAGAAGAGTGCACCTGGGAGACGCGGGAGTCTATGCTCCAGCAGTATCCATATTTGTTTTGAGGTTAGTTTCCTCCTTTTTATGTGTTAAGTGTTTGTTTTAGGAACATTTGAGGACGAATGTTCTTAAGGGGGGGAGAATGTAATACCCGGCTAGAGTCCGGCATCGGAATTCTACTTTCCGAAGGAGTTTCGGATGTCGGAAGTCTCTAGAAGGGTTAGCGTGATGTTTTTCTAACATGTTTTGGTATGTTTCATAGTTTTAAAGCATAAGGAAATGAGTTTTTGAGTGAAATGAACCAAGGCAGAAAAGCCAGGTTCGGCCGCCGAACATGCATGACTTTCGGTTTCACGTGTGGCCGCCGAAGGTGGTCTGGCCAGCCACCTATAACTGGCCCTCAGTCGGTTGAAGCGGTAAGAGCACCATTTCTTTCACTTGCTGAGGTGAAACTCTGTCCTTTGTGAATATTCTTTCATGTTTTCATGAAATCATGCAAAGATTTGATTAGTTTTTATGGTATTTGAAGGTTTTAAGCTAAAAACTCAAAGTTGTGAAGTTTGGAGAGTTTGAAGAAGAGTTGCTTCAAAACTCCACGTTAGGATCATTCATCTACTTGTTTTCAAAAGGTAAGTGAAGATCCTGAACTTGTTTTTATGATTTTTGATGGTTTTATGGGGTTTATGGAGAGAGTTGCATGAATAGGTTAAAAAGAGAGTTTTTGATGATTTTGTAAGTAAAGCATGTTTGTGTGTTATATGTTTTGTGTTGTTGGGGTTTTTAGGTAGTTGTTGACCCCTTTGAGCATATACATGAGTGTATGCAAGTTGAGGAGTTGAGGTGTTTGTGTGTGAGTTGATTTTGGTGCTTTTTGGCAAGAGGCAGAGCAAGTTTCTGCCTTGCGGATGAACTCAGGTTCGGCCGCCGAAGGTACATTCGGCCGCCGAACCCATGAGGAGGTGGCTTCGGCTGCCTAAGCTTGCCCCCGAGCTTTTGGACTTTCGGCTCTGGAGGGGAGTTCGGCCGCCGAAGGATAGAGACTTTCGTCTCTTGAGTGCCTTTTGGCCTCCGAAACTTGCCTCCGAAAGGGTTCGGCTGCCGAAAGTAGAGATTCAGCCGCCGAAGGTGCTTGAGTTTCGTCTCTGGAGAGGACTTTCGGCCGCCGAACCTGCCGCCAAAAGTGTCCTGTCCAGCTTTCCTTTGCATGCTTTGCATGAATGTTAGAGTGAGTTTAAGGGGATTCTTGGGGAGTTTCATAGAGTTGTTCATAAGCTAGTTTGGTCCCTCATTTGAATCCATCTGTATAGGTACAGACCAGAGGAACCAGAGAGAGTAGCAGTGAGTACTGCTCTAGAGTTTTCAGAGCCTGCAGAGTCAGTCCAGATAGCCAGAGGTGAGTGGAACTAAACTTAAAGCTTTTAATTGAATTGAGAAATAAACAACTTTTAGCATACTTCATGCATCATGAGTATACAGTAGGTTGTTTGCATTAGCATTCACGAATATGTTGCATTGCATAGTTATTTGTTGTTGTGGGTGAATGCTGAATGATCCAATAGTCTCTGAGAGAAGTCCAGGAGCCTTTGACTACGCCCTGGCAGGTATAGAGAAGTCCAGGAGCCTTTGACTACGCCCTGGCAGGTATATAGTAAAGTCCAGGAGCCTTTGACTACGCCCTGGCAATGGTAAGTACAGAGGTGTTATATACACATATACATATATGACAGGAAGACCAGGTGCTCGATTCTACGCCCTGGCACAGAGTTGTCGGGACTATGTGGTGACAGGTTTACCCTTGATGTGGATTGTCTGTGATATGATGCATTCCATTAGAGCATGTGATAATGACTATTTTACTGTTCTACTCACTGGGCTATAGAGCTCATCCCACTCCCTTAACTCCAGTTTTGCAGGTTCAGTGTACAGTGTACAGGGACAGTCCAGCAGAGTACAGAAAGAGTAAAGAGATTTGTAATAGTTTAGAGTGGACATGTAATATTAAAGAGATGTAATAGTTGTGTATAAAGTTAGCAATGTGCTTGACTTAGTGATGTGGTTCATAACATGATCTGTATATGTATATCTATTTTACTGTATGTGACACACTAGGCTTAACAGGTATGAGTTAACCCATCTAGAGCAAGCTCTAGTCAGGGGTACAGAGTACAGAGTACAGAGTACAGAGTACAGAGTACAGAGATAGTGCATGCACAGGTTAAGCCTTGGTTCAGAAAAGAATTTTTATTTTCACAGAAAATAAAAATGATCATGTATGAGTTTTACAGGTACACAGAAAGTATAGCAGGCTTGCTACGGGTTCTGGCGGCCTTAAGCCGACCTGAATCCTAGCGCCGGTGACGGTCCATTTTGGGGTCGTTACACTATCCTTTTACCTTGTACCTAAATCCACCTCGATGCTAATATTTCCATTAAAATGACTAAGGGGAGTTCCATGTAGGATGCTATATGGGATCCCATAATGCCACCTGATCTTTAAACATAACTCCCTAAATATAAATTCCTAAAAATAATCCTTAAATCTAATTCTCCTAATTTAATCCCTAAATTTAACCCCCAATATAACCCCAAGTGAAATCGTCTTTCTCCCCCCTAATTACACCATTAGTGAATGAGGGAGAATAAGTGAGAAAGCATTATAGTGGTCCCTTCGTGTCACCTATAATCGAGCAAGAAGGTAATAAAAAATCATTGAAGAATCTCTTTTAGTCGTGTATTGGCTTCGTGGTCCCCTATCTTTCGTTAACTTGTCTTCTTTAAGGGGGCATCGAGGTATGTGGTTTATACTCGGATTTTATTATGCATGCATGTACAATGATGCATGTGTGATTAGTAACTCATTTTTTTCTTCTTTTTTATTTTTTTTTTTTATTTTTAACCAATATGATAGAATATGGGGTATATATCAATATTGATTCACCATGGAGATTTTTTGTTGGAAAATAATGAGACATTTGAATATGAGGGTGAGGAAGTCTATTTATGGCAAGATGTTGACAAAGATAGAATTAGTTATCTGGATATTGAGGATGAGTTGAAGAAACTAGGGTATGGTGAGATAATTAAATTTATATATTTTATATCTGGTATGGATAAGAAGAATGAGATTAGGTATGTAATGAAATTTAGTGACAATGATATACTGGAGATGATGAAATGGGATGGCAATGGTGAGATTCATATATATGTTGAGTGTGTTACTGTTACAGTATCTGAGGGTGAAAATAATACAAGTCAAGATTGTTTACAAAAAAGGCCAAATATAAGTATAAATGAAAATGATGTAATTAGTCATAACTTTTCAGTAGAGCATGAAATGAATTCTTTGAACAGTAATGAGAGTGATGAAAATAGCATTGAGTATGTGCCAATAGGTTTAGATAATCAAGATGAGGATGAGGATACTGAGATGGATGGGTCAAATAAAAGTGAAGATGGTGATTATAAAAAAATGAATTTACCTGAAGAAGGCGACTGAGATAATATGTCAAATACTCCAGTCAATAGTAAATAATTTGAGGTTGAATCCAATAAGAGTCAAAGAAAAAAGTATATTGTTTATAATCCAGAATGTGATCATAAACAATTTGAAATTTGTTATTGGAATGAAATTTATTAACAGTGTGCAATGTAAGGAGGCCATACAAAAATATTCTATATATAATGGATATAATGTGAGATTTTTAAAAAGTGAAAGAAGAAAATTGCAAGCTAGATGTAAACTTGGATGTACATGGAGAATTTATGACAACTTGATGCAAAATGAGCAAACCTTATTGATTAAAACAACTGTTAAAGGACATAAGTGCTTTAGGACACTAAAAAATAAAATAGAAACATCTTAGTAGAGTGTTAAAGAGTTTGTAGAAAAAGTTAAAGTAAATAATAATCTAAATATCAAAGAAATACAATCAATTTTGATGGAGAAGTATGGCTTATCAGTTAGTATTAATTAATGTTATAAAAGCAAATGAAAGACTTTAAACATACTTATGGGGTTCTCTATAGGAGCATTACGAGAAGCTTAGATCTTATAAGGTTGAATTAATAAAGAATGACAGGGAGGGGAGATTCGAATTTGTACTTGATGTTGAAAGCATTCCCACTAAACCAATTTTTAAAAGATTTTATATTGACTTTAGTGCATTGAGAAAATGCTTTTCGAGTGGGTGTAGACATTTCTTGGGGTTTGATGGAACTTTCTTGAAGACATTTTTAGGTGGTTGCTGGAAAAGATTGAAATGACCAAATGTTTTCAGTGGCTTGGGCTGTTCTAGAGGGTGAGAATGAGCAGACTTGGCTTTGGTTTCTTAGGATTTTGTTTGAAGATTTGAATATACGTGATGGCATAGGACGGAAATTCACAAGTGACCAACAAAAGGTATTTTACTTAATCATAAATATTGTTATTTAACTTTTATAAGAATTACTAATACTTTATGTATCTTATTTGTTTATTATTACTGTAAGGTCTTATAAATGCAATTTACAATTTAACCCCTAGTGCTGAGCATAGAAATTGTGGTAGACACATATAGGCTAATTGGAAGAAGACATACAAGGGTAAAAAGTTTAGTAAGCTGTTTTGGGGTGCAGCTTATTACACAAATTAACCAGCTTTTGAAAGAAAGATGAAGTAACTAAAGTAAGAGTCTTCTACTAAACATGTTGTTTCATGGCTAAAGACCCACACAAATTCTGTGAAGCTTTTATTGGGACCATGACATGCACAGGCATAGTTGATAACAATATATGTAAAGTGTTTAATGCTTTTATTGTCAATTCAAGGTCTTTGCCTTTTATAGATATGCTTGAAGATATTAGATCTTTATTAATGGAAAGAATGCATAGGAATTTGGCTGCCATTAAAAAAATTGAAGATGTTATATGTACAAGAATTAGGAAGAAGTTAGAGAGTAACAAGAAACTCACTAACAATGCACAATAAAGGCTAGTTGTTGGTAATAGCTTTGAGGTGTGCATTAAGGATAACAATTTTGTAGTAGACATGGTTACTAAAAAATGTAGCTGTGCATAGTGGGACCTAATAAGAATTCCATGCTGCCATGCTTGTGTTTGTGTGAATTACATGAGAGAAGATCCAGCTTTATATGTGGATAAATGTTATCATAGAAGTACTTATATTGAGATATATAAAAACGCTTTGAGGCCTTTAAATGGATCAAAGATGTGGGTTGATGTTGAGGAATGGCCAATATACCCACCATCCATTAAAAAGATGCTGAAAGAAGCAAAGAAAAAAAAAAGATCAATTTGAAGAATCAATTGCCAACTCAAGTGGAGGAACAAAATTATCTAAGACTGGTATGAAGATGAAGTATAAAAACTGTCAGACTTATGGGCATAATAAGAGGACTTTTACACAACCAACTGTCAACATCATATAAGCAATATGAGATTCCTCATTTTATTTTTTTATATAAATGCTTATAAATATTTATTATGTTATATTATTTTTTTATTAATATAACAGAAGAAGAGAGAGAGGCCTCCACTTGCAGGGAATAGTGGAGCAACTCCAAAGGTATTATCAGAAACTATGAGGTTAAAAAGAAAGAGGTATGATGATTTAATACCAGTCAATATTGGTAATGAACAAGTTCCACAAAATAAAAGGAATATGGTAAAACCAAACTAAGTTATCTCTTTCTTTTGTTTATATTATACATGCTTTTCTTTAATTTTATTTTTTAGATATTAAAGTAGTTTATATGCTTTTGATGTAGGTTAGGCAAGGTTATGGTACTAGAATTTTTGAAAATACTGGTAACATCTAATATAAGATATGCAATATAAGTTTATAATTTCTTCTGCATATACTTTAAGGACTTAATAATATATTTTGTGATGTAGATGTCTACTTAATTAGATGGTTTTAATTCTCAAGCACTTCAAAGACCTAGCACAGGTGGAAGAGATGGAAAAACTCATAAATCTGGCAGAGGTGGAAGGGGTAGCAATATTAGATCAATGCAACTTGGAGATGTTACAATTGATTAACCAATTATATGCAGTCAAAGATCTACTGTAATGTAGAATGCAACCCAACCTACTAAATACAATGAAGATTGATGCAATTTTAGCTACTTAGGACATGTGCTAGACTTTTTGGGAGATTTTGGAATGGATATTGTAAATGGTTGGTTATGAATCTTTTAGGATAACAAAATAGTCATGATCATTTTGTGATCTGATAATTTTGGACAAATTTTTGTAAATGAAAGTTAATATTATAATCCACTGATTCTCTTATTTTATGAATAAGATAGAAATTTTATCCATATTGATTCTCTTTCTATTGATTTGTATTCCATTTTCTAGTAAATGTTTGTTCAAGTTTGATGAAATAGGATTATAAAATTTATCCATCAGAGTTGCTGCAATGTTAAAAAGGTCATGCTGCAATTTTTTAACAGATTATATTGTACTTGCTCAATGAGCATATTGCTTAACTCCACAAATTCAATCAACAATGATATAACTATAATTTAATTCAATTTCACATTCCACAACATCAGTTGATTTCCCAATATACATCAATAAAACTATCAAAACTAGTCACAAATGATATTCATGCTAACATAAAGTAACTATTTCTCATAGCATCCCTCTTCATACACATCAAAAGTGTAAAATAAATGCAACTTTTCTCCTCTGCATCACTATTTTCTTCTTTAATTCAGTGTTCTCTAGTTGTAGGTAGTTGTTTGTATTTCTCAACACTTCAATTTGGATTTGCAGTGCACTTATTTTTGACTCATATTGTTCAATCATTTCTTTTCCTTGACTCCACGTATCCTCTGGTTTACTGTTTATGACTTCTAGAGCTTTAACTTTCTCCTTTAAAATATTCCTTTATCGAACTAAGAATTTCATCACATCCTTCTGATATCCAGTGCATGGTGTCAAATCACTAGAAAAAAAGAGCAATCATTTCCCTATACCAAAGATCATCAACATCACCAAACATATCCACTCTTGAAAAAATAAAAAATAAAAATCAAATATAAACAAATTTACCTCCTAAACTCCGCATATGAAAAATTTTCGACTTGGATTACCTACTGTCCAAGATGTCTATAGAGTAGCCCTTATTCCATGTTTACAAAGAACCACAGATTCACCTGATGTTGCCTCACTTAGTATCGGTTAACCATTGCTTCCAGACATGGAGACTCGATTATTGGGATATCAAGTCCATAGAATGAGAAAACTTTTGGGAGAAAAATGATTTCACTTAGGGTTACATTGGGACGGGTTATTTTTGAGGATTTATATTTAGGGGTTATGTTTAGGAATTTTAGGTGGCGTCACGAAATCTCATGTGATATCTTACGTGAAACTCCCATTAGTTATTTTAATGGAGATACTACCATCGGGGTGCATTTAAATACAAGGGATTGCAAAAAAGATGTGGTGTAATTGCAAAAATTTTAAAAGGATGAGTTTTGTTTTTGTGATTAACTCATTAAATTATTATGAAAAGTTAACATTTTTTTTATTTTATATGGTTATTTAGCTGATAATTTTATATAATATAAAAGGCTTTATTTAGGGATGCCGGTAAAATTTTTTTTGAACAATTCGCGTTTGAACAGATATAACCTAAATTATAAAAATTAACTAATATACTTTAAATTAACCATCTAATTTTTTTTTATTCTATCGGTAAATTTAATCATCAAATATAATAGAAATGCCATATCATCAACTAATTCGCATCAAAAATTAATATTTTAATATAATTAATAATTATAAAAAAATCTAAATTTTATGAATTTCAACAATTACACTTTAATTTTTTTAATAAATATACTCCAAATCAACTTTTTAATTTGGTTTGATTTTTTAATTTTGTTTCAATTTATTTATTATTTCGAATGACATTTTTAATAACTGATAATTCATTTCTTAAATTTTTTTTACATTAACAAATGCAATTTTGTGCATTATAAATCATAAAAGTTATGATAATATCAACTCTAGTAAATAAGAAAGTATAATTCTCTCTAAAAAATTTATTATATTTATTATATTCACACTAGTTAAGCTGAAATTTTTTGTATAGTTATAAATTAGAAGAGTTATGATAATATCAACTCTAGTAAATAAAGATCATAATTCTCCTCATTTGAAAAATTTATTATATTTATTATATTCATACTAGTTAGGCTGAAAGTTAAAGTTTAATAAACCTAAAATGGCTAAATTCATTAGATAATATATAAATTTCAATCATAAATTAGATTTAATTTAGATATTTTTAATTAATTAGACTGATCATTAACTCTATTAAAACAAATACGATAAATAATTACTTTTTTCAGATAGCGAGAATTATAATTCTTAATTTATGGTATTATTATCTCAATATTTATAATTAATAACTACACAAAAAAATTATACTTATCAATATAAAAATAAAAAATAAAAAAATGAGTTATGGCTTTTAGAAATATGTCATACAAAATTATAAATAAATCAAATCAATATTAAAATTTAAATAAATTAAAAAATTGATTTGTGGTATATTTGTAATACCCGGCTAGACTCCGGTATCGGAATTCCTATGAGCCGGCAGTTTTCTGTCGGAATCTGGGATTCGAGGATGTCGGAGCGTGCCCTAAGGGTATAAGAAAGGTTTTTAAGATGTTTTTAAAATGTTTTTATCATGTTTGCATGTTTTTAAGTTAAGAAAATTGAGTTTTGAAATGAAAAGGCCAAGGGGACAAAAGCCAGGTTCGGCCGCCGAAGGTGAAGTTCGGCCGCCGAAAGTTGCATGGTTTCGCATGCACGTTAGGCCGCCGAAGGAAGAGTCGGATGGCCACTACAAAAGCCCCTTTGCCCGAGATTTGAGTGTCAAACACTCTGTTTTTGGGTCAAAGGTGGGTTCAAGCTCTCCTTGGTGTGTTTCTCATGTTTTCCTCAAATCTTGCATGTTTTAACATGTTTTTAGCTTTGTTTTAGAGATTTGAGCAAAAGGAAGCAAAGTTGAGCACTTGGAGATTTTGATTGAGTTTTCCCCCATCTCCAAGCTTGGATCATCAATCCTCTAGTTTTTCAAGAGGTAAGCATGGATCCTCACCTCCCCTTATGTTTAAAGCAAGTTTTAAGAGTTGTAATGAGTTTATGGCATGTTTTGGGGGTATAAGCATGAGTTTGAGCATATGTTGATCATATGAGTTTCTAGGAGTTTTGTTGTTGTTTTTGAGGCTTGAGCTAGTTTTTAGGCCTCTATATGCATGAGATATGTTATGTGCTAGTTGAGAAGTGTTGGTATGCATGTTATGGGTGTTTTATAGGTTTTTGGAGGCTGGAACCCTGAGTTGGGTTGGGATTCTGCCTTTCTAGAGAATCCAGGTTCGGCCGCCGAAGCAAGGTTCGGCCGCCGAACCCCTTGTGGAGGCAGTTTCGGCTGCCAAACCTTGCCCCCGAAAGTTGGGACTTTCGTCTCTGGAGGGGAGGTTCGGCCACCGAACATGCCGCCGAAGAAGGGCGAGTTTCGTCTCTGGAGTAGGACTTTCGGCCGCCGAAGGTGCCGCCGAAAGTGCCTGAGTTTCGTCTCTGGAGCCGACTTTCGGCCGCCGAACCAGCCGCCGAAAGTGCCCTGTCCAGCCTTCTTTTGCCCATTTTCCATGCATGCCTATGATGTTTTAGAGGGGTTTTGGGGAGATATTAAGAGTTATGTTTAAGAATGTTTGGTCCTCATTTGAGTCCACCTGTGTAGGTGCGAACCCGAGAGACCAAGGAGGCCCACAGAGTTAGAGTTACAGAGACTGCGCATAGACAGAGGTGAGTGGAACAGAACTATGTTTTAAAGTTAATGAATGTTTTAGCATGATTCATGCATCATTAATGCCATGTTTATGTAGGATGCTTTGCATTAGTATTCACCAAGTTGATGCATTGCATTATTACTTGTATATGTGGATTGGACCGAGGCGACTCCAATAGCCCATAAGTCTGTCATTATTGTATGTCCTGTGTGAGCTCCTTTGGGGCCGGGCATTTAACTTGGATGAGTCCTGTGAGAGCCCTTATAGGGTCGGGCACCATGAGTAGTTAGTGAAAGACCTGTGTGAGCTCCTTTGGGGGCCGGGCACCGACAGAGGGAGTTTTGGGGTCATGTCCAATCTGAGATGTGAAATGTTTGTGCAGTGACGCATTTCATTATAGCATATTTTAAATGTTTTTATGGATTCCGCTCACTGGGCTTTAGTAGCTCATCCCTCTCCCTAACCCCATTTTTCAGGGCCTCAGAGAAGAGAAAGAGAAAGAGAAAGCAAGGGTAAAAGCATATGTAATAGTATAGAGTAGTGGACATGATAATGATGTACAGTACAGAGTTTATGTAATGTATATAAATGATGTAATAGCAAGTTATGTAGTGAGTTATAGAATTGTGCTTGGCCCTAGTGTATGTTTATCCCTTTGCACATGATCATTTTATGATTGAGATAATGTTATGATAATGCGCTAAGCTTGGTGCATGGTAGTCTTTCTATCTCTGTAGTTACTGTATGGTACCATAGCAGGTATCACTCTTCGAGTGCATACAGACAGAGCATGCATAGTCCAGGCTTAGTTGATGAGAAAAGGTTCAAGAAAAGAAAAGTTAGAAAAGCAAAGAAAGAAAAAAATATATATATATAATAAGATAGATAGAGTACATGACAGTTTTACGTTTATCTGTGATCATGTATGGGATTTATCAGGTACACAGAGTTGATAGTAGGCTTACTACGGGTCCCGGCGGCCTTAAGCCGATCCGGATCCTAGTGCCGGTGATGGTCCGGTAACCGGGCTGTTACAGATTGGTATCAGAGCATAGGGCCTCTAGAGTACGGTGTGCTGAGCTAAGATGCTCAGGGATGAGAGAGATCTCACATCGGAAAGAGGTTGTCTTAGAGGGCAAGCACAATAGGAAGATCATGTCCACTAGGATAGGATGTTGAGTCCTGTCTTGATGCTGTGTAATGCCATGATTTTATGCATGTGCATTTTGCTATGCTATAAGTTTTGTTGTATATGATGCTAAAGTTTATGTTATGTTTTCAGAAGCTAAGATGAGAGGAACCCGTCGATCAGCTAGATTGACTGGAGCTCCGCCCGAGAATGAGGGTATGGAAGGGCGTCCCCCTGCTTTGCCAAGAGCTATGTCCCAAAGGGCAGGCAGAGAAAGATCAGCAAGGGACCCTAGAAGGTCGTTTGATGAAGGCAGGAGGGAAACAGAACAGAGAAGGAGATCTAGTGATACAAGGGAAGAGATGGAAGTGGATCCCAGAAGGGATGGAGGGTTAGGTGTTGGCATGACAGAGGAGGATGTGGGATCATCACAGGGAGGCGGACAGGCCTCGGGGTATGGTTATCCACCCCACTATCAGCCCTACCCATCGGGTCCAGGATATTCGATGGGAGGCACATCGGATTATCCTAGTTTTCACCCATATCCCACATATATGCCTTATCCACCGTATTACCCCCCATATCCACCATATCCCATGTATCCACCCTCACCTTTTTACCCCAGTCCAGCGTACCCTACACCAGAGAGTTCTGCACCTCCCCCACCACCACCACCAGTGGTAGAACCAGAAGCCCCAGTTATCCAAACACCTCAACCTGGCCCATCTGTGAGGAGCAGGGTAAAGATGACTGATTACCTAAAGTTAGATGCTCCTAAGTACCAATCAGGAGATGATCCGTTTGAGTACATCAAAGCAGTCAAGCTGATAGCAGATGAGCTAGGGGCAGATGATACCAGAGCCATTCAGATGGCAGGGTTCACTTTAAAATGTAAGAAGGCAAAGGAATGGTTTAGTGTCTATGTGGACCCGCGGTTGGATAACATGTCTTGGGAGGAATTTGCTAATGAGTTTGCCGGATGGGCGTTCCCAGATAGCTCGAAAGAGCTAAAGATGATAGAGTTTGAGCAGCTCAAGCAGACAGAGGATATGAGTATTGATGAGTTTACTGACAGGTTTATTGAGTTGCTGCGGTATGCAGGACAGGCCTATGATACTGAACAGAAAAAGGCCAGGAGGTATGCTATGAAACTGCATTCCAGGTATTCCTCCTTGATCCATGCAGCCGAGAGGGAGAGTTTCCACACCGTGGTGGATTTAGCACGGAGAATGGAGGCTAGTGCCATTATACAGGGTACAGTGAAACAGCAGCCGGCACAGTCCTCTGGTTCTAAGACCCCAGGTAGGGGCCAGTCAGATCCCTCTTCACAAGGTGCAGCAGCTTCCAGTGGTAAGAAGTGGAGTGGTTCCACCCAGAAGTCGAGGAAGAATAAGTTCTGGAACAAGATTAAAGCAGGTCTGGGATTGGGCAGTGGCATGAGTTCAGGTTCAGAGATTCCAGTGTGTAGTAGGTGCGGTAAAGCGCACAGAGGAGTTTGTCGCTTTGGGATTACAGGATGTTACAGGTGTGGCCAGGAGGGACACATGGCTCGTGAGTGCCCTCAGGCATCTTTCACGGCACCATCCCAGCAGACAGCTCCAGCTAGCATGCCACAGCCACCAGTTTCAGTTATGACACAGGGCAGAGGCAGAGGGAGAGGGTCAGCCTCTTCATCTGCAGGTCCCAGAGGTGGAGGTCCGTCAGCTCCGGCGCGGATTTTCACGATGACTCAGCAGGAGGCAAACACTTCTAACACCGTGGTGTCAGGTAATCTTCTCATTGGGTGTTCTGAGGTGTATGCTTTGTTAGACCCTGGTGCTTCGCATTCCTTTGTTGCTCCCAGAGCCATAGAGAGAGTGGGTTTGATGACGTCTGGGTTAGAGTGTCCCCTATGGGTTAGTGGCCCTAAGTGTGATCCATCGTTGGCAGAGACAGTCTGTCGACATAGTCCAGTGTTTATAGATGGTAGATGCCTTCCAGCTGACCTTGTGGTTCTAGAGTTGACAGAGTTTGACGTCATTCTAGGGATGGATTGGCTATCTGCCTATAGAGCTACCTTGGACTGCAGAGACAAGGTAGTTAAGTTCAGAGATGAGGATGGATCTGAGTTTGTCTTCAGAGGAGACAGGAGGGGCACGCCTAGAGGTCTGATATCAGCCCTACAGGCTCGTAGGTTGCTCAGGCGGGGATGTCAGGGGTATCTAGCTCATGTGAGAGAGCTAGACAGTCAGTTTAGGGACCCCAGTTCAGTGCCCGTTGTCAGAGAGTTCCCAGATGTGTTTCCAGATGAGCTTCCAGGACTACCACCTGATAGGGAAATAGAGTTCGAGATTGAGTTAGTGCCTGGTACCAGACCGATCTCTATTTCTCCCTACAGGATGGCACCAGCAGAGCTTAAGGAGTTGAAAGAGCAGCTACAGGAGTTGGTAGCTAAGGGTTTCATCCGTCCAAGTACCTCACCTTGAGGTGCTCCAGTACTGTTTGTGAAAAAGAAGGATGGATCCCTTAGACTTTGTATCGACTACAGGCAGTTGAACAAAGTCACTACTAAGAATAAGTATCCTCTACCCAGGATCGATGATCTATTCGACCAGCTAGCAGGAGCAGGTTGTTTTTCTAAGATAGATCTGAGATCGGGCTATCATCAGCTGAGAATCAGGGAAGAGGATGTACCGAAGACAGCGTTCAGAACCAGATATGGGCATTATGAGTTCTTAGTGATGCCGTTCGGGTTGACTAACGCCCCTGCAGCATTCATGGATCTCATGAACAGAGTTTTCAGAGAGTACCTGGATCACTTTGTTATTGTCTTTATAGATGATATCTTGGTGTATTCCAGGAATGCAGAGGAGCATGCCCATCATCTGAGGATAGTTCTGCAGACCTTGAGAGAGCATGGTTTGTATGCCAAGTTCTCCAAGTGTGAGTTCTGGCTAAGGAGCATTTCATTCTTGGGGCATGTAGTGTCAGATCAAGGTATAGCAGTGGACCCCAAGAAGATAGAAGCTGTAGCCAACTGGCCCAGACCCACCACAGTGACAGAGGTCAAGAGTTTCTTGGGTTTGGCAGGCTACTACAGGAGGTTCGTACAGGACTTCTCCAAGATAGCGGCTCCTATGACCAGATTAACCAGAAAGAACCAGAGATTCACATGGTCTGACCAATGTGAAGAGAGCTTTGAAGAGTTAAAGAGAAGATTAACTTCAGCACCGGTGTTAGCTCTGCCTACTAGTGATGAAGACTTCACAGTGTTCTGTGATGCATCCCGAGTGGGATTAGGTTGTGTGTTAATGCAGAATGACAGAGTAATAGCTTATGCTTCTAGATAGCTGAAGAAGCACGAGCTGAACTATCCAACACACGATCTTGAGATGGCAGCTGTTATCTTTGCACTCAAGATGTGGAGGCATTACCTCTATGGGGTGAAATGTGAGATCTTTACAGATCATAAGAGCCTACAGCACATCCTGAGTCAGAGAGAGTTAAACTTGAGGCAGAGACGGTGGGTAGAACTGCTCAGTGATTATGATTGCAGGATCCAGTATCATCCGGGAAAGGCAAATGTTGTAGCCGATGCCTTGAGCCGGAAATCATTCGGCAGTTTATCTCACATTACAGCAGAGAGGAGGCCGGTGGTGAAGGACTTCTACAGGTTAGTTGAGGAAGGGCTACAGTTAGAGTTAACTGGTACATGTGCTTTGCTTGCACAGATGAGAGTTACCCCCGTGTTTCTGGAGCAGGTAGCTCAGAAACAGCATGAGGATCCAGAGTTAGTCAAAATTGCCAGGACTGTTCAGTCAGGCAAGAGCGAAGAGTTTAGATTCGACGACCAAGGGATTCTCCGCTACGGGAATAGACTATGTGTACCAGATGACATCAGTTTGAAGGGAGACATTATGAGGGAAGCTCATAATGCAAGATATAGCATTCACCCTGGAGCCACCAAGATGTATCAAGATCTGAAGAAAGTATATTGGTGGCCAGCAATGAAGAGAGAAGTGGCACAGTTTGTGTCAGCCTGCGAGATATGTCAAAGGGTGAAGCTAGAGCATCAGAAGCCGGCTGGAATGCTTAACCCACTGCCGATTCCAGAATGGAAATGGGAGAACATAGCCATGGATTTTGTAGTAGGGTTACCGGCGACGTCCAACAGACTAGACTCCATATGGGTGATTGTGGATAGACTGACTAAATCTGCTCACTTCATTCCTGTCAGGAGTGGCTACTCTGTGGACAAGCTAGCGCAGGTGTATCTGGAGGAAGTTGTGAGGTTGCATGGGGCTCCTGTTTCTATAGTGTCTGATAGAGGACCCCAGTTTACCTCCAGGTTTTGGCGAAGTCTGCAAGAGGCTATGGGCACAAGGTTAGACTTCAGCACTGCTTTCCATCGACAGACTGATGGACAGTCAGAGAGGACCATCCAGACCATAGAAGACATGCTCAGAATGTGTGTGCTAGATTTTGGCGGTTCTTGGAGGCAGCATCTACCCTTAGTGGAGTTTGCCTACAACAATAGTCATCATGCTAGCATAGGGATGGCTCCATATGAAGCTCTGTATGGGAGGAAGTGCAGGTCACCAGTTTGTTGGGAAGAGGTTGGAGAAAGGTCCCTAGCAGGGCCTGAGTTAGTAGAGATCATGAATAGAGTGGTGCCCATCATCAGAGAGAGACTCAAGACTGCTGTTAGTCGGCAGAAGAGCTATGCAGACGTTCGCAGGAAGCACATAGAGTTTGAAGAGGGGGATCTGGTCTTACTCAAGGTGTCACCAATGAAAGGGGTGGTTCGTTTTGGGAGGAAAGGTAAGCTAGCTCCACGGTACATCGGGCCTTTCGAGGTTTTGCAGAAGGTCGGAAATGTGTCGTATAAGCTAGATTTACCTACTTCGATGGAAAGAATCCATCCAGTTTTCCATGTTTCGATGCTAAGGAAGTTTGTGTCAGATCCGAGTAAGGTTCTCAGTGAACCAGATGTGGAGATCCTCGGAGATCTCACGTATGTAGAGCAACCAGTGCGGATCATTGACACCCAGATCAGAAAGCTAAGGAACAAGGAGATCCCGATGGTGAAAGTCCTCTGGAACCACCATAATATAGAAGAGTGCACCTGGGAGACAAGGGAGTCTATGCTCCAACAGTACCCCTATCTCTTTTAAGGTGAGTTTTAGCTTCTTTTGTTCTTGTTGTGCATGTTTTAGTATGATGAGTTAGAGAGGAACATTCGGGGACGAATGTTCTTAAGGGGGGGAGAATGTAATACCCGGCTAGACTCCGGTATCAGAATTCCTATGAGCCGGCAGTTTTCTGTCGGAATCTGGGATTCGAGGATGTCGGAGCGTGCCCTAAGGGTATAAGAAAGGTTTTTAAGATGTTTTTAAAATGTTTTTATCATGTTTGCATGTTTTTAAGTTAAGAAAATTGAGTTTTGAAATGAAAAGGCCAAGGGGACAAAAGCCAGGTTCGGCCGCCGAAGGTGAAGTTCGGCCGCCGAAAGTTGCATGGTTTCGCATGCACGTTAGGCCGCCGAAGGAAGAGTCGGATGGCCACTACAAAAGCCCCTTTGCCCGAGATTTGAGTGTCAAACACTCTGTTTTTGGGTCAAAGGTGGGTTCAAGCTCTCCTTGGTGTGTTTCTCATGTTTTCCTCAAATCTTGCATGTTTTAACATGTTTTTAGCTTTGTTTTAGAGATTTGAGCAAAAGGAAGCAAAGTTGAGCACTTGGAGATTTTGATTGAGTTTTCCCCCATCTCCAAGCTTGGATCATCAATCCTCTAGTTCTTCAAGAGGTAAGCATGGATCCTCACCTCCCCTTATGTTTAAAGCAAGTTTTAAGAGTTGTAATGAGTTTATGGCATGTTTTGGGGGTATAAGCATGAGTTTGAGCATATGTTGATCATATGAGTTTCTAGGAGTTTTGTTGTTGTTTTTGAGGCTTGAGCTAGTTTTTAGGCCTCTATATGCATGAGATATGTTATGTGCTAGTTGAGAAGTGTTGGTATGCATGTTATGGGTGTTTTATAGGTTTTTGGAGGCTGGAACCCTGAGTTGGGTTGGGATTCTGCCTTTCTGGAGAATCCAGGTTCGGCCGCCGAAGCAAGGTTCGGCCGCCGAACCCCTTGTGGAGGCAGTTTCGGCTGCCAAACCTTGCCCCCGAAAGTTGGGACTTTCGTCTCTGGAGGGGAGGTTCGGCCACCGAACATGCCGCCGAAGAAGGGCGAGTTTCGTCTCTGGAGTAGGACTTTCGGCCGCCGAAGGTGCCGCCGAAAGTGCCTGAGTTTCGTCTCTGGAGCCGACTTTCGGCCGCCGAACCAGCCGCCGAAAGTGCCCTGTCCAGCCTTCTTTTGCCCATTTTCCATGCATGCCTATGATGTTTTAGAGGGGTTTTGGGGAGATATTAAGAGTTATGTTTAAGAATGTTTGGTCCTCATTTGAGTCCACCTGTGTAGGTGCGAACCCGAGAGACCAAGGAGGCCCACAGAGTTAGAGTTACAGAGACTGCGCATAGACAGAGGTGAGTGGAACAGAACTATGTTTTAAAGTTAATGAATGTTTTAGCATGATTCATGCATCATTAATGCCATGTTTATGTAGGATGCTTTGCATTAGTATTCACCAAGTTGATGCATTGCATTATTACTTGTATATGTGGATTGGACCGAGGCGACTCCAATAGCCCATAAGTCTGTCATTATTGTATGTCCTGTGTGAGCTCCTTTGGGGCCGGGCATTTAACTTGGATGAGTCCTGTGAGAGCCCTTATAGGGTCGGGCACCATGAGTAGTTAGTGAAAGACCTGTGTGAGCTCCTTTGGGGGCCGGGCACCGACAGAGGGAGTTTTGGGGTCATGTCCAATCTGAGATGTGAAATGTTTGTGCAGTGACGCATTTCATTATAGCATATTTTAAATGTTTTTATGGATTCCGCTCACTGGGCTTTAGTAGCTCATCCCTCTCCCTAACCCCATTTTTCAGGGCCTCAGAGAAGAGAAAGAGAAAGAGAAAGCAAGGGTAAAAGCATATGTAATAGTATAGAGTAGTGGACATGATAATGATGTACAGTACAGAGTTTATGTAATGTATATAAATGATGTAATAGCAAGTTATGTAGTGAGTTATAGAATTGTGCTTGGCCCTAGTGTATGTTTATCCCTTTGCACATGATCATTTTATGATTGAGATAATGTTATGATAATGCGCTAAGCTTGGTGCATGGTAGTCTTTCTATCTCTGTAGTTACTGTATGGTACCATAGCAGGTATCACTCTTCGAGTGCATACAGACAGAGCATGCATAGTCCAGGCTTAGTTGATGAGAAAAGGTTCAAGAAAAGAAAAGTTAGAAAAGCAAAGAAAGAAACAAAAATATATATATAATAAGATAGATAGAGTACATGACAGTTTTACGTTTATCTGTGATCATGTATGGGATTTATCAGGTACACAGAGTTGATAGTAGGCTTACTACGGGTCCCGGCGGCCTTAAGCCGATCCGGATCCTAGTGCCGGTGATGGTCCGGTAACCGGGCTGTTACAATATTTGTTAAAAATAAATTGAAAATATAATTATTAAAATTGATAAAATTTAGAATTTTTTTTATAATTATCTATTTGTTATATTAAAATAGTAATTTTTTGTGTTAATTCAACTGATCACGTAGCAATTTTTTTTAAATGTAACAGTTAAATTTAATAGTAGATATAAATAAATTTCAATAATTATTTTAAAATATATTAATTAATTTTTATAGTTTGAATTTATATATTAAAATATGAATAGTTAAAGTTTTTTTTTTCTATTATCCTTTTATTTATAAATAGATATTACTGCCATTTAACTATGTATCACGATTTTTTTTTATTTTCTTTATTAATTATTATGCTTAAAATATACTTTTTTTTAAATTTTTTTATCTATTCAATTATTATAACTGAATTTTTTTATTATTTTATTATAATTTGAATTAGAATTAAAATTTTTGTAAGAATTGTTAAAATATTTAAATATAAATTTAAAAACTTTTTAAAAAATATAGTATTACATTGAATAGGATGTGTATTAAAAATGTTGGAATTAGTAGTATGTTAGTTGAATGTTTAATGAAGAAAGAAATTACTTCCTCAATTCTTTAAAGATAATATTTTATTAATTTTTTAATTAAATTTTATTAAATATTAACAGATATTTTAAATGCTTATTTAGAAAATAATAATTAATGAGATATTATTTTGAGAATAAAATAAAATTAAATAGAATTACAATATTTAATTTATATATTACTATAATATAAAAAAAATCAACAATAATTTTGAAATAATAAAATAAAAATAAAAATTATAAAATAGAGAATTAACTCATAAAACTCGACAATGGTTTAACTCATAAGTTATTTAAACACATTGAAGATTTATTGTCCCTTCTCACCGAAGTCGAGTAGTTGTTATTATGTGAATGTGGTAGCATTGTTGTTGTTAACATCATAGTGAAATGGAAATTTTTGTTTGATGGTTCGTAGGTTTGAGCTTTCATGCCTGTGAATCCTTGGGTTTTTGTAAATTCTCAGTAGAGAAGAATTAGTAGAACACAAAGCTATTTAGAGAATTGAGTCAAGGAGAAAAATTAAAGAACCTAGAATCTCCATTAAGGTAAGGCTTGTGAAGGTTGAGGAATTGCAGCTTTTGACTATAGCAACAACTGAGAAATGCATGGAGTTTCTAGTAAAAAGTGCTACCGTCGGTGATAATAGCGTTCTCATTAGAGAAATCTAAGAGGTTCTCCATGATGAAATGGTCACACCACTACAGGGCTTAAAATCCAAATAATAGTGCTTTTCATTTGCAAATTGTGAATAAAACCCATATCCATAATAGAATTATAGAGCTTCTAGTTTGAAAATCGGCTGACTTCTTATTTATTTATATTTATATTTATATTTAGGAATGAGCAGTATTCGATTTAAATAAAAAAAACTGATCGAATTTAACTAATTTAAAAATTCGGTTCGATTTAAAAAACTGACCGAACTAAATTAATTTAAAATTTTAATTCGATTTTTTATTTATTTCAATTCAATTTTTAATTTTAAAAATTTCGATTATTTCAATTTGTTCGGTTTCGGATTAGAAAAAAATCGAAAAAATTGAATGAACTAATTAGTGATAATAGTATATTATTTTCAATAATATACAGAGATTAGATCATATATTAAAGTTAAAATATTTCAATTAAATTTTAAAATATTAAAAATAAAAGGTAAAAAATAAAAAATTTATTAAAAATTCAATATGATAAAAGCGAATCGAATCAAACTGAATCAAATCGGTTCAATTCAATTTGATTTTTAATCAAAATCAATTCGGTTCGATTTTTATAAATATCAAAATTTTAATTTTTGATTTATTCAGTTCGATTTGATTTTAAATCGAATCAACCGAATATTCACTCCTACTTGTACTTATAAAACTTTTTTAGTTTTCTATACTCGTAAAATTCTGGAGTTTCCGTGGTATGAAAACTGGCTAGCTTCTTATTTATTTATACTTGTATTTAAAATAATTTAGTTTTTGGTTTAATGCAAAAATGAGGTGAGAAAATCAAAATAAAAGAGTGTAGTGAGGATAATGTGCATTTGTAAAGAGAAAAAAAGAGTGAAAGAAGAATTAGTTTTGATACGGGGAAGAATGGGTAGGAAACCAAAAGGGGTATTTTGGCCATTAAATTATTCTCTCTCTCAATTGACCTTAACAGACCGCTTTGACTAACAGAAAATGTAACAAAATGATTAGATAATAACATTCACGAATAATGGAGGACATTTAATTCGATTTAAAAATTATAGGAACCAATCAATAAATTTCCTAAAAACTCATAGACCTAATACTAATTCTCCCTAAAATAAAACTGAATCAAATCAATTAATTATAAAATTGAATTAAAGAAATCAAAATCAATAGATTTAATTTTTTTTTTTTTATAAAAAATATTGCTCGCCCCTGCTCTCCTCCTCTCTTCTCTTCCTTTTCCCTCCGCTTTGCAATCCCTAATACCTAATTGGGAAGTGAATTGATGATGAATTGAAATATAACAACATGCACATAATACTCCCAAGGGCATAACCGTTAAACTGATGGGTTTTAAATTAGTGGAGTTCATGATTCCTTCTCTATTTTGCTATTGAAGTAAAAACCCCTGATTTTGTTCATCCTTGCAAACTTTTCATACTTCACTCTTACGAGGACAGGGAAAGACTCAACCTGGTCATTTTCATCGATGTAAAATAGGTGGATAGAAATTTCAAGAAAAGATGATTTGTTATCGCTCATTACAAGATTAAGTTAAATTTGCATTTGCATTTTACTTTTATTTTTTTAGATAATAAACTTTAAAAAATCAAATGTTTTCGCATTTTGGTAATTATTAAGCAAAATTATTAGATTCTATGTAGATGAAGTTTTTTTTCTTTGTATTGATTTTTATTGATTAGATGATATTTTGAGAATTTACAATCTAAGTAGATAGATTTGTAATTTTTTTTTTTTATAATTTGTATTTGTTATAAGTTTATATTTGTTATAAAATCTCAGAAATTTGCATATTTTGATCTGTTATAAACTCAATAATCTGTATCTGTTATAAATTGTTGCATTTTCTAATTTGGTTTGTATTTGTTATAACTTTGCATTTGGAAAATTTGGATTATTTGAAGAAAAGGAAATTTGTTCTAATTTGTGACCTGCATTGTCAATGTGTCATTTCTCCTGTTTTAATTGTTGATTGTTTGGGAAATTTATACGTTGTGAGAAAATCATTTCTTTTTTTTACTTTGCATTCTATTATCAATTTTCACTGAATGGAGTAGAAATCAATTTATCCGATTTTTTAAAACTTTTAGTTCGACTTCAGTGTTTCTTTTTTGAAATTTTGATTTTTCAATTTTTTTATTTTTTTTTATTCAATTAGGAACCGAACGACTGAATTCTTAGCCTCATCTAATACACAAAACTAGAAAAATTTTAAATTTTTAGTCAAATTAATTGTCATGCTAAACATATGTAAATCAAAGAGTTAAAAGAAAAAAAAAAACTATGAAATTAAATCTTTTTTTTGAAATAAGAATAGAGAGAATAAAACGTGAAACTTTTCAGATTTACTCAAATATATTTACCATTAGACTAAATTTATGAGTGCACTATAAAGTTAAATCTATTTCTATTATGTAAATATTTTTTATTTTTACATATTAACATTAAATAATATTTTAATTCGACAAAATATTTAAATTATTTTTAATGAGAATAGCGTTTAATAATTTTAATATTAAAACAATAATAACATTTAATAAATATAAACAAAAATAAATTAATAATATTTATTTAAAAATTTATGAACGGTTACAATTTAGTTAATATTGAATATTTATTTTATTTATTTTTAATATTTAATTTCACAAAAAATAGATGGATAGAAAAGTAAAAAATTTTAACACTATTTTAAAGAGGTAAAAGTTTCTATTTAATAATTAAAAATAATGAAAAGAAATTTTATATGTAAAAGGCTATTATAAATATTTTGTTATTAATGAAAATATCTAAAATTTATTAAATTTTTATTTGAAAAGATGAAATCATAAGGGATGTAAGGAGAGAAATAGTATTTTATTTTTACCAACAAAAAACTTATTTTAGTATGTAACAATGAGTTTAATAATACTCAAATTAAAATGGAAGAATTTTAATAAAGAAATTGATTTTTTTTTTCAAAAACCAACAGAAAAACCACACAACTACAAGGTGATAAAAAGGAATATGCTCCTCATTTCACTGGATAAGCTGACACACTTATTTCACTGGATAAGCTGACACACTTAGGTGACCAGAATTTGATTTAAATAGAAGAAATTAACAGAATTAAATTAATTTAAAAATTTGGTTCGATTTTTATTTATTTTGATTCGATTCAATTTTTAATTTAAAAAATTTTGATTATTTCAGTTCGGTTTGGTTTTGATCAGAAAAAAATTAAAAAATTGAACTAAATCGATTAGTGATAATAATATATTATTTTAAGTAACATAGAGATATTAGATCATAATTAAAGTTAAAATATTTTAATTAAATTTTAAAATACTAAAAATAAGGTGTAAAAAATAAAAAATCATAAAAAATTCAAACTGATCAAATTGAATCGAATCGAACCAAATCAGATCGATTCGTTTCGATTTTTGACCAAAATCAATTTGGTTCGATTCTTATAAATACTAAAATTTTGATTTTCAATTTATTCGGTTCGGTTCTATTTTGAATCGAACGACCGAATGCTCACTCCTAGCCACTCTAGCCATATAGTAAGCAAGTTTATTGTCCTCTTAATAAAAATACAAAATAAACCACTGACTGTGCGGTTGTCGAAACTGGTCAAAAATAACATTTTCAGTTATCAACAATTTTACAACTGCAGATAGTGGTAAAATGATCGAATCTACAGGAAATTGATACTTACCTATTTTTCTTATTAAGACCAAGCAAATAGACTGAAATTAAACTGAAAGGAAAATAAAAAGGGGGGGGTTTTGAGATTGATTCAGTTAAACTAATAATGAAAGCAATAAAGTAAGCGAATAATTAAAGTAAAGAAAATCAATAATGAGAAAAGCTCTAGTTGAAGAATTGGATCCACTTCAGTTGTTGGGATTGATCATTGATACTTAGGTTCATTTGTTTGATTCAATAAATTAGTTATGGAGATGGAAGACACTTCTCACCACCATATCTCTCCTTAAACATAAATTAATTAGGGAATGTCCTCTAACTAATCACTAATCAACAAGTTATCAAGGAACGTCCTTAGGCCTTTGGCATCTAACAACTGTCAATTGCATTAAGAAATAGGGAGACCTAATTCTAGCTACCCAAACGTATGGTGATATCGCTAGATCGTGCAACTTCCTTAGTTTTTATACCAAGTGTTCTTGTGTTTGAATAATCCAAGCAATTACGGACTTAAAACTATCCAAACTAACAAATTATTACTTTGCAATCAAGAATCAACATAGATCTAAACAACAAAGTAACAATGGAATTAAGCATGAAATTGCATAAATACTGAAAAACAAAAGATAAACAATGTATGTTCAGATCTCCCAATCCATAAAACAACTAAAGTTTCACCTAATCTTCAACTAGAAAAAAAGGGTTTCAGCCATGACCAAAAAATAAAGAAAGGTAGAAGAAGAGAAGGAATGGCCGAATGGTCTTCAAGAGAGAGAGCAAGGGTGCGCCGATTGGAAGAGTCAAGAGGAGAGGCTTGCGCCGAATGGAGAAGAGAGGCATATATAGGGTGTGCGGCACTTGAAGATAGGATGGAATGTTGCCCTAAGTTTCCTTGTGAGGTGGAACCTTCTTTTGAATTTCAAATTTTGAATCTTGATTGCTTGAGAGGCTAGTGCATCTTCTTGAGATTTGGCTTCCTGAATAGGCAGAACTGAATGCTGAGGTGTCTTCACATTTTAAATAAGGGAAGGAAGATCTGAAATTTGAATTTCAAATTAATCTGCTGACTGCGCTTTCCTTATTTATCTTCGCTAGTGCACTTTCCTTATTTGGTACTTTCCTTATTTGGCTTCACTTCAGCTGCAACTTCGCTTGGGCAAACTACTTGTTCTCTTTTATCCTCTTTTAGGCAGTTTTAAGAGTATTTTCTCCAAATTACCTCTTTACACCATTTTCTGCTAAATAAGATCAAAATCACAAAATTAGGCAGAAAAAATACAAATTAACATTAATAACATCATGATAAAATGGTATAAATTTGGACTGATCAAATACCCCCACACCTAGCCTTTTGCTTGTCCTCAAGCAAATAAACTTAGTCAAACAAGCTCTCTTTGCTACTTGATCCTTTATTTCCACTTAAACTCTTACTCTAGATCCCTATTTTGAAGCATTGTAGTAAAGAGTGTATGCATCAAGGTTATGGAGATTCTTTCCTTGTCTCCCTTTGCCTAGCATGGCTAGTATTTATTTTCCTCAAGAGAGAGATTATACATGCACATATTCTTGTTTAGTTAAGACTTTTTCTAGCTTTCGGAGTGACTTGCCCTTAACTTGAAGCATTTTATTCAGCCTTTTGCACATTAATCTTGCTTGAAAAAGTCACCAACCTTTTGACGTGAAGGTACATATTTGTGATACCTACCCCTAGTTTCTCAGTTGGTCACCTGTCCAAGTGGCTACTAGCTTTGTTCATAGTCTTTTGACCATTGGAACAGTTTTCAATTTGTGCTTTTGAAGTCTATGCCTTTGCTGAATTTCTTATCTCAATGAATTGGGCAAATCAATACCAATTGTTAAAACAAGTTGTAACGACCCGAAAACCGGACCGCTACCGGCGCTAAGATTCAGATCGACTTAAGGTCGCCGGAACCCGTAGCAAGCCTAACGTACATCCTGTACACCTGATAAAATCCCATACATGATCATACATTTTCATAAAAACTTTAAACTTTTCATATACCAAGCTTGACCTGTGCATGCATCACAACTGTATACATAAAACCCCTTACTGGAGCCCTCATCAAATGCTCCAGTTGGGTCAACATCTCATATGTCAAGCCTGGTTCAACATATAACATCATTAAAACATTGCATAAAGATCATGTACCAAAAGGGATTAACCATAAACACTAGGGCCAAGCACAATACTAATCCTCATTACATTACTTTACATTACATCATTTTACATATCATGTCCACTACTAGACTATTACATAACATAGCCATTACCCTTGCTGACTTCCTGCTATCTCTGACCCTGCAAACCTGGGGGTTAGGGGAGAGGGGTGAGCTACTAAAGCCCAGTGAGCAGAACAGTAAAAACAGTTAATAAACACATGCTTTCATGAAATGCATCACATCACAAACAATTCACATCACGGATGGACTTGTCACCAGTAACCCTCTGCATATCATATCATGTCCAATTGTGCTAGGGGCGAATACGGCCACACCTGGTCTTCTCTTACATATAACATATCATAACATGTCCAACTGCGCCAGGGGGGAATACGGCCACACCTGGTCTTCTCTTACATATAACATATCATAACATGTCCAACTGTGCCAGGGGCGAATACGGCCACACCTGGTCTTTCCATCTCATATCATATCATATCATATCGAGGGCTAATGGATCATCCAATATCCATCCACATCAACCTCATATTATGCAATGCGTTATATTCGTGAATTCTAATGCAATACAACCTATTACATACATTGCATTCATGATGCATGAACATGCTTAAAAGTTTAATTACTTTGTAATAAAAGAGTTGTGTTCTACTCACCTCTGGCTGACGCTCAACTGACTCTGAAGCAGCTAACTCACTGTTGATCACCTCGGTTCCTCAGGTCCAATCCTACACAGGTGGACTTAAATGAGGGACCAAACATACTCTAACATAATTCTAAACAACTCCCCTAAAAACCCCCTAAAACAACATAAACATGCATGGAAAAACAGGCAAAGGAAGGCTGGGCAGGGGACTTTCGGCGGCAGGTTCGGCGGCCGAAGGTCCCTCCAGAGCTGAAAGTCAGGCACTTTCGGGGGCAGGGTTCGGCGGCCGAAAGTCCTTCCAGAGCCGAAAGTCACCCACTTTCTGGGGCAGGTTCGGCGGCCGAAACTCCCCTCCAGAGCCGAAAGTCCAAACTTTCAGGAGCGAGTTTAGGCGGCCTAAACTACCTCCACAGGCAGGTTCGGCGGCCGAACATGGGTTCTCCAGAATGGCAGAACCCGATTCGCCTCTCACATTTAGCCTCCCAAAACCTTCCAAACTCATACTCAACACTCAAAAGCATGCATAAACACATTATCAAGCATATAGGGGTATAAAACTAGCCTAAACCCCAACAAATATCACATAGCATCACTTTAACATACATTTATCATTAAACTAACATAAACCTAACATTTTATATCTATTCTAAACATGCATTATATACCCTTAACCCCTTTTGAAAACTTACTTAAAAACATAAGAGAAGATGAGGATCTACACTTACCTCTTGAAGATCGAGAGGAGATGCGATCCCAAACTTGGAGATATGGAGGAACGAGCTCCGGGGGTCTCCAAGCTTCAAAACTTTGATCTTAGCTTAAAATCTTCAAAACAAAGTTAAAAAAATCATCAAAATCATGAGAGACTTGAAGGAAAAGCACAAGATCGACAAGGGGTGGCAGAGACTCACCTTGCCCGGAAATGGAGAGAGAAAACTCGCCCATTTTCGGACAGGGGGCCCTTTATAGGTGGCTGGCCAGACCACTTTCGGGGGCCAAAAGTGCCTCCACATCCGCCCCATGTTCGGCGGCCGCACCTAGGTTTTTCCCTCAAGCTTTTTTCTTTCAAAACTCAATTTCTTTCTTTCTTTAAAACCATAAAATGTATAAAAAAATTTTAGAAAACCTTTATTTTACCCTTCTAGAGGGCTCCGACATCCGAGAAATCCCGGATTCCAACGGAGATTCTGTCGGAAGGTAGGAATTCCGATGCCGGGGTCTAGCCGGGTATTACACAAGTCATATCTCATTATTTACACAACTTTATTATTCTCTCTAATGAGTAATGTCATGATTTTTCACCATAGCAAGCTCAAAGATTCAATTCAAAAGGAATTTCCCAAAAAATGAATACAACTCAATGTAGTTAATTCAACTTAGGATTAAAGAGTCATCGCATCAATGGGGTCATGGAAAGAAAGCTCATCCAACATAGCCTATGTGTTTGAGTAAAGCATATCAAGACAGAAAAAAAAAAGAAAAAGACTGTGGCTAAATGTGTGTGCAATAAAGGCAAAAATAACAAAAATGAAAAATGTGTGCAAACTAAAAAAAATTAAAGCTCAAAAGGACTTAAAATTAAAGTTCAGAAATATGCACCCCCACACCTAATTCATGCATTGTCCTCAATGTATTGGAAATATTAAAGTTCAAAGGAAACTGAGTACTCCCATGGTGTGGTGTTTGGTGTGATCCACTAAGCAAGCTGAGAGAGATGGTGCAGTGGAACTTCTTCCACTACTGGCACTGTGAACCCTTTATAGTATGGTTTCAGATATGGTTCATCCCAAACATCGTATCTTGCACTCTTCTTAATTTTCTCTTTTGTGTGCTTGGGCCTATCAAAGGAAAAGTTGCTTTCTACACATTCTAGGGATTGCCACATAGAGACCTTCTGTTTGGGGAGATAAGATTCTGCCTTATCTGGTGGTTTGGGCAGGAAGTGTTTCGCATGCTCCTTTGCTTTGGGCGATTCGAACTTCACTTGTTCCTTGTGCGAATGGTCTATCTGCGAACTGAGCTGAAAAGGTGTGGATGGCCCTCTGTCTTTCTGCGTTAGGTTGCAGTCCATCTGTCGGATGCCGCATGTAATACCCGGCGAGAGTCCGGCGTCAGAATTCTGCTTTCCGGTGGAGTCCGGGATGTTAGAAGAGTGAGATTTATGTTTTGCTATACTGTTTTGATATGTTCATTAAGTTTTATGCATAAAGAAATGAGTTTTTGAGTGAAATGAACCAAGGCAAAAAAGCCAGGTTCGGCCGCCGAAGTTGAGGTTCGGCCGCCGAACATGCATGGCTTTCGGTTTCACGTTTGGCCGCCGAAGGTGGTCTGGCCAGCCACCTATAAATGGCCCTCAGTCGGTTGAAGCGGTAAGATCATCGCTTCCTTTGTCTTCTGAGGTGAAACTCTGTCCTTTGTGAGTATTTCTTCATGTTTTCATTAAATCATGTACAGGTTTGATTAGTTTTCATGATTATTTGAAGGTTTTAAGTGAAAAACTCAAAGTTGTGAAGTTTGGAGAGTTTGAAGGCAAGTTACTCCAAAACTCCACGTTAGGATCCTTCCTCTACTTGTTTTCAAGAGGTAAGTAAAGATCCTGAGCCTGTGTTAATGTTTTCTGAAGGTTTTATGGGGTTTATGGAGAGAGTTGCATGAATAGGGGTTTTTGTGAGGTTTTGATGATTTTGTGTATAAAGCATGTTTGTGTGTTCTATGTTTTGTGTTGTTGGGGTTTTTAGGTAGTTTTGTACCCCTTTGAGCATATACATGAGTGTATGCAAGTGGAGGAAGTGTGGTGTGCAGTTGGAAAGGGTTTTGGTGCGTTTTGGCGAGAAGCAGGGCAAGTTTCTGCCCTGCTGATGAACTCAGGTTCGGCAGCCAAAGGTACATTCGGCCGCCGAACCCCGGAAGAGGTGTGAGGAGGTGGCTTCGGCTGCCCAAGCTTGCCCCCGAGCTTTTGGACTTTCGGCTCTGGAGGGAAGTTCGGCCGCCGAAGGTGCCGCCGAAGGGTAGAGACTTTCGTCTCTGGAGTGCCTTTTGGCCTCCGAAACTTGCCCCCGAAAGGGTTCGGCAGCCGAAAGTGGAAGTTCGGCCACCGAAGGTGCTTGAGTTTCGTCTCTGGAGAGGACTTTCGGCAGCCGAACCTGCCGCCGAAAGTGTTCTGTCCAGCTTTCTTTTGCATGCTTTGCATGGATGTTAGAGTGAGTGTAAGGGGATTCTTGGGGAGTTTAATAGAGTTGGTCATAAGCTAGTTTGGTCCCTCATTTCAGTCTATCTGTATAGGTACAGACCAGAGGAACCAGAGAGAGCAGCAGTGAGTCCTGCTCCAGAGTTTTCAGAGCCTGCAGAGTCAGTCCAGTTAGCCAGAGGTGAGTGGAACTAAACTTAACTCTTTTGCTTGCACAATGAAATGTTTTAGCATATCTCATGCATCATGATTGTACCGTAGGTTGATTTCATTAGTATCCACGAATATGTTGCATTGCATCGGTAATTGATGATGTGAGTAAATGCTGAATGATCCAATAGTCTCAGACAGGAAGTCCAGGAGCCTTTGACTACGCCCTGGCAAGTATAGAGAAGTCCAGGAGCCTTTGACTACGCCCTGGCAGGTATAGCAAAGTCCAGGAGCCTTTGACTACGCCCTGGCAATGGTAAGTACAGAGGTGTCATATACACATATACATATATGACAGGAAGACCAGGTGCTCGATTCTACGCCTTGGCACAGAGTTACTGAGACTATGTGGTGACAGGTTTACTCTTGATATGGCTTGTCTGTGATGTGGTGCATTCCATGAGATCATATTTTACTGAGATGTTTTACTGTTCTACTCACTGGGCTATAGAGCTCATCCCACTCCCTTAACCCCAGTTTTGCAGGTTCAGTGTACAGTGTACAGGAACAGTTCAGCAGAGTACAGGAAGAGTAAAGAGATTTGTAATAGCTTAGAGTGGACATGTAATATTAAAGAAATGTACGAATTATGTATACAGTTAGACATGTGTTTGACCTAGTGATGTATGTTTTATACATGATCTGTGTATGTATATGTTTTCCTGTATGTGAAAAACCAGGCTTAACAGGTATGAGAGCACCCATCTAGAGGAAGCTCTAGTCAGGGGTACAGAGTACAGAGTACAGAGTACATGAGTACAGAGTACAGAGATAGTGCATGCACAGGTTAAGCCTTGGTACAGAGAAAAGAGTTTGTATTTTCACAGAAAATGTATGATCATGTATGAGATTTACAGGTACACAGAGAGTATAGCAGGCTTGCTACGGGTTCTGGCGGCCTTAAGCCGATCTGAATCCTAGCGCCGGTGACGGTGCATTTTGGGGTCGTTACAGATTGGTATCAGAGCCCTAGGTTCACATGATCGGACCTATAGAGACAGTGTTGGGCTCATACAGGTTAGACGTGGTCAAGCACAATAGGAAATCATGTCCACTAGGATATGGTATTGAGTCCTATCTGCTATGATATGCCAGGAGTTGTGCATGTGTATTATTGATATGTGATGTTTATGTGCTAAAGTGTTATGTTATATGTTGTGTTTTCAGTAAAGATGAGAGGAACTCGTCGATCAGCTCGATTGACTGGAGTCCCACCAGAAAGTGAGAGACCAGCTGCTCGTCCTCCTGCATTGCCCAGAGCAAGGTCGCAGAGATCTAGCAGGGAAGGTACGTCAATAGACCTGAGAAGGTCTGTAGACGAGAGCAGAAGAGGTACAGCTAGGGGAGGAAGATCAGAGGAAAGGAGGGAGGCTATGAAGAGTGACCAGTCGAGAGATGATAGCATGGGTATAGGCAGATCTGAGGAAGGTATGGGAGAGTCGCAGGGAGGCGCTCAGGCCTCAGGTTTTGGCTATCCAGCCTTTCCGCAGGACCCAGAGTATCCGATGGGAGGTATGTCGGAGTACTCTAGTTTTGTCCCATATCCCCCGTATATGCCATATATGCCTTATCCTCCTTACTATCCCCCATATCCTATGTATCCATCTTCCCCTACCCATCTAAGTGCAGCACACCCAGAACCAAATGACCCAGTACCATCACCAGAACCAGTAGCCCCTGTTGTTGACAGACATCAACCTAGCTCATTTGGAGGTAAAGTACAAATGACAGAGTACTTGAAATTGGATGCTCCTAAATACAACACGGGAGATGATCCATTTGATTACCTCAGAGCAGTTAGAATGATAACCAGTGAATTGGGAGCAGATGATAGGAGAGCCATTGAGATGGCGGGGTTTACACTTAAATGCAAGAAGGCCAGAGAATGGTTTAAGAACTATGTGGAACCCAGAATGGACAGCATGTCATGGGGAGAGTTCGCCAATGAGTTTGCAGGGTGGGCTTTTCCTGATAGCTCCAGGGAGATGAAAGTAATCGAGTTCGAACAGTTGAGACAAACAGATGAAATGAGTGTTGATGAATTCACAGATAAGTTTCTGGATTTGCTTCAGTACGTGGGTCAAGCCTATGATACTGATCAGAAGAAGGCAAGGAGATATACTATGAGACTGCATCCCAGGTATTCTTCCTTGATTCTTCCAGCCGAAAAGGAGAGTTTCCATACGATCGTGGACGCAGCTAGGAAAATGGAAGCTAGTGCCAATATTCAGAAACAGTCAAAGGCACAGGCTTCGGGTTCTAAAGCCCCCACTCCAGGCAGTAAACGATGGGATAGAGCAAAAGGAACAAAGAGTAAGTTCTGGAGTAAAGTGAAGTCAGGTCTGGGAATAGGTAGTGGCTCAAGCTCTGGCACAGCTCCAGTCTGCAGAAGATGCGGAAAACCACATGGCGGAGTTTGTCGGTTAGGATCTACAGCTTGTTTTCGATGTGGACAGGAAGGGCATATTGCTCGGGATTGTCCACAGATGACTTTTGCACCATCCCAGCAGATGAGTTCAGGCAGTGTGGTACAGCCAGTTGTTCGGCCAGCAGCTTCAGTCATGCCTCAGAGTAGTGGCAGAGGTAGAGGGAGAGGGGCAGCCTCTACTTCAGCAGCAGGTTCCCGAGGTGGAAATCCGGTAGCCCCAGCACGGATTTTCACTGTGACACAGGAGGAGGCTAACACGTCGAACACAGTAGTGTCAGGTAATCTCATCATTGGGTGTTCAGATGTGTATGCTTTGATGGACCCCGGTGCTTCTCATTCCTTTATTGCTTCGAGAGCCATAGAGAGATTGGGTTTGATCAGTTCTGAGCTAGAGTATCCTCTCTGGGTCAGTGGACCTAGATGTGACCCATCAGTGGCAGTGTCAGTCTGTCGTTTCAGTCCAGTGTTCATAGAGGGTAGATGCCTTCCAGCTGACCTTGTGGTTCTAGACTTGACAGATTTTGATGTCATTCTAGGGATG
The DNA here is from genome assembly GCF_001659605.2 of Manihot esculenta. Lineage (NCBI taxonomy): Eukaryota > Viridiplantae > Streptophyta > Magnoliopsida > Malpighiales > Euphorbiaceae > Manihot > Manihot esculenta. The sequence continues at coordinate 11,427,824 of NC_035170.2, forward strand.
GATTGGCTATTTGCATATAGTGCTACTTTGGACTGTAGAGAGAAGATAGTTAGTCTCAGAGACCAGGATGGGTCAGAGTGTGTCTTCAGAGGAGACAGGAGAGGTACACCCAGAGGTATGATTTCAGCCCTTCAGGCTCGTAGTTTGCTTAGGAGGGGTTGTCAGGGGTTTCTAGCTCATGTGAGAGAGCTAGACAGTCAGGTGAGGGAACCAGCCGCAGTACCAGTAGTCCAAGAGTTTCTCGATGTTTTTCCAGACGAACTTCCAGGACTACCACCCGGTAGGGAGATAGAGTTTGAAATTGAATTGCTGCCTGATACCAGACCTATCTCTATTCCTCCCTACAGGATGGCGCCAGCAGAGTTAAAGGAGTTGAAAGAACAGTTGCAGGACTTGGTAGATAAGGGTTTCATCCGCCCTAGTACCTCACCTTGGGGTGCTCCAGTGCTTTTTGTCAGAAAGAAGGATGGATCCCTCAGACTTTGTATCGACTACAGACAGTTGAACAAGGTCACTACCAAGAATAGGTATCCTTTACCTCAGATTGATGATCTATTTGACCAGCTAGCTGGAGCAAGTTGTTTTTCTAAAATAGATCTGAGATCTGGGTATCACCAGTTGAGAGTTCGAGAGGCAGATGTGCCTAAGACAGCTTTCAGGACCAGATATGGGCATTATGAGTTCTTAGTGATGCCGTTCGGGTTGACTAACGCCCCTGCAGCATTTATGGATCTCATGAACAGGGTATTCAGTGAGTTTCTGGATCACTTTGTCATTGTTTTCATCGATGATATCTTAGTGTATTCCAGAGATGTAGAGGAGCATGCCCAGCATCTGAGGATCGTTCTGCAGACACTGAGAGAGCATGGGTTATATGCCAAGTTCTCGAAGTGTGAATTTTGGTTGAGGAGCATTGCCTTCTTGGGACATGTGGTATCAGCAAAGGGTATTGAGGTAGATCCCAAGAAGATAGAGGCTGTAGCTAACTGGCCCAGACCCACGACAGTGACTGAGATTAAAAGCTTTCTGGGACTGGCAGGTTACTACAGGAGGTTCGTTCAGAACTTCTCAAAGATAGCGGCTCCTATGACCAAACTGACTCAGAAGAACCAGAAGTTTGTCTGGTCAGACCAGTGTGAAGAGAGCTTTGAGGAGCTCAAGAGGAGATTAACCACAGCACCAGTGTTAGCTCTGCCTGTGAGTAATGAGGATTTCACAGTGTTCTGTGATGCGTCTCGAGTGGGATTGGGTTGTGTTTTGATGCAGAGTGATAGGGTGATAGCTTATGCTTCTAGACAGTTGAAGAAGCATGAGTTGAATTACCCCACCCATGACCTAGAGATGGCAGCAGTTATCTTTGCACTTAAGATGTGGCGGCATTACCTCTATGGGGTTAAATGCGAGATCTTCACCGATCACAAGAGTTTACAGTACATCTTAAGTCAGAGAGAGCTAAATTTGCGGCAGAGAAGATGGGTCGAATTGCTCAGTGATTATGATTGTAAGATTCAGTATCATCCGGGTAAGGCGAATGTTGTGGCAAACGCCCTAAGCCGGAAGTCACTAGGCAGTTTATCCCATAGAGCAGCAGAGCGGAGACCAGTTGTGATGGAGCTTTATAAGCTCTTAAACGAGGGATTACAGCTAGAGTTGTCTGGTACCGGTGCATTGATAGCACAGATGAGAGTGACACCTGTGTTTCTGGAGCAGATAGCTTAGAGACAATATGAGGACCCTGAGTTGATGAAAATTGCCAGGACTGTTCAGTCAGGCAACAGTGCAGAGTTCAGATTTGACAGCAATGGGTCCTTCGCTATGGGAGTCGACTTTGTGTACCAGATAGGGACAGTGTGAAGGAAGACATTATGAGGGAAGCTCATAATGCGAGGTATAGTGTTCACCCAAGAGCCACCAAGATGTATCAGGATCTGAAAAGGGTTTATTGGTGGCCAACCATGAAGAAGGAAGTGGCGCAGTTCGTGACAGCCTGTGAGGTTTGCCAGAGGGTGAAACTAGAGCATCAGAAACCGGCCGGAATGCTTAACCCATTACCGATTCCAGAGTGGAAATGAGAAAACATAGCCATGGATTTTGTAGTGGGTTTACCAGCTACGTCCAACAGGATAGACTCTATATGGGTGATTGTGGACAGACTCACGAAATCTGCTCATTTTCTTCTAGTACGGAGTAACTATTCTGTGGATAAGTTGGCACAGGTCTATCTGGATGAGATAGTGAGATTACATGGAGTTCCAGTGTCTATAGTTTCAGACAGAGGACCTCAGTTTACTTCCAGATTTTGGCGAAGTCTGCAAAGTGCGATGGGCACGCGATTGGATTTTAGCACTGCTTTCCACCCACAGACTGATGGACAGTCAGAAAGGACCATCCAGACCATAGAGGATATGCTTCGACTGTGTGTGTTAGACTTTGGCGGTTCTTGGAGGCAGCATCTACCTTTAGTGGAGTTTGCCTACAATAACAGCCATCATGCTAGCATCAGGATGGCTCCTTATGAAGCTTTGTATGGGAGGAAGTGCAGATCCCCTATTTGCTGGGAAGAAATAGGAGAGAAGGCTCTTGCAGGACCAGAGTTAGTAGAAATTACTAGTAGAGTAGTGCCCATGATCAGAGAGAGAATCAGAACAGCTCAGAGTAGACAGAAAAGTTATGCAGACGTTCGCAGAAAGCAGTTAGAGTTCCAGGAGGGTAATTGGGTATTGCTGAAAGTGTCTCCAATGAAAGGAGTGGTTCGTTTCGGGAAGAAGGGTAAATTAGCTCCACGGTACATTGGACCCTTTGAAGTGTTGCAGAGGATCAGAAATGTGTCATATAAGCTGGATTTACCTGCTTCTATGGAGAGGATTCACCCGGTATTTCATGTTTCTATGCTACGACAGTTTGTGTCAGATCCGAATCAGGTTTTGAGTGAGCCTGAGGTGGAGATTCATACAGATCTCACCTATATAGAACAGCCAGTGCGAATTCTGGACACACAGATCAGACAACTAAGGAACAAGGAAATTCCGATGGTGAAAGTCCTGTGGAACCACCATAATCTCGCAGAGTGCACCTGGGAGACGCGGGAGTCTATGCTCCAGCAGTATCCATATTTGTTTTGAGGTTAGTTTCCTCCTTTTTACGTGTGTCATTGTTTGTTTAGGATCATTCGAGGACGAATGGTCTTAAGGGGGGGAGAATGTAATACCCGGCGAGAGTCCGGCGTCGGAATTCTGCTTTTCGGTGGAGTCCGGGATGTTAGAAGAGTGAGATTTATGTTTTGCTATACTGTTTTGATATGTTCATTAAGTTTTATGCATAAGGAAATGAGTTTTTGAGTGAAATGAACCAAGGCAGAAAAGCCAGGTTCGGCCGCCGAAGTTGAGGTTCGGCCGCCGAACATGCATGGCTTTCGGTTTCACGTTTGGCCGCCGAAGGTGGTCTGGCCAGCCACCTATAAATGGCCCTCAGTCGGTTGAAGCGGTAAGATCATCGCTTCCTTTGTCTTCTGAGGTGAAACTCTGTCCTTTGTGAGTATTTCTTCATGTTTTCATTAAATCATGTACAGGTTTGATTAGTTTTCATGATTATTTGAAGGTTTTAAGTGAAAAACTCAAAGTTGTGAAGTTTGGAGAGTTTGAAGGCAAGTTGCTCCAAAACTCCACGTTAGGATCCTTCCTCTACTTGTTTTCAAGAGGTAAGTAAAGATCCTGAGCCTGTGTTAATGTTTTCTGAAGGTTTTATGGGGTTTATGGAGAGAGTTGCATGAATAGGGGTTTTTGTGAGGTTTTGATGATTTTGTGTATAAAGCATGTTTGTGTGTTCTATGTTTTGTGTTGTTGGGGTTTTTAGGTAGTTTTGTACCCCTTTGAGCATATACATGAGTGTATGCAAGTGGAGGAAGTGTGGTGTGCAGTTGGAGAGGGTTTTGGTGCGTTTTGGTGAGAAGCAGGGCAAGTTTCTGCCCTGCTGATGAACTCAGGTTCGGCAGCCGAAGGTACATTCGGCCGCCGAACCCCGGAAGAGGTGTGAGGAGGTGGCTTCGGCTACCCAAGCTTGCCCCCGAGCTTTTGGACTTTCGGCTCTGGAGGGAAGTTCGGCCGCCGAAGGTGCCGCCGAAGGGTAGAGACTTTCGTCTCTGGAGTGCCTTTTGGCCTCCGAAACTTGCCCCCGAAAGGGTTCGGCAGCCGAAAGTGGAAGTTCGGCCGCCGAAGGTGCTTGAGTTTCGTCTCTGGAGAGGACTTTCGGCCGCCGAACCTGCCGCCGAAAGTGTTCTGTCCAGCTTTCTTTTGCATGCTTTGCATGGATGTTAGAGTGAGTGTAAGGGGATTCTTGGGGAGTTTAATAGAGTTGGTCATAAGCTAGTTTGGTCCCTCATTTCAGTCTATCTGTATAGGTACAGACCAGAGGAACCAGAGAGAGCAGCAGTGAGTCCTGCTCCAGAGTTTTCAGAGCCTGCAGAGTCAGTCCAGTTAGCCAGAGGTGAGTGGAACTAAACTTAACTCTTTTGCTTGCACAATGAAATGTTTTAGCATATCTCATGCATCATGATTGTACCGTAGGTTGATTTCATTAGTATCCACGAATATGTTGCATTGCATCGGTAATTGATGATGTGAGTAAATGCTGAATGATCCAATAGTCTCAGACAGGAAGTCCAGGAGCCTTTGACTACGCCCTGGCAAGTATAGAGAAGTCCAGGAGCCTTTGACTACGCCCTGGCAGGTATAGCAAAGTCCAGGAGCCTTTGACTACGCCCTGGCAATGGTAAGTACAGAGGTGTCATATACACATATACATATATGACAGGAAGACCAGGTGCTCGATTCTACGCCCTGGCACAGAGTTACTGAGACTATGTGGTGACAGGTTTACTCTTGATGTGGCTTGTCTGTGATGTGGTGCATTCCATGAGATCATATTTTACTGAGATGTTTTACTGTTCTACTCACTGGGCTATAGAGCTCATCCCACTCCCTTAACCCCAGTTTTGCAGGTTCAGTGTACAGTGTACAGGAACAGTTCAGCAGAGTACAAGAAGAGTAAAGAGATTTGTAATAGCTTAGAGTGGACATGTAATATTAAAGAAATGTACGAATTATGTATACAGTTAGACATGTGCTTGACCTAGTGATGTATGTTTTATACATGATCTGTGTATGTATATGTTTTCCTGTATGTGAAAACCAGGCTTAACAGGTATGAGAGCACCCATCTAGAGGAAGCTCTAGTCAGGGGTACAGAGTACAGAGTACAGAGTACATGAGTACAGAGTACAGAGATAGTGCATGCACAGGTTAAGCCTTGGTACAGAGAAAAAAGTTTGTATTTTCACAGAAAATGTATGATCATGTATGAGATTTACAGGTACACAGAGAGTATAGCAGGCTTGCTACGGGTTCTGGCGGCCTTAAGCCGATCTGAATCCTAGCGCCGGTGACGGTCCATTTTGGGGTCGTTACACCGCAGACTGTTGCTAGGGGTGTAATCGAGCCGAGCCGAGCCGAGCCGAGCTTTGTAAAGCTCAAGCTCGTTTATTAAAAAAGTTTGGAAGCTCGAGCTCGAGCTCTAATATTTGATTCGAGCTCGGCTCGAGAATTAAATACTATAATCGAGCTCGATTCGAGCTTGACTCGTGAAAGGCTCGTTCGATTTAATAACGAGCCTAATTCGAGCTCGAGCTCGAAAAGCTCGATTAAGAAGCTCGATTAAGAAGCTCGTTAATAAAACTCAAGCTCGAACTCGGAAAGCTCGATTAAGAAACTCGTTAAAAAAGTTCGAGACCGAGCTCAAAATTAAAAAGTTTGGTTTGAGCTCAAGTTCAGGCTCGAGTTCGAATTAATAATTACACTTTAATCAGTTTTTAATCATCATTAATTTAAATAATATAAAAAAAGAGAGTGTACATAAAAAAAATTACGTAAAACAATTTATAACTAAAATAACACAAATAAATATAAATTCAACAACATAATAAAATTAGATTACACACAAAGTTTAATATCAAACGAATAAAGTTGATTCCAACTTTCAACAGTTGAAACAAGCTAATATAATTTAATTATCTTCATAATCATCTTCATGCTTGTTCAATTAGTTAACTTGAATTTCAACTTCAACATCCATATAACCTTAATTAATTATTATTAATATATTTTGATAATTATTATCATCTTTTATATTGTATGCTTAATTATATACAAAATTTTTTTTATAATTATACTTTAATTTTAAAATGTATATAATTTTTACAACTCAATTTATCATGTAGTACTATAATTTTAAAGAATACTTATTATAATAATTAATATTAATTATTTGTGATTATACATTAATTTTATGGAATCTTATTATAATAATTATATACAAAAGATTTTTATAATTTAATTTTAAAGAATATTAATTATAATAATTAATCTTAATTATTTGTAATTTTCAATACTATAATTTTCAAGTATTTATAATAGTTTAAATTTTATAACTTTATAGTTATTTTTATTTTTTTAATAATATATGAACTTGTTCATAAATTTATTTAACGAATTGGTTCACCAATTTATTTAAACAATATTACTCACGAGCCTATTTAACGAGCCTGCTCGTGAGCCTTCTCAACGAGCCTGCTCGCGAGCCTTCTCAACGAGCCAGCTCGCGAGCCTAAAAACGAGCCAGCTCGCGAGCCTTAACGAGCCGAATACTATGGAGCTCAAGCTCAGCTCGTTTAAGTGACGAGCCTCAAAATTGAGCTCGAGCTTGGCTCGTTTAAAAAACGAGCCGAACTCGGTCGAGCTTTTATCGAGTCGAGTCTCGAGTAGCTCACGAATAGCTTAGCTCATTTACAGCCCTAACTGTTGCTTTCAGTTTTGGCTCTTTTTGACTTTCTCCATCTTCCTTGCTAGCCTCCCTGCAAAAGTCATTGATTAGCATATTATCTTGTTTCATATCAAAAACTTCTTAGCTCAAACAATCAATGATATCTAAACCATAAACAGGGGACATATCATAGGGATATTTCATAGCATCACAAACGTTAAACTTTATTACTTCCCCTTCAAATTCCATGGTCAATGTGCCATCATGTACATCTATCTTAGTTTTGGTTGTGCTCAAGAAAGGTCGTCCAAGTAAGATGTCTGAAGTAGTGTTGCCTTTGTCTTCCTCCATATCAATCACATAGAAATCTGCTGGAAAGACAAGTTGATCTACTTGCACTAGAACATCTTTTAGAACTCCTTTTGGGTATATAACAGATCTGTCAGCCAATTGAATCACTACTCTAGTGTCTTTCAGTGCACCTGCATTCAAAGAATTATAAATAGAGAGAGGCATAACATTGATTGATGCACCTAAATCGCACATAGCTTTCTTAATGCCAACATTGCCAATTTTACAAGAAATAGCAAACATCCGTCTATTTTTGCATTTGGCTGGGAGTTCCCTTTTTATGACAGCTGTCAAAACCTCACCTACACTTATCTTTTCTCTCTCGGCAAGCTTTTGTAACGACCCGGAAACCGGACCGCTACAGGCGCTAGGATCCAGATAGGCTTAAGGCCGCCGGGACCCGTAGCAAGCCTAACATACATCCTATCACCTGGTCAAATCCCATACATGATCAAAACATTAACATAATAACTTAAACATCTGATGTATACATCAAGCTTGACCTGTATGCTACATAACTGAAAATATAAAGAACCCCATACTAGAGCCCTCATCAAATGCTCTAATTGGGTCAACATAACATACATCAAGCTTGGATCACATCCGATGAACCAAAACCTAACCTGTGCATGCATCAAAAACCATAAGCATAAAACCTCCACTAGAGTCCTCATCAAATACTCTAGCGTGGTAAACATCACATGCCACAAGTTTGGTTCAAACTCAACTCAACATTTAAACATTACATACATCATGTACTAAAAAGGGACTAACCAAGCCTCAGGGCCAAGCGCAACACTAATCCATAACATAACTCTACTTTACGTTACATTTCATTACATTACATTATCTTACAATACATTATATCAATTTACAATATATGTCCACACTAACATGCTAATCTATTACATATACATAACATTAACACTTGCCAACTTCCCGATCGACCTCGTACCTGCAAACCTGGGGTTTAAGGGAAAGGGGTGAGCTAAAAAAGCCCAGTGAGCAGAACATGGAAAACAATAATAAATCATGCTTTCATGGAATGCATCACAGCACAAACATTTCACATCACGGATGGACATGACCACCAAAACTCCCTCTGTCTGTAACATATCATGGTGCCCGGCCCTCAAAAGAGCTCCTCAGGACTTCTGTAACATAACATAGTGCTCGACCCTTTGGGCTCCTCAGGACTTCATTATTGTCCGGCCCTTCGAGCTCCTCAGGACTTCATTAACATATCATATCTAGGGCTATTGGGGTCGCCTTGGTCCATCCACATCAACAACAAATTATGTGTAACGACCCGAAAATCGGACCGCTACCGGTGCTAGGATCCGGGTCGGCTTAAAGCCGCCAAGACCCGTAGCAAGCCTGACATTCATCCTGAAAACCTGTTTAATCCCATACATGATCAACAACATACATAAAAATTTAAAACTTTTCCTTCAAACATCCAACTCAACCTGAACATACATTGTACATAGTCATAATCATAATCATGACCCCTCTATGGAATCTTATCAATGCCCCAATGGGCGATACATCATAAGATGAGTTGGCTTTCATAAACATTATAAAACATTTTTTATCATGTAATAAAAGGGATACCTCAAACATAATGTCAAGCACAATATCTAATCCTCAATATCAATACATGACTGAAACTGTACTTTTACATAACATTAATACATTTATCATGTCCACACTATCTATTACATGCACAGGACTTCAATACTCTTATGGATCTCCTGGTCTACCCTGTACCTGCAATCCTGGGGAAAATGGGAGAGGGATGAGCTGCTAGAGCCCAGTGAGCAGAATAATAAAACATTTAAATCATATGGATCATGAAATGCATCACATCACAGCTAATCACATCAAGGATGAACTTGTCACCAATAGCCCTCTACATGGTCCAACTGTGCCAGAACGTAGAATGGGTCCTGGTCTTTCCCTTACATATCATAACATAACAGTGTCCAACTGTGCCAGAACGTAGAATGGGTCCTGGTCTTTCTCTTACATAGTGCCAGCGAACGTAGAATGGGTCCCACTGGTCTTACTTTCCGTACCGTACATATCACATCGTCATATCATAGATCGAGGGCTATGGATCATCCAACATTCATCCACATCAACATAAAAATATGCAATGCAACATATTCGTGAATTCTAATGCAAGCAACCTAACTCATCACATGGCATTCATGATGCGTGAAACATGCTGAAAAGTTCATTCTTTGCTTTAAAACATAATAAGTTATTCCACTCACCTCTGGATAGCTCTGACCAGACACTGGGGCAACAGACTCACTGCTGGGGTCCTCGGTTCCTCGGGTCCGAACCTACACAGGTGGACTCAAATGAGGGACCAAACAAACATGAACATAATTCTAACTAGTCCCCAAAAACCCCCTAAAACATCATGGAATAATCATACAAAAACATGCAAGAAAGGGCTGGACAGGGCACTTTCGGCGGCAGGTTCGGCGGTCGAAAGTCCCTCCAGAGCCGAAAGTCAGGCAGGTTCGGCGACACCTTTGGCGGCCGAAACTCCCAGACAGAGGCGAAACTCATGCATGTTCAGCGGCACCTTCGGCGGCCGAAAGTCCCAGACAGAGACGAAAGTCTCCTTTCGGGGGCAAGCTTCGGCAGCCGAAGGCTACCTCCAGAAGCATGTTCGGCGGCCGAAAGTTCCTTCGGCTGCCGAACCTGGTTTCGCCCAGAATGGCAGAAACTCAGCTCCCCTATGCATTTATGCCTCCAATCTCAACCAAACATGCATAAACCTATTCTACAACACTCATACACAAGCATACAAGTTCCTAGGGGCATCAACTAACTAAAACCCCATCTATAACACATCCAACATACATTTGCAAGCCACATTGTTCAAAATCACATCAAAAACCCATAAGCTCAACATAAGCTACACATGCATTTTCTACCCCATGAACTTGCATAAAACTTGTTTAAAACATAATGTAAGCTAGAGATCGACTCTTACCTCTTGAAGATCGAGGGTGGAGGCGATCTAACTTGGGGTTGGAAGAGATTTGAGTTCTTGAACCTCAAAGTTCCAAAACTCGCTCAAAACTCAGAAATCTTCAAAACAAGATGAAAACTAGTGAAAAACTTGAAAGATCTGAAGGAAAAGACTCAAGATCGGTGAGGGGTTGCAGAGAACTCACCTTGGCCGGAAATGGGGGAAAAAGCTCGCCCGTTTTCGGCTAAGGGACCCTTTTATAGTGGCTGGCCAGGCCACGTCGGGGGCCGAACGTGCCTCCGCATGCATGCCATGTTCGGCGGCCGAACTTGAGGTTCGGCGGCCGAACCTGGACTTTTCCTCACTTATGCTTTCGGGGGCCTAAAGGCGCTCCCGAAGGCATGCATGTTCGGCGGCCGAACTTGAGGCATGCATGTTCGGCGGCCGAACTTGAGGTTCGGCGGCCGAACCTGAGTTTTCCTTCAAGGTTGTTTTCATGCAAAAACTCATTTCCACTTTACTTAAAACCATGAAATACCTTAAAACATTTTATGAAAACATGCTTCTACCCTACTAGAGGCTTCCGACATCCGAGATTTCACCGGACGGTAGGAATTCTGATACCGGAGTCTAGCTGGGTATTACATTCTCCCCCCCTTAAGAACATTCGTCCCCGAATGTTCCTCAACTAGCACATAGCATGGCATAAAACATAACATACATACATAGCACATAAACACATAGAGATCTAACCTTAAAAGAGATGAGGGTACTGCTGGAGCATAGACTCCCGTGTCTCCCAAGTGCATTCCTCCAAATTGTGGTGGTTCCACAGGACTTTCACCATCGGGATTTCTTTGTTTCTTAACTTTCTGATCTGGGTGTCTATGATCCGTATTGGCTGTTCAACATAGGTGAGATCCTCTTGGACCTCCACATCAGGCTCACTAAGAACCTTGCTCGGATCTGACACAAACTTCCTCAACATTGAAACATGGAAAACCGGATGGATTGTTTCCATTGAAGCAGGTAAATCTAGCTTGTACGACACATTCCCAATCTTTTGCAAGACTTCAAAGGGTCTGATGTATCGTGGGGCTAGTTTACCTTTCTTTCCGAAGCGAACCACCCCTTTCATAGGAGATACCTTGAGCAATACCAGATCCCCTCCTGAAACTCTAACTGCCGTCTGCGGATGTCTGCATAACTCTTCTGTCTGCTTGCAGCAGTCTTGATTCTTTCTCTGATTATGGGTACCACCCTGCTGGTGATCTCAACAAGCTCAGGCCCTGCCAAGGCCTTTTCTCCAACCTCTTCCCAGCAAACAGGTGATCTGCACTTCCTTCCATATAAAGCTTCATATGGAGCCATCCCGATGCTAGCATGATGGCTGTTATTGTAGGCAAACTCCACCAAAGGTAGATGCTGCCTCCAAGAACCGCCAAAGTCCAGCACACACATTCTGAGCATATCCTCTATGGTCTGGATGGTCCTTTCTGATTGTCCGTCCGTCTGTGGATGGAAAGCAGTACTGAAATCCAACCTAGTACCCATGGCATTCTGCAGACTCCGCCAAAATCTGGAGGTGAACTGGGGCCCTCTATCTGACACTATCGAAACAGGAACCCCATGCAGCCTGACGATCTCATCAACATACACCTGCGCCAACTTGTCCACAGAATAGCCACTCCTGACAGGAATGAAGTGAGCAGATTTGGTGAGTCTGTCCACAATCACCCATATGGAGTCTAATCTGTTGGACGCCGCCGGTAACCCCACTACGAAGTCCATAGCTATATTTTCCCATTTCCATTCTGGAATAGGTATCGGGTTAAGCATTCCAGCCGGCTTCTGATGTTCCAGCTTCACCCTCTGACACACTTCGCAGGTTGACACAAACTGTGCCACTTCTTTCTTCATAGCTGGCCACCAATAAACCTTCTTCAAATCTTGATACATCTTGGTGGCTCCGGGGTGAATGCTGTATCTTGCATTATGAGCCTCTCTCATAATGTCTCCTTTTAGCCCTATGTCATCTGGTACACATAGTCTGCTCCCATAGCGGAGGATCCCCTTGCTGTCGAATCTGAACTCACTATCATTGCCTGACTGAACAGTCCTGGCAATCTTCACTAACACCGGGTCCTCATGCTGTTTCTGAGCCACCTGCTCCAGAAACACGGGTGCCACTCTTATCTGGGCCACCAAGGCACCTGTACCAGACAACTCCATCTGTAGACCTTCCTCAATGAGCTTGTAGAACTCCTTCACCACTGGCCTCCTCTCTGCCGATATATGGGATAAACTGCCGAGTGATTTCCGGCTTAAGGCGTCTGCCACAACATTCGCCTTACCCGGATGGTACTGAATCTTGCAATCATAGTCACTCAGCAGCTCCACCCATCTCCTCTGTCTCAAATTCAAATCTCTTTGACTCAGGATGTACTGCAGGCTCTTATGATCTGTAAAGATCTCACATTTAACCCCATAGAGGTAGTGCCTCCACATCTTGAGTGCAAAGATTACTGCTGCCATCTCCAGGTCATGTGTGGGGTAATTCAACTCATGCTTCTTCAGCTGCCTAGAAGCATAAGTGATCACCCTCTCATTCTGCATCAGTACACAACCCAGTCCCACACGGGACGCATCACAAAAGACTGTAAAGTCTTCATCACTAGATGGCAGAGCTAACACTGGTGCTGAAGTCAACCTCTTCTTAAGCTCTTCAAAACTCTCCTCGCACTGGTCGGTCCACAGAAACTTCTGATTCTTCCTGGTTAGTCTGGTAAGAGGAGCTGCTATCTTCGAAAAGTCCTGAACGAACCTCCTGTAGTAACCTGCCAAACCCAAGAAACTCCTGATCTCCGTCACTGAAGTGGGTCTAGGCCAGTTAGCCACAGTTTCTGTCTTCTTGGGGTCCACCTCAATCCCATTCTCTGACACTACATGCCCCAAGAACGAAATGCTCCTCAGCCAGAACTCACATTTAGAGAACTTGGCATACAAGCCATGTTCCCTCAAGGTCTGCAAGACTAACCCCAGATGATGGGCATGCTCCTCTGCATTCCTGGAATACACCAAGATATCATCTATGAAGACAATAACAAAGTGATCCAGGTATTGACTAAACACTCTGTTCATGAGGTCCATGAATGCTGCAGGGGCGTTAGTTAACCCGAACGGCATTACAAGGAACTCAAAATGCCCATATCTGGTCCTGAAAGCTGTCTTCGGCACATCTTCATCCCTTATCCTTAGCTGATGGTACCCCGATCTCAGATCTATTTTGGAGAAACAACCCGCTCCTGCTAGCTGGTCGAATAGATCATCGATCCTTGGCAAAAGGTACCTATTTTTGGTAGTGACTTTGTTCAACTGCCTATAGTCGATACAAAGTCTGAGGGACCCATCCTTCTTTCTCACAAACAAGACCGGAGCACCCCAAGGTGAGGTACTCTGTAGGATGAAGCCCTTTTCTACCAGCTCTTGCAACTGCTCTTTCAACTCCTTCAACTCGGCTGGGGCCATCCTGTAGGGAGGGATAGAGATCGATCTAGTTCCAGGCACCAACTCTATCTCGAACTCTATCTCCCTAGCAGGTGGTAAACCTGGAAGCTCGTCTGGAAAGACATCCTGAAACTCTCTGACAACTGCCACCGAGGCTGGCTCCCTGACCTGACTACTAAGCTCTCTCACATGAGCTAAGTACCCCTGACATCCCTTCCTAAGCAACCTACGAGCCTGAAGAGCTGATATCAGACCTCTAGGTGTGCCCCTCTTGTCTCCTCTAAAGACGACCTCTGACCCATTCTGATCTCTGAACCTGACTACCTTGTCCCTGCAGTCCAAGGTAGCACCATGGGTAGATAGCCAATCCATCCCTAGAATGACGTCAAAGTCTGTCAAATCTAGAACCACAAGGTCGGCGGAGAGGCATCTTCCCTCAACAAAAACTGGACTGTACTGGCAGACTGACACTGCCACTGACGGGTCACACTTGGGTCCACTGACCCATAGGGGACACTCTAACCCAGAGACTATCAGACCCAACCTCTCAACGGCTCTCGGAGCAATAAATGAATGAGATGCACCCGGGTCCATTAATGCATACACATCAGAACACCCAATGACGAGATTACCTGACACCACGGTGTTGGATGTGTTAGCCTCCTGCTGAGTCATGGTGAAGATCCTGGCTGGAGCTGATGGACCTTCACCTCGGGAACCAGAAGAAGAGGCTACCCCTCTCCCTCTACCTCTGCCACTGCCCTGAGTTGTGGCTGGAACTGCTGGCTGTGCCACACTACCAGAAGCTGTCTGCTGGGGCTGGCCCATAAAAGGCGCTCTAGGACACTCCCGAGCTATGTGTCCCTCCTGTCCACATCTGAAACATGTATTAGTCCCAGCTCGACACACTCCCCTGTGCGGTCTTCCACATCTCTGGCATTCTGTACCATCTGAGCCTGAGCTCGAGCCACCGCCAAATCCCAGACCGGATTTCAACTTATTCCAAAACTTATTCTTTTTCGGCTTCTTGGTGGTGTTGTCCCACCTCTTCTTTCCTGAGCTCTGAGAAGAGAGACCTGGCCCTCCTCTGCCTGGGGTCTTAACCCCAGAAGAATGGGTCACTGACTGCTTCACTGACCCCTCAACTATAGCACTCGCCTCCATCCTTCGAGCCATATCCACCACAGTGTGGAAACTTTCTCTCTCAGCTGACTGAATCAACGAGGAGTACCTAGAATGCAGCTTCATAACATATCTCTTGGCTTTCTTCGTATCTGTATCTAGAGCTTGCCCTGAAAAAGGCAATAGCTCCAAGAATTTATCCGTGAACTCCTCTACACCCATGTGCTCTGACTGCCTCAGTTGCTCAAACTCAATCATCTTCAGTTCTCTAGAACTATCTGGAAAAGCCCATCCCGCGAACTCATTCGCGAATTCCTCCCATGTCATGCCGTCTAGTCTCGGGTCCACATAACACTTGAACCATTCCCGTGCCTTCTTGCACTTTAAGGTGAACCCTGCCATCTGAATGGCCCTGCTGTCATTCGCCCCTAGCTCATCAGTTATTATCTTCACTACTCTCAGATACTCAAAGGGGTCATCCCCTGACTTGTATTTGGGAGCATCCAGCTTAAGGTAATCTGTCATCTTTACTTTGCTCCCATCGGCTGAGCTAGGTCTGGGAGGTTGAGTAACTGGGGCTGTTGGTTCAGTGGGTGGTGGAGGTGGGGGTGCAGCATTCCCCGAGGTGGGGTTTGCCGGGTTTGGATAGAAGGGTGAGGGTGGATAAGCTGGGTACTGTGTGTAAGGTGGATAAGGCATGTAGGTAGGGTAGGGGTTAAAGCTGGAGTAATCCGATGTACCTCCCATCGGATACCCTGAACCCTGTGGGAAGGGTGGATAATGGGGTGGAAAACCATACCCCGAGGCCTGAACGCCTCCCTGAGACTCCCCTGTCCCTTCTTCCTCCATGCTCACATCCAGGTTCCCATCCCTCCTCTGCTCCTCTTCCGTAACCTCCCTCACATCTGAAGAACTTCCTCCTCTATCTGTCCCCCTTCTGCTATCGTCTAAAGACCTTTTAGGGTCCCTTGACACTCTTTCTCTGTTGGCTCTACAAGACATTGCCCTAGGCAATGTAGGAGGACGGGCGCTCGTGCCCTCATCCTCAGGTGGTACTACAGTCAATCTTGCCGATCGACGGGTTCCTCTCATCCTGTTTTCTGAAAAACAGTACACATCATACAAACATAAGCATCATATGGTTCATGTGGGCACACATGAACCCTCATCACATATACATCATTCATATCATAGCATCAATGCACATGTATATAATCATGGCATTACTCATCGTCATACAAGACAGGACACCACATCCTATCCTAGTGGACATGATCTTTCCTATTGTGCTTGACCTTCTAGAACATCTATGAGCCCGACACTCTAGGTCCGATCCTATGAACCTAGGGCTCTGATACCATTCTGTAACGACCCAAAAATCGGACCGCTACCGGCGCTAGGATCCGGGTCGGCTTAAGGCCGCCAAGACCCGTAGCAAGCCTGACATTCATCCTGAAAACCTGTTTAATCCCATACATGATCAACAACATACATAAAAAATTAAAACTTTTCCTTCAAACATCCAACTCAATCTGAACATACACTGTACATAGTCATAATCATAATCATGACCCCTCTGTGGGATCTCATCAATGCCCCAATGGGCGATACATCATAAGATGAGTTGGCTTTCATAAACATTATAAAACATTTTTGATCATGTAATAAAAGGGATACCTCAAACATAATGTCAAGCACAATATCTAATCCTCAATATCAATACATGACTGAAACTGTACTTTTACATAACATTAATACATTTATCATGTCCACACTATCTATTACATGCACAGGACTTCAATACTCTTATGGATCTCCTGGTCTACCCTGTACCTGCAATCCTGGGGAAAATGGGAGAGGGATGAGCTGCTAGAGCCCAGTGAGCAGAATAATAAAACATTTAAATCATATGGATCATGAAATGCATCACATCACAGCTAATCACATCAAGGATGAACTTGTCACCAATAGCCCTCTACATGGTCCAACTGTGCCAGAACGTAGAATGGGTCCTGGTCTTTCCCTTACATATCATAACATAACAGTGTCCAACTGTGCCAGAACGTAGAATGGGTCCTGGTCTTTCTCTTACATAGTGCCAGCGAACGTAGAATGGGTCCCACTGGTCTTACTTTCCGTACCGTACATATCACATCGTCATATCATAGATCGAGGGCTATGGATCATCCAACATTCATCCACATCAACATAAAAATATGCAATGCAACATATTCGTGAATTCTAATGCAAGCAACCTAACTCATCACATGGCATTCATGATGCGTGAAACATGCTGAAAAGTTCATTCTTTGCTTTAAAACATAATAAGTTATTCCACTCACCTCTGGATAGCTCTGACCAGACACTGGGGCAACAGACTCACTGCTGGGGTCCTCGGTTCCTCGGGTCCGAACCTACACAGGTGGACTCAAATGAGGGACCAAACAAACATGAACATAATTCTAACTAGTCCCCAAAAACCCCCTAAAACATCATGGAATAATCATAGAAAAACATGCAAGAAAGGGCTGGACAGGGCACTTTCGGCGGCAGGTTCGGCGGTCGAAAGTCCCTCCAGAGCCGAAAGTCAGGCAGGTTCGGCGACACCTTCGGCGGCCGAAACTCCCCGACAGAGGCGAAACTCATGCATGTTCGGCGGCACCTTCGGCGGCTGAAAGTCCCAGACAGAGACGAAAGTCTCCTTTCGGGGGCAAGCTTCGGCAGCCGAAGGCTGCCTCCACAAGCATGTTCGGCGGCCGAAAGTTCCTTCGGCTGCCAAACCTGGTTTCGCCCAGAATGGTAGAAACTCAGCTCCCCTATGCATTTATGCCTCTAATCTCAACCAAACATGCATAAACCTATTCTACAACACTCATACACAAGCATACAAGTTCCTAGGGGCATCAACTAACTAAAACCCCATCTATAACACATCCAACATACATTTGCAAGCCACATTGTTCAAAATCACATCAAAAACCCATAAGCTCAACATAAGCTACACATGCATTTTCTACCCCATGAACTTGCATAAAACTTGTTTAAAACATAATGTAAGCTAGAGATCGACTCTTACCTCTTGAAGATCGAGGGTGGAGGCGATCTAACTTGGGGTTGGAAGAGATTTGAGTTCTTGAACCTCAAAGTTCCAAAACTCGCTCAAAACTCGGAAATCTTCAAAACAAGATGAAAACTAGTGAAAAACTGGAAAGATCTGAAGGAAAAGACTCAAGATCGGTGAGGGGTTGCGGAGAACTCACCTTGGCCGGAAATGGGGGAAAAAGCTCGCCCGTTTTCGGCTAAGGGACCCTTTTATAGTGGCTGGCCAGGCCATGTTCGGGGGCCGAACGTGCCTCCGCATGCATGCCATGTTCGGCGGCCGAACTTGAGGTTCGGCGACCGAACCTGGACTTTTCCTCACTTATGCTTTCGGGGGCCTAAAGGCGCTCTCGAAGGCATGCATGTTCGGCGGCCGAACTTGAGGTTCGGCGGCCGAACCTGAGTTTTCCTTCAAGGTTGTTTTCATGCAAAAACTCATTTCCACTTTACTTAAAACCATGAAATACCTTAAAACATTTTATGAAAACATGCTTCTACCCTACTAGAGGCTTCCGACATCCGAGATTCCACCGGACGGTAGGAATTCCGATACCGGAGTCTAGCCGGGTATTACATTATGCAATGCAACATCTTCGTGAAATCTAATGCAACAGCCTAATACATATACATGGTATTCATGATGCGTGAACATGCTTAAAAACATTTGAGTTAGTTCTACTCACCTCTGGCAGACGCTGGACTGACTCTGCAACAGCTAACTCTGCTGGCCTCCTCGGTCCCTCGGGTCCGATCCTACACAGGTGGACTCGAATGAGGTGCCAAACACACTCTAAACAACTCATAAACAACTCCCCAAAACCCCCCTAAAACATCCTCAAAACATGCATATCTACCCATACTCAAGCATTAAAACTTCTTTACACTTATTTAAAACTTTATTAAACATAAAGGAAAGCAAGGATCTACACTTACCTCTTGAAGATCGAGGGTTGGTGCGATCCCCAACTTGGAGATGGGAGGAAACAAACTCCTTGGGTCTCCAAGCTCCCAAAACTTGATTTAAGCCTTAAAACTTCAAAACCCAAAAGGAAACTCATAAGAACGTGAAGGATTTGAAGAAAGAACATGAAATTAGCCAAAGGAGGACATGAACACACCTGAGCTCGAGAATGGGGAGAAAACTCGCCCATTTTCGGTCTGAGGGCCTTTTATAGGTGGCCAGTCAACCACCTTCGGCAGCCTAACTTGCCTCCTAAACTAACCCGTGTTCGGCGGCCGAACCTGGTTTCTTCCCTCAAAGCCTTCGAAGGCCTAAAGCACTCCCGAAACAGCCCCATGTTCGGCGGCCGAACCTGGGTCTTTTCAAAACTCCATTTCTTTTCCATTGAAAACCATAAAATCATGTAAAAACATTTTAGAAACACATTTTACCCCTCTAGAAGACTCTGGCATCTTCAGAATTCCAGATTCCAACGGAGATTCCGCCGGAAGGTAGGGATTCCGATGCCGGAATCTAGCCGGGTATTATATTTCTTCTATTAGTGCACAGTTCTTTCAGAAATTTTGCGTACCTGGGAATCTGTTTCACGGCATCTAGCAGAGGTATGTTGATCTCCACTTTCCTGAAGGTCTCAAGGATCTCTTTTTCTTCTTTTTCTTTTTGTGACTTTTCAAATCTTTTTGGGAAAGGAGGTGGAATCTTGAAACTTACTTGCTGATTTGTATTTTGCTGATGAACAGGTTCGGTTTGCCCAATCGATCCGGACAAACGGTGTTCTGGCTGCTTCTCTGCAGTAGCTTGTCTTTGCACTTGTGAACTTTCTTCATCAGCCTTGGCATCCTGGAGCTCTTTCCCACTCCTTAACATGATAGCATTTACATTCTGTCTAGGATTATTGTAATACCCGGCTAGACTCCGGTATCGGAATTCCTACCGTCCGGTGGAATCTCGGGTGTCGGAGACCTTTAGAAGGGTAAAACCATGTTTTTATAAAATGTTTTAATGTGTTTTATGTTTTTAATCAAGAAAGAAATGAGTTTTTGCATGAAAATAGACTTGGAGGAAAACTCAGGTTCGGCCGCCGAACATGCATGCCTTCGGGAGCGCCTTTAGGCCCCCGAAAGCATAAGTGAGAGAAGTCCAGGTTCGGCCGCCGAATCTTATGTTCGGCCGCCGAACATGGCATGCATGCGGAGGCACGTTCGGCTCCCGAATGTGGCCTGGCCAGCCACCTATAAAGGGGTCCCGAAAATGGGCGAGCTTTTTCTCAATTTTCGGCCAAGGTGAGCTCTCCGCCGCCCCTCACCGATCTTGAGTTTCTTTCTTCGAATCTTTCACGATTTTCACTAGTTTTCACCTTGTTTTGAAGATTTTTTAGCAAAAGGACAAGTTTTGAGCTTGGAGACCCAAAGAGCTAAAATCTCTCCCAACTCCAAGTTAGATCGCCTCTACTCTCGATCTTCAAGAGGTAAGAGTCGATCTCTAGCTTACAATGTGTTTTAAACAAGTTTTATACAAGTTTATGGAGTAGAAATGCATGTTTAGGTTGTTTTGAGTTATGGGTATAATGTGTGCTCTTGAGCAATGTGGGTATGTTTGATGTGTTATAGTTGGGGTTTAGGCTAGTTTGAGACCCCTATGAACTTGTATGCTTGATTGTGTATGATTGGGAGTGTTGTAGAATAGGTTTATGCATGTTTGAAAGGTTTGGGAGACGTTTGTGCATGTTGGAGCTGAGTTTCTGCCACTTTGGAGAAACTCAAGTTCGGTCGCCGAAGGAACTTTCGGCAGCCGAACCCGCTTGTGGAGGCAGCCTTCGGCTGCCGAAGCCTGCCCCTGAAAGAGGATTTTCGTCTCTGGAGGGCAGTTTCGGCCGCCGAAAGTGCCGCCGAACATGCATGAGTTTCGTCTCTGTCTGGGAGTTTCGGCCGCCGAAGGTGCCGCCGAACCTGCTTGACTTTCGGCTCTGGAGGGACTTTCGGCTGCCGAACCTGCCGCCGAAAGTGCCCTGTCCAGCCTTCCTTTGCATATTTTTCTATGATTGTTTCATGATGTTTTAGGGGGTTTTTGGGGAGTAGTTTAGAGTTATGTTCATGTATGTTTGGTCCTGTAATACCCGGCTAGACTCCGGTATCGGAATTCCTACCGTCCGGTGGAATCTCGGATGTCGGAAGCCTCTAGTAGGGTAGAAACATGTTTTCATAAAATGTTTTAAGGTATTTCATGGTTTTAAGTAAAATGGAAATGAGTTTTTGCATAAAAACAACCTTGGAGGAAAACTCAGGTTCGGCCGCCGAACCTCAAGTTCGGCCGCCGAACATGAATGCCTTCGGGAGCGCCTTTAGGCCCCCGAAAGCATAAGTGAGGAAAGTTCAGGTTCGGCCGCTGAACCTCAAGTTCGGCCGCCGAACATGGCATGCATGCGGAGGCACGTTCGGCCCCCGAACGTGGCTTGGCCAGCCACTATAAAAGGGTCCCTTAGCCGAAAATGGGCGAGCTTTTTCCCCATTTCCGGCCAAGGTGAGTTCTCCGCCGCCCCTCACCGATCTTGAGTCTTTTCCTTCAGATCTTTTAAGTTTTTCACTAGTTTTTATCTTGTTTTGAAGATTTTCGAGTTTTGCGCAAGTTTTGGAGCTTTGAGGTTCAAGAACTCAAATCTCTTCCAACTCCAAGTTAGATCACCTCCACCCTCGATCTTCAAGAGGTAAGAGTCGATCTCTAGCCTACATTATGTTTTAAACGAGTTTTATGCAAGTTCATGGGGTAGAAAATGCATGTGTAGCTTATGTTGAGCTTATGGGTTTTTGATGTGATTTTGAACAATGTGGCTTGCAAATGTATGTTTGATGTGTTGTAGATGGGGTTTTAGTTAGTTGATGCCCCTAGGAACTTGTATGCTTGTGTATGAGTGTTGTAGAATAGGTTTATGCATGTTTGGATGAGATTGGAGGCACAAATGCATAAGGGAGCTGAGTTTCTGCCATTCTGGGAGAAACCAGGTTCGGCAGCCGAAGGAACTTTCGGCCACCGAACGTGCTTGTGGAGGCAGCCTTCGGCTGCCGAAGCTTGCCCCGAAAGGAGACTTTCGTCTCTGTCTGGGAGTTTCGACCGCCGAAGGTGCCGCCGAACATGCATGAGTTTCGCCTCTGTCTGGGAATTTCGGCCGCCGAAGGTGCCGCCGAACCTGCCTGACTTTCGGCTCTGGAGGGACTTTCGGCCGCCGAACCTGCCGCCGAAAGTGCCCTGTCCAGCCCTTTCTTGCATGTTTTTCTATGATTATTCCATGATATTTTAGGGGGTTTTTGGGGAATAGTTTAGAGTTATGTTCTTGTATGTTTGGTCCCTCATTCGAGTCCACCTGTGTAGGTTCGGACCCGAGGAACCGAGGACCCCAGCAGTGAGTCTGTTGCCCCAGTGTCTGGTCAGAGCTATCCAGAGGTGAGTGGAATAACTTATTATGTTTTAAAGCAAATAATGTACTTTTTAGCATGCTTCATGCATCATGAATGCCATGTGATGAATTAGGTTGCTTGCATTAGAATTCACGAATATGTTGCATTGCATATGTTAAATGTTGATGTGGATGAATGTTGGATGATCCATAGCCCTCGATCTATGAAAGACCAGGACCCATTCTACGTTCTGGCACAGTTGGACTATGTAGAGGGCTATTGGTGACAAATTCATCCTTGATGTGATTAGATGTGATGTGATGCATTCCATGATCCATATGATTTAAATGTTTTTATTATTCTGCTCACTGGGCTCTAGTAGCTCACCCCTCTCCCATTTCCCCAGGATTGCAGGTACAGGGTAGACCAGGAGGTTTACAAGAGTAATGAAGTCTGGTTTATGTAATAGATAGTGTGGACATGATAAATGTATTAATGTTATGTAAAAATATAGTTTCAGTCATGTAATGATATTGAGGATTAGATATTGTGCTTGACATTGTGTATGATGTATCCCTTTTATTACATGATCAAAAATGTTTTATAATGTTCATGAAAGCCAACTCATCTCATGTTGTATCGCCCGTTGGGGCATTGATGAGATCCCACAGAGGGATCACGATTATGATCATGACTATGTACATGTATGTTCAGGTTGAGTTGGATGTTTGAAGGAAAAGTTTTAAATTTTTATGTATGTTGTTGATCATGTATGGGATTTTCGGGTCGTTACAGGTCCCTCATTTGAGTCCACCTGTGTAGGTTCGGACCCGAGGAACCGAGGTCCCCAGCAGTGAGTCAGCTGCTCCAGTGTCTGGTCAGAGCTATCCAGAGGTGAGTGGAATAACTTATTACGTTTTTAAAGCAAATAATGGACATTTTAGCATGATTCACGCATCATTAATGCCATGAGATATACTAGGTTGTTTGCATTAGAATTCACGAATATGTTGCATTGCATACTATATTGCTGTTGATGTGGATGAATGTTGGATGATCCATAGCCCTCGATCTATGATGTGACGATGTGATATGTACGGTACGGAATGTAAGACCAGTGGGACCCATTCTACGTTCGCTGGCACTATGTAAGAGAAAGACCAGGACCCATTCTACGTTCTGGCACATTGGAATGTTATGTTATGCTATGTAAGAGAAAGACCAGGACTCATTCCACATTCTGGCACTGTTGGATATGTAGAGGGCTATTGGTGACAACTTCATCCTTGATGTGATTAGCTGTGATGTGATGCATTCCATGTTATCATATGTTTTAAATGTTTTATTATTCTGCTCACTGGGCTCTAGTAGCTCACCCCTCTCCCTTAACCCCCAGGTTTGCAGGTACGGGCTAGATCAGGAAGTCAAGAAGAGTAAAGTCCCATGTTTATGTAATAGCTAGATGTGGACATGAGATATATGTTGATGTTATGTAAAAGTACAGTATATACATGTAATGTAATGAGGTTTATGGATGATAGAGGTGTGCTTGACCATAGAATGTTGTTATCCCTTTAATACATGATCTTAGATGGTTTATGATGTTTATGTAAACCAACTCAACATATGTCATATCACCCATTGGGGCACTGATGAGATCCCACAGAGGGGTCAATGTTTATAATTTTGTTGTATAGTGCATGCACAGGTTGAGTTTGGTGTTTGAATGAAAGGAAAAGTTTTTAATTTTTATGTATGTTGTCGATCATGTATGGGATTAAACAGGTTCACAGGATGTATGTTAGGCTTGCTACGAGTCCCAGCGGCCTTAAGCCGACCTGGATCCTAGCGCCGGTAGCGGTCCGATTTTCGGGTCGTTACAATTATCTTCAGTTTGGGAAGGACCTTGGGATTCAAGCTTCCTTACTGAGGTGGCTATTTGTCCCATCTGCTGTTGGAGACTTTGCATAGAATTTGCCAATGTCTTCACTACCTCCTCAAGATTCATATTGGAACTTGGAGGTGCTGCTTGAGCTTGATTTTTCTGATAGTTCTGGTAGTTGTTCGCCTTAGCATAGCTAAAGTTCGGATGGTCTCTCTAACCTGGATTGTATGTGTTGGAGTATGGATCATGTCTGGGCTGGCTATTGAATCCGCCAATTGCGTTCACTTGCTGGTCATCCTCATGAAGTGTAGGACATTGATCAGTTGGGTGTCCTACATGCGCACATATCTCACATGGTCTAGTTTGCTGAAATTATTAAGCTTGTTGAGCTTGACCTATGACAAGACTTTTCACAGCAGAAGTTAGTTCAGAAATTTGAGCAGTGAGAACAGATGTACTTATCTCATTGACTCCTCTTTGCAGCTGCTTTTCCTCTCCATATTGTCTAGATGTTACTGCAAGTCTTGAAATCAACTCTCTAATTGCTTGAGATGTGCTATCTTCAATTGAACCTCCACATGCTACATCAATGAATTTTCTTTCGGATGGTAGCAAACCTCCATAGAAGAATTCTATGAGTGATTTATCTGAAATGTCATGTTGAGGACAGCCTGTACACAATCTCTTAAATCTTTCCCAATAATCATACAAATCTTTAGTTTCTTTTTGCTTAATACCACTTATCTCTCTTCTTATGTCTATGGCTTTAGAAGTTGGGAAATATTTATTCATAAAAGCTCTTACCATACCATCCCAAGAAGTGATTAATCCAGGTGGTAAGTAGAATAACCAATCTTTGGCATAATCATCAAGTGAGAATGGGAAAGCTCTCAGTTTAACATGCTCTTCAGTTATGCCTTGCGGCCTCATAGATGAACATACAATGTGAAATTCTTTCAAGTGCTTGTGTGGATTTTCATTTTCCAAACCTCTAAATTTAGGCAATAGATGTATCAAACCTGTTTTGAGCTCAAAAGGAACTGTCAGAGGTGGATAGGTGATGCAGAGAGGTGCTTGATCATCTATAGGGGCTGCCAACTCTCTCAGTGTTCTTTCTCTTGGCATTGGTGGCCTTATTGCTGCATTTTCTTGCATTAATTCATCATGGACAGCAGGTTCAGCATAGGCAGCAGGTTGTGCATTGACTTCAGCCATCTCTACGACTATTTTGTGAAGTTCAGAAGGTTTTAAAGCTGGATCTGCGATGGTGGGTTCCTTGGGGGTAGATTCGGTTTGAGTTGTCTCCCAAAGTCGGGTTGCTTGCTTCCCTAATCGCCTGATTGGGCGCTCAATTTCTGGATTGTAAGGCAGAGTTTCCTTGCGTCCAGATCTGGTCATGAAAGAAAAATAAATTAGTTAAATCAACTCCCCGGCAACGGCGCCAATTTTTTACTGTGCGGTTGTCGAAGTCTCAAAAATAACCTTTTCAGTTATCAACAATTTTACAACTGCAGATAGTGGTAAAAGGATCGAATCCACAGTGAATTGTTACTTACCTATTTTCCTTATTAAGACCAAGCAAACAGACTGAAAGTAAACTGAAAGTAAAATAAACTGAAAGCAAAATAAAAAGGGGGGGTTTTGAGATTGATTCAATTAAACTAATAATGAAAGCAATAAAGTAAGTGAATAATTAAAGTAAAGAAAATCAATTTCTGGATTGTAAGGCAGAGTTTCCTTGCGTCCAGATCTGGTCATGAAAGAAAAATAAATTAGTTAAATCAACTCCCCGGCAACGGCGCCAATTTTTTACTGTGCAGTTGTCGAAGTCTCAAAAATAACCTTTTCAGTTATCAACAATTTTACAACTGCAGATAGTGGTAAAAGGATCGAATCCACAGTGAATTGTTACTTACCTATTTTCCTTATTAAGACCAAGCAAACAGACTGAAAGTAAACTGAAAGTAAAATAAACTGAAAGCAAAATAAAAAGGGGGGGGGGTTTTGAGATTGATTCAATTAAACTAATAATGAAAGCAATAAAGTAAGTGAATAATTAAAGTAAAGAAAATCAATAATGAGAAAAGCTCTAGTTGAAGAATTGGATCCACTTCAGTTGTTGGGATTGATCATTGACACTTAGGTTCCTTTGTTTGATTCAATAAATTAGTTGTGGAGATGGAAGACGCTTCTCACCACCATATCTTTCCTTAAGCATAAATTAATTAGGGAACGTCCTCTAACTAATCATTAATAAACTAGTTGCCAAGGAACGTCCTTGGGCCTTTGGCATCTAACAACTGTTAATTGCATTAAGAAATAGAGAGACCTAATTCTAGCTACCCAAACGTATGGTGATATCACTAGATCATGCAATTTCCTTAGTTTTTACACCAAGTGTTCTTGTGTTTGAATAATCCAAGCAATTACGGACTTAAAACTATCCAAACTAACAAATTATTACTTTGCAATCAAGAATCAACATAGATCTAAACAACAAAGCAATAATGGAATTAAGCATGAAATTGCATAAATACTGAAAAACAAAAGATAAACAATGTATGTTCAGATCTCCCAATCCATAAAACAACTAAAGTTTCACCTAATCTTCAACTAGAAAAAAGGGTTTCAGTGACTCATGGCTGAAACAAAACCAAAAAATAAAGAAAGGTAGAAGAAGAGAAGGAGTGGTCGAATGGTCTTCAAGAGAGAGAGCAAAGGTGCGCCGATTGGAAGAGTTAAGAGGAGAGGCTTGTGCCGAATGGAGAAGAGAGGCATATATAGGGTGTGCGGCACTTGAAGATAGGATGGAGTGTTGCCCTAAGTTTCCTTGTGAGGTGGAGTCTTCTTTTGAATTTCAAATTTTGAATCTTGATTAGTTGAGAGGCTAGTGCATATTCTTGAGATTTGGCTTCCTGAATAGGCAGAACTGAATGCTGAGGTATCTTCACATTTTAAATAAGGGAAGGAAGATTTGAAATTTGAATTTCAAATTAATCTGATAACTGTGCTTTCCTTATTTATCTTTGCTACTGCATTTTTCTTATTTGGCACTTTCCTTATTTGGCTTCACTTCAGCTGCAACTTCGCTTGGGCAAACTACTTGTTCTCTTTTATCCTCTTTTAGGCAGTTTTAAGAGTATTTTCTCCAAATTACCTCTTTACACCATTTTCTGCAAAATAAGATCAAAACCACAAAATTAGGCAGAAAAAGTGCAAATTAACATTAATAACATGATGATAAAATGGTCTAAATTTGGACTGATCAACCACATCACTGTGGAACTAAAATACAAACATGTGGCCTATAAAAATCATATGAAACCCACATATTTGTGTCTTAGATTTATGGTGAACTAGGTCTAGTTAAATTTGCAATTTGTATCTAGATTCAGTTCATTATGAACCTAAGACACAAATATACAGGTTCCTCCGTATAAAGAGTATATGGATCACAGACATTTTTGTCTTTGGTGAACCAAGTTTAAGTAAGTTTTTTTTTTTCTTGCATACAAGTAAGCCTTTTCTAGACTTGGTTTACTATGAATCAAAAACACAAATATGCCTCTCCCTCTATATAAAAATTACTTGGGATCTAAACATTTATGTTTTGGATCCATGGTGAACTAGGTTAGGTAAGAGGTTTTTTCCTACAAATAGGCAACTCTTATCTAAAACTAATAAATCATAACTAAGCTAATACTATATGAATGAAGGCATCACAATGCCAAATGAAAAGCCAAAGTCTCAGCCAAGAAAACATCTAGAGTAACCTCATATGACATTTGACCACCTCCTAAAAAGCACCCAACAAAATTCTTAATGTCAATGAATGCCAAGCTCATTTGCATGAGAAAGCATTGAGGCATCAATATTACATTTCAACACTCTAGTTAGGAGAGGTTGCCAATGCAATAGAAAAGAAGAACATTGAGGAGTTATAACCAGAGCACATAGAGTTCAACGAGCATGCTACTGAAAAAAGAGTACATCGGAAGAAAACCGTAAAACTTGATTAACATTGTTGGCTTTTCCTTACCAAATAATTAGATTCCTCCTCCAAAGTCTCCAAGCTAGCATACTTCTGCAAATTGTCCATAAAGAGACGACACAGAGTTCTCTATCCATGCATTAAAGTTAGGAAAATAGCTCCTATGAAGCAAACCCAAAGTTATCCAATCACCTTGAGCAAAAGAGCATGGGAGTAGAATAAGCCACATTGATTCATCCTCTACATCACAAACAAAAGCACACAGATGATGTAACGACTCGAAAACTGGACCGCTATCGGCATTAGGGTTCAGATCGACTTACTGTCTCCAGAGTCCGTAGCAAGCCTACTATACATCCTGATATAATCCCATACATAATCACACAAGGATATAAAAATATTTTTATTTCATTAACCAAAACTCGACCTGCACATGGATTATAACTGAAAACGTAAACCCATACTAGAGCTCTCATTAAATGCTTCAGTATGGTCAACATTACTTGCCTCAAGCTTGGTTAAACATAGGTTAAACTTTCAAACTTTTATATAAAGATCATAAAACAAGGATTATAAAGAAAACTCGGGTAAAGCATAATTCTAATCCATAATTTAATACATGTCCACAGTTATACTATTACAATGGACTATACCAACAATGACGATCTCTCATGCTAACTCTACTCTTGCAAACCTGGGATTAGAGGAAAGGGATAAGCTACAAGAGTCTAGTAAGCAGAATTATAAATAAAACGTATGATCGTATGAATGCGTCACAACACAAACAATTCACATTAAAATGGACTTGTTACCAGTAACCCTCTACATATTCCAATAGTGCCTGGCCCACAACGGGAGCTCCTCAAGACTTCCTCTTAAACATAATATAACATATCCAAAATGCTAGGGGCGTAGAATGGGCAATCCTAGTCTTTCCCTTATATAGTGCTAGGGGCGTAGAATAGGCAGTCTTGGTCTTTCCATTACATAGTGCCAGGGGCATAGAATGGGTAGCCCTAGTCTTTTCATATCCGTCATAGCATATCATAGTATACTCGAGGGCTGATGGGTCATCTAACATCTATCCACAATAACAACAAATTATGCAATGCATCATATTCGTGATATCTAATACAAAGCACCCTAGTAATATTCATACATGGCGTTCTTAATGCATGAGCATGCTTAAAACATTTAGTTTCTTTAAAATAATAACTCAGTTTAATTCTACTCACCTCTGCGATGCACGTTTAATTTTGAAGCAGTTATCTCACGGCAAGCCTCTACGGTCTCCCAAGTCCGATCCTATATAGATGGACTTAAATAAGGGACCAAACATAACTTTTATAACGCTTAAAACTATCCCAAGAAACCCCTATAGACATATAAGAACACACATAGGAAAAAAGTTGGAAAAGGGTGGACAAGGGACTTTCAGCGGCATGTTTGGTGGCTGAAGGTCCCTTCATAGATCCGAAGGTCAATCCTTTGGAGGCAGGTTCAGCGGCCTAAAGGCCGCCTCCACAAGTAGGTTCAGTGCCAAACCTGGGTTCTCCAGCAAAGCAGAACCCGATTCTGCTCTATACTCACAGCCACCAAAACGCTTCGATCCTCACATGCAACAGCTCACAAATTTCCCAAAACAACTTTAGGAGCCTCTAAGCAACTAGAAGGCCCCACATACAATATGTAAACATTTGTAGCACCTCAGCAATTAAAATTCAAAGCAAAAAGGGATAGAAAATATATCTTAACATACATTTCTCAAAACATTTAAAACACCTATAATACTTGTTGAAAATCCTCAGAAATCAGCAGGAAGGCAAGGATTTGAACTTACCTTTTGAAGAACACAAAAATCACAGAAAGCAAGAGAAGGATTTAGGAGATGGAGAGATGAGCTTCGAAGATCCCACGGCTAAAACTTGAAATTCAAATTCAAATCTTTAGAAATCAAAGGAAAAGCTCATGAATTCTCTAAGATATTTGAAGAAATCTCAGCAAAACATCAAGGAATCATAGGCCTATCTCTACTCGAAAGAATAGAGAAGAATTTCTCCTAAAATCAGGCTGAGACCCTTTTATAGCTGGGTCTGCCAGCTAATGTTCAACGGCTGAACATGAGAGGTTCGTCGGCCGAACCTTGAAGACTTGAAAACCATTTTTTTAAACAAATTTTAGAAATGCTTCAAATTCATTTTATAGAAACTCTTTTTTTCCTTCTAAAGATTCCAGTTTTGAGATTTCAGATTTCAACAGAGATTCCGTCGAAAAGTTAAAATCTTGATACTGGAGTTTAGCCAGGTGTTATAGATGACACATCCATCTTCTTTGTGAGGAGCATATCCCTAGCCAAAAGTATGCCTACAACCCTATACCATATAAAATTAAAGACCCATGGAGGAACCTTAACTTTCCACAAAGCTTTCCAAGAGGAAGAAGATAAGGAATAATATGGAATTTATCCAAGCACCTTGAGCAAAAGGGCATAAGAGTAGAATAAGCCACAACGATTCATCCTCTACATCACAAACAAAAACACACAGATGACACATCCATCTTCTTTGTGAGGAGCATATCCCTAGTCGAAAGTATGCCTACAACCCTACGCCACATAAAATTAAAGACTTGTGGAGGAACCTTAACTTTCCATAAATCTTTCCAAGGGGAAGAAGATAAGGAACAATATGGAATTCAAAGTCAATCTGTGACCAAGAATTTCCTCACACAACTTGATAACGAATGAGACAAAAATAATTTTCAGGAATTACTCTACCCCATCTTTAATTATCAAATGTGGACCAGAGCATGTGGAGTTCAACGAGCATGCTACCAACAAGAGAGTACATCAGAAGAAAACTGTAAAACTTGATGAACATTATTGGCTTTTCCTTACCAAATAATTAGATTCCTCCTCCAAAGTCTCCAAGCTAGCATAAAGAACTTCTGCAAATTGTCCATAAAGAGACGACACATAGTTCTCTAGCCATGCATTAAAGTTAGGAAAATAGCTCCTATGAAACAAATCCAAAGTTATCTAAGCACCTTGAGCAAAAGGGCATGAGAGTAGAATAAGCCACAATAATTCATCCGCTACATCACAAATAAAAACACATAGATGACACATCCATCTTCTTTGTGAGGAGCATATCCCTAGTCGAAAGTATGCCTATAATCCTATGCCACATAAAATTAAAGACCCATGGAGGAACCTTAACTTTCCACAAAGCTTTCCAAGAGGAAGAAGATAAGGAATAATATGGAATTCAAAATCAACCTGTGACCAAGAATTCCCTCACACAACTTGATAACGAATGAGACAATAATAATTTTCAGGAATTGTTCTACCCCATCTCTAATTAGCAAATGTGACTAGAAACAAACATAATCAAGCAATAATTCTAGCTAGAAAATGACAAAAGAAATTCTGATAAGTTATCTAAGTATGGAGAAATACAAGGAATAATTATCTTTGCGAAGAATAGAAAATGAATATAACTTCAACTAAAAAGATCTCATTGTGGAGAAAATACCAACTTAAACTTATTCAACTTATGAACATAATAAAGATTATTTATTGCCAAAAATCTTCTAAATTCTAATTGGAGTAAAAAAAGAAATCTTAATTGAAAAAATTAATTAATTCTAATCCTACAAGTATAAGGATAACAATACTAATTCTAGTAAAATATAGAAAATAAATTATACCTAATTAGGATACAAATAAAAATCTATTTCTTTTCATAATTGCTACTCCTGAAAGGATAAGAAAATATTGATAGTCTTTACTTGATTTAGGACTATAAAATTTATTCATCCTTTTAACAAGCCAAAATCACTCTTTATATAGGATAATTTTATTAGTTAATGATGTTAATTTAACTTCCAATACATATAGGATTATCAAAGACATACAAGGAATTAAAACATTTGAACTTCCAAAAGTGAATTAATAATGGTTAAACCTGAACACTCAAATTTTAAAAGATTATGGTCTATTCTATTTTACTTGTGTTCCAAATATATTTTTGTTGGACCTAAATGTTCTAATCCTTGTTTTGATGATTAATAAACAATTGGTGTGCTACTAATTGTCTTCAAAAGTGTTTGTGTTGAGCTTGTAGGTCCTTTACTAACATGAATGAAATTGCTTCAGTCTCCAAAAGTGAAAAGTGCCTATTTTGGAAGCATACCACAAGAAAGGGATCAGAAAGTAATCTCTTGTTTATATTTTGTCAATTTATTAATTGTAAATTTCAATTACTTAATTGTGATGGCTCAAGGTCTCTTACATTTCTAAAGGTTTTTAGATATGGCCAATTTTTTAAGTAATTGACTTTCGGGGACTAAAATGAAATTTTTCAAAAGAAGTGATTTTGAAATTATTCTTTATCAAAATAAAAGATCTAAAAATATAGGTTGTAAAAATTCAAATGGATTGAAAAATAGAGTTTTATAGCCTAAGTTATGATTTTTCAAAGATTTAAAGAATTATTTTTGTGCCCCCTAAAGTCAAACCTTCGACTTCCGAAAGTGCAGGACAGAGACGAAAGTCCCACACTTTCGGCTGCTGAACATTAACCTTCGGCTGTCGAAAGTGAAATTTCAGTATGCCCCCTAAGCCAAAAGTTCGGCTTTCGAAATTGAGGGACAGAGACGAAAGTCCCATACTTTCGGCCGCCGAACATTGACCTTCGGCCGCCGAAAGTGAGTTTTAAGTCTGCCTCCGAAGCCTAAACTTCGGCTTCCGAAAGTGAGGGACAGAGATGAAAGTCCCACATGTTCGGCCGCCGAACTTTGACTTTAGGCCGCCGAAAGTCCATTTTTAAAGGATGATGTTCTTCACCTCAAATGGTTCGGCCGCCGAACTTTAGCCTTAGGCCGCCGAACCTGAGTTTTTCTGAGCACGATATAATGGTTATTTCAGAACATAAACAGCTCTATTTGCATTTAATGCACCTCCAACGGCCATATTTATGACTGAACTATAAATACAAGTTTTTGATATGAAAAGGTTACAATAACCATCTAAGCAAATACTTATTGTGATTATAATATTTTTCACTCTCTCTCTCTCAAAACCTTGAGCCAAAGCATTAATTTCTTGAAAGCTTGTTTTGAGTTGTAATTGGTTGACTTTTCAAGAGTGAGTAAAGGTTGTTGAGTGTTTCTACTGTAGTGAGTGTGGTATTGAGCAAATTATTGCTCTTGAGTGAAAAAGGAGAATTGTAAAGAGCAAAGGCTTGCTCTAAGATTGTAAGGGCTTTAATCTTCTCCCAAAGAAGATTTGATAGTGGAGTTGAACTCTCAAGGTGGGCCTTGAGGAGAGGACGTAGGCTTGATATAGCAGAACCTCTATAAATCATTGTGTTGATCATACTCTTCCTTATTCCTCTTTAATTTGTGTTTTTGCCTTTAAATTTTTTATAAACCCAATTCACCCCCCCTCTTGGGTTGCTTCAAGGGACAACAAGTGGTATCAGAGCAAAGTCTCCCCATCTTGAAGATATAACTATCTTGGAGTAAAGATCGAATGGCAACCCTCAATTCTCAAGAAGGTCAATCGGTTGTGAGACCACCTTTCTTTGATGGAAATGACTTTCTATATTGGAAAAATAGAATGTATTATTTCCTCAAATCGGAAGGAGTTGATTTGTGGGACATTGTAGAGAATGGCCCTTTCTTTCCCACAAGAGTGATAGATGGAAACCAAGAGCAAAAACCTAAGAGTGAATGGAGTGAACTAGAGAAGAGAAGGGTAGCCCTTAATGACAAAGCCATTCACATCTTGTTTTGTGCTCTTAGTAGAAGTGAGTACAACAAAGTATGCATGAAGTCTACCGCCAAGGAAATTTAGGATGCTTTGATTGTCACTCATGAAGGTACTAATCAAGTCAAGGAAAACAAGATGGAATCCCTCATCTATCAATATGAGTTGTTCAAGATGAAATCCGATGAAACTATTAGCCAAATGTATGATAGGTTCATTGAGATCATTGGAGGGATGAAATCTCTTGGGAAGACATTTACAAATGAAGAATTAGTGAAGAAAATCCTTAGATGTCTACCTAAAGAATGGCTACCAAAAGTAACTTCTTTAAAGGATGCCAAAGATTTGAGCAAAGTGCAATTGGATGAACTCTTGGGGAACCTCATTGACTATGAGATGACTCTAAAGAGAGAGCAAGTGGAGGAACCTAGCAAAATGAAAAAGAACATTGTTCTAAGGGTAGCCTCCGAGGATACTAGTGAGGAAGAAGAAGAAATAAGTGAGGAAGAATTAGCCTTGGTAACTAGGAGAATAAGGAAGTTGCTTCTCCAAAATAAAAAGCTCATCCCAAGGAAGAATTTTAGAAAGGAAAAAGGTGAGTCAAGCAAAAAGGAAGTAGTAATTTGCTATGAGTGCAATAAGCCGGGTAACTACAAAATGGATTATCCCAAGTTGAAGAAGCCTATCAAAAAGTTCAAGAAGAAGGCCTTCAAAGCAATATGGGATGAGTCAAGTGATACCAAAGAAGAGGACGTTGGTGATGAAGTTGCCAACATGTGCTTCATGGCTCTAGAGGAAAGCTCCGATGAGGTAACTACTCTTGATGACACTACCTTATATGATGATGTTGTTGAATTTTCTTATGATGAACTTGTTGGTGCTTTAAAATTGATGAATGATGAACTTGAAAAGAGTCATAAGAAAAACAAGATTTTGAAATGTGAGTTAGCTAGCCTAAAAAGGGAAAATGAGAACTCACCTAAGGAATCATTGCCCTCAAGTAATCATTTACAAAAATCCTTAGATGAGCTCTCATTAGAAAATAAAATTTTGAAAAATGAAATTCTTGAGTTGAAAAATTCTCTTTCAAAGTTTTTAAAAGGCAAGGACAAACTTGATGAAATATTAGACTCTCAAAAGTCTCCTAGCATCAAGTATGGCCTTGGCTATGATAAATCAACTCAAGCAAACTCTTCTAAAACTATTTTTGTTAAAGCTACTAATTTAAAAGAACCTAAGGTATCTAGCTCTAATGAAAACATACCTAAAGTTTCTAGTAGTAATATGTCTATAAGGAATGCACATGTACACAAATCCACTAGGTACAATACTCATATAAGACACACACCTAGGCAATTTGCATATAAAAGAAATGATCATTATAGAACACACACTTCTAGTTCACACAATCACCACTCTCATCATATCTCTTGCTCACATGCTGTTAATAAACAAGGAAGAAATGGCCACATGAGAACTCAAACACACTCACTCACCTATGGACCTAGAATAAGAAGGTTCAATGGTCATTGTCACTATTGTGGTGTAACAGCCCGGACGTGATCCCCGGCACTGTTACCGCTCACAGCCCGTGACCTTCCTCTGGGCCCAGCCACTGTGAGCAGCTCTTAACATCCCTTCACCCTCACGGGTTCCAGGCAGGATTTGTCCCCTTGGTTCGCGGGACTCTAACCCGTTCTTCCCAAGTGGATTTGGCCCAATTCCTTCCTCTGGGAATTAGGTCGCCTCCCCCACTACTCGAACCCTTGACCTCCCACTTTAAGGGAATAGTCTGGCGAGAGTGAGTACCAATTGTTCCAATCATACACAATGTCAAGCACAATATCTAATCCTCTGTAACGCCCCGGAAATCCGGACCGCTACCGGCGCTAGGATTCAGGTCGGCTTAAGGCCGCCGGAACCCGTAGCAAGCCTACATACATCCTGTTTACCTGTTTAATCCCATACATGATCAACAAACATACATAAGAATTAAAAACTTTTCTTTTTCTTCATACACCAAACTCAACCTGTGCATGCACTGTATTCATCATATACATAAACATTAATCCCTCTGTGGGATTTCATCAAAGCCTCAATGGCAATATATATTCTGTGTTGAGTTGGTTCACATATACATCATAAAATAAGATCATGTACATACCAAGGGATTAACAAATACTATGGTCAAGCACAACTCTATCCTCAATAACATAATTACATAAACTTTACATTACATTCTTATCATTTGTCATGTCCACATACTCTAGCTATTACATACATATGACCTTTCTCTTCTTTTCTTCTCTATCAATCCCGTACCTGCAAACCTGGGGGTTAGGGGAGAGGGGTGAGCTACAAGAGCCCAGTGAGCAGAATAATAAAAACATTATATTTTATTTCATGCTTTCATGAAATGCAACACATCACAAACAATCCACATCAAGGGTAAACCTGTCACCAACTAGTCCCACAATCATATCCAATGCCAAGGGCGTCGTCAAAGGCTCCCTGGACTTCCATAACACAGCATTACTTACACTGTCCCAAGACCTTATCAGGCACTTGGTCTTGGTGTTCCATAGTGCCAAGGGCGTCGTCAAAGGCTCCCTGGTCTTCCATTATCTAGTGCCAAGGGCGTCGTCAAAGGCTCCCTGGTCTTCCATTATCTAGGACTAGTGGATCATCCAGAACTTACCCACACCATCAACATAATGTGCAATGCAACATATTCGTGAATTCTAATGCAATATCCTAAAATATCACATGGCAATCGTGATGCATGAACATGCTTAAAATTAATATTTCATTTATTTAAAACTTAAGAGTTTATTCTACTCACCTCTGGTTGCTCTGAAGACTCTAACAACTCTCAGCAGCTGGCTCACTGCTGGGGTCCTTGGTTCCTCGGGTCCGAACCTACACAGGTGGACTCCAATGAGGGACCAAACATATATATACATGATTCTAATAGATACCCCAAAAACCCCCTAAAACATCATGAAAACATCACAGAAAATATGCATGAAATGGCTGAACAGGGCACCTTCGGCGGCCGAAAGTCCTGGACAGAGACGAAACTCAGCTAGGTTCGGCGGCACCTTCGGCGGCCGAAAGTGCCAGACAGAGACGAAAGTCTCTTTTCGGGGGCACCTTCGGCAGCCGAAAGCTGCCTCCACAAGAGGGGTTCGGCGGCCGAAACTCCCTTCGGCTGCCGAACCTGGTTTCTGCCAAACGGCAGAAACTTGGTTCAAATGAACCTCCTGCCTCCCAAAACCATAAATCATGCATATTTCTCAACTAAAACACACATACAAGTTCCTAGGGGTCTCAAACATGCATATACCCCATCTACAACACTTCATTCACACACAATCAAGCTACATTGCTCAAAATCACAACTTAAACCCATAAACCTACACATGAACTAAACATGCCTTTAATCCCCAAAGATCTTCATAAAACTTGTGTCAAACATAAAAAGGAGTTCAAGATCGACCCTTACCTCTTGAAGATCGAGAGTAGAGGCGATCTAACTTGGAGTTGGAAGAGATTTAGCTTCTTGGGTCTCCAAGCTCAAAACTTGCTCAAAACTCGATTCAAAAGCTCAAAAACTTCAAAGCAAGATGAAAACTTGTTAAAACCATGAAAGATCTAGAGGAAACACTCAAGATCGAGGGAGGAACGGTGGAGACTCACCTTGGCCGACAATGGGAGAGAAAAAGCTCGCCCGTGCGGACCAAAGGGACCCTTTTATAGTGGCTGGCCAGGCCACGTTCGGGGGCCGAATGTGCCTCCGCATCCATGCAATGTTCAGCGGCCGAACATAAGGTTCGGCGGCCGAACCTGCACTTCCCTCTCTTAGACTTTCGGGGGCCTAACGTGCCTCCCAAAGTCCATGCATGTTCGGCGGCCGAAAGTGAGTTTCGGCGGCCGAACCTGGGTTTTCCTCCAAGGACTTTTTATGCAAAAATTCATTTAATAACATACTTAAAACCATTAAAAACATGAAAACATTTTATAAAAACATGCTTTTACCCTTCTAGAGGTTTCCGACACCCAAATTCCACCGGACGGTAGGAATTCCGATACCGGAGTCTAGCCGGGTATTACATTCTCCCCCCCTTAAGAACATTCGTCCCCGAATGTTCCTCAACTAATACATGCATATCATAAACATAACATACACACATATAGTACATGGAACACATCTCAACTAACCTTAGAAGAGGTGGGGGTACTGCTGGAGCATGGACTCCCGGGTCTCCCAAGTGCATTCTTCCAAATTGTGGTGGTTCCAAAGGACTTTCACCATCGGGATTTCCTTGTTCCTTAACTTTCTGATCTGAGTGTCTAGAATCCGTACTGGCTGCTCTACATAAGTGAGATCCCCTTGGATCTCCATATCAGGCTCGCTAAGAACCTTGCCCGGATCTGACACGAACTTCCTCAACATGGAAACATGGAAAACCGGATGGATTCTCTCCATAGAAGCAGGCAAGTCAAGCTTGTACGATACATTCCCAACTTTTTGCAAGACCTCAAAGGGTCCGATGTACCGTGGAGCTAGCTTACGCTTCTTACCAAACCGAACCACCCCTTTCATCGGAGACACCTTGAGCAATACTAGATCCCCCTCCTGAAACTCTACCTGTTTCCTGCGGATGTCTGCATAGCTTTTCTGCCTGCTGGTGGCAGTCTTTATCCTTTCTCTGATCATGGGCACCACCCTGCTGGTGATCTCTACAAGCTCAGGCCCTGCTAAGGACCTCTCTCCTACCTCTTCCCAGCAAACGGGTGACCTGCACTTCCTCCCATACAAAGCTTCATATGGAGCCATCCCTATGCTAGCATGATAGCTGTTATTGTAGGCAAACTCCACCAAAGGTAGATGCTGCCTCCAAGAACCGCCAAAATCTAGCACACACATCCTGAGCATATCTTCTATGGTCTGGATGGTCCTCTCTGACTGTCCGTCTGTCTGTGGATGGAAGGCAGTGCTGAAATCCAACCTAGTACCCATAGCACTCTGCAGACTCCGCCAAAACCTGGAGGTGAACTGGGGCCCTCTATCTGACACTATAGATACCGGGACCCCATGTAGTCTGACAACTTCATCCACATAAACCTGCGCTAACTTATCCACAGAGTAGTTGCTCCTAACTGGAATGAAGTGAGCAGATTTGGTGAGTCTGTCCACAATCACCCATATGGAGTCTAGTCTGTTGGATGTTGCCGGTAACCCCACTACGAAGTCCATAGCTATGTTCTCCCATTTCCATTCTGGAATAGGTAGCGGGTTAAGCATTCCAGCCGGCTTCTGATGTTCCAGCTTCACCCTCTGACATATTTCGCAGGCTGACACGAATTGTGCCACTTCCCTCTTCATAGCTGGCCACCAATACACTGTCTTCAGATCTTGATACATCTTGGTGGCTCCAGGGTGAATGCTGTATCTTGCATTATGAGCCTCTCTCATAATGTCTCCTTTTAGTCCGATGTCATCTGGTACACATAGTCTATTCCCATAGCGGAGGATCCCCTTACTATCGAATCTGAACTCACTGTCTCTGCCTGACTGAACAGTCCTGGCAATCTTCACTAACTCTGGGTCCTCATGCTATTTCTGAGCCACCTGCTCTAGAAACACGGGTGTTACTTTCATCTGTGCAATCAAAGCACCTGTACCAGACAACTCCATCTGTAGACCTTCCTCAATGAGCTTATAAAATTCCTTCACCACCGGTCTCCTCTCTGCCGTGATGTGGGATAGACTGCCAAGTGATTTCCGGCTTAGGGCGTCTGCCACGACATTCGCCTTACCCGGATGATACTGGATCTTGCAATCGTAGTCACTGAGCAGTTCTACCCATCTCCTCTGCCTCAAGTTCAAATCTCTCTGACTCAAGATGTGCTGCAGGCTCTTATGATCTGTGAAGATCTCACATTTTACCCCATAGAGGTAATGTCTCCACATCTTGAGTGCAAAGATAACTGCTGCCATCTCCAGATCGTGTGTGGGGTAATTCATCTCATGCCTCTTTAGCTGTCTAGAAGCATAAGCGATCACCCTACCATTCTGCATCAACACACAACCCAAGCCTACTCTGGATGCATCACAGAACACTGTGAAGTCCTCATTGCTGGTTGGCAGAGCTAACACTGGTGCTGAAGTCAACCTCTTCTTGAGCTCCTCAAAGCTTTCTTCACATCGATCGGTCCACTCGAACCTCTGATTCTTTCTAGTCAATCTAGTTAAAGGAGCTGCAATCTTAGAGAAGTCCTGTACGAACCTCCTGTAATAACCAGCCAAACCCAAGAAACTTCTGATCTCTGTCACTGTAGTGGGTCTAGGCCAGTTAGTCACAGCCTCTACCTTCTTGGGGTCCACTTCTATCCCATTCTCTGACACTATATGCCCCAAGAATGATATGCTCCTTAACCAGAACTCACACTTGGAGAACTTGGCATACAAGCCATGTTCCCTCAAGGTCTGCAGAACTATCCTCAGATGATGGGCATGCTCCTCTGCATTCCTGGAATACACTAGGATATCATCTATGAAGACAATAACGAAGTGATCCAGGTATGGTCTGAATACTCTGTTCATGAGGTCCATGAATGCTGCAAGGGCGTTAGTTAACCCAAACGGCATTACAAGGAACTCATAGTGCCCATATCTGGTCCTGAATGCTGTCTTTGGTACGTCCTCTTCCCTTATCCTCAGCTGATGGTACCCTGATCTCAGATCTATCTTGGAGAAACAACCCGCTCCTGCTAGCTGGTCGAATAGATCGTCGATCCTTGGCAATGGGTACTTATTCTTGATGGTGACTTTGTTCAACTGCCTGTAGTCGATACAAAGCCTGAGGGATCCATCCTTTTTCTTCACAAAGAGTACTGGAGCACCCCAAGGTGAGGTACTTGGTCGGATGAAACCCTTGTCTACCAGTTCCTGCAACTGCTCTTTCAACTCTTTCATCTCGGCTGGTGCCATCCTGTAGGGAGGGATAGAGATAGGCCTAGTTCCAGGCATCAGCTCTATTTCAAACTCTATCTCCCTTGCAGGTGGTAGTCCTGGAAGCTCGTCTGGAAAAACATCTAAAAACTCATTGACCACTGGCACTGAGGCGGGCTCTCTAACCTGACTGTCCAGCTCCCTCACATGAGCTAAATACCCCTGACATCCCCTCCTAAGCAACCTACGAGCCTGAAGAGCTGATATCAGACCTCTAGGTGTACCCCTCTTGTCTCCTCTGAAGACGACCTCTGACCCATCCTGACATCTGAACTTAACTACCTTGTCCCTGCAGTCCAAGGTAGCACCATGGGTAGATAGCCAGTCCATCCCTAGAATGACATCAAAGTCTGTCAACTCTAGAACCACAAGGTCGGCGGACATGCATCTCCCCTCAACAAAAACTGGACTACACTGGCAGACTGACTCTGCAACAGACGGGTCACACTTGGGTCCACTGACCCATAGGGGACACTCTAACCCAGAGACCATCAACCCTAACCTCTGAACGGCTCTCGGTGCAATAAAAGAGTGAGATGCACCCGGGTCCATTAATGCATACACATCAGAACACCCAATGATGAGATTACCTGACACCACGGTGTTGGATGTGTTAGCCTCCTGCTGTGTCATGGTGAAGATCCTGGCTGGAGCTGATGGACCTTCACCTCTGAACCCTGCTGAAGAAGAGGCTGACCCTCTCCCTCTGCCTCTGCCACTGGCCTGTGTCATGGCTGGAGCTGCTGGCTGTGCTACACTGCCTGAAGCTGTCTGCTGAGGCTGTGCCGTAGGAGCTGCTCTAGGACACTCCCGTGACATATGTCCCTGTTGCCCACATCTGTAGCAGGCTGTGGTCCCAAACCGGCATACTCCCCTGTGTGGCTTACCACACCTAGCACACACAGCATTATCTGCCCCTGAGCTCGAGCCACTGCCTAAAC
This sequence comes from Manihot esculenta, assembly GCF_001659605.2. Taxonomy (NCBI): domain Eukaryota; kingdom Viridiplantae; phylum Streptophyta; class Magnoliopsida; order Malpighiales; family Euphorbiaceae; genus Manihot; species Manihot esculenta. The sequence goes on from NC_035170.2 coordinate 11,469,666, forward strand.
CCAGACCTGACTTGACTTTATTCCAGAACTTGTTCTTCTTTGACTTCTTGGGGCCTCTGTCCCATTTCTTACTGCCTGAAGCAGCTGCACTCAGAGATGAAGAGCCTGGGGTCTTAGAACCTGAAGGCTGTGCCACTGACTGTTTTACTCTCCCTTCGATGATAGCACTTGCCTCCATCCTCCTGGCCATATCCACTATGGCGTGGAAACTTTCTCTGTCTGCCGACTGTATCAAGGAGGAATACCTGGAATGGAGCTTCATAACATACCTCCTTGACTTTTTCTGGTCTGTATCCAGATTCTGCCCAGCATAAGGCAACAGCTCCAAAAACCTGTCAGTGTACTCATCAATACTCATCTCATCCGTTTGCCTTAGCTGCTCAAACTCTATCATCTTCTGTTCCCTTGAGCTATCAGGGAAAGCCCATCCAGCAAATTCATTAGCAAACTCCTCCCATGAAAGACTGTCCACCCTTGGCTTCACATAGGCCTTGAACCACTCACGGGCCTTCTTGCATTTTAGGGTGAACCCAGCCATTTGAATGGCTCTGCTGTCATCTGCCCCTATCTCATCTGTAATGGTCTTGACCCTCTCCAGATAAACAAACGGGTCATCACCTGCTTCATATTGGGGAGCACCCAACTTCATGTAGTCAGTCATTTTCACCTTGCTCCCTCCAGATGAGCTAGGTTGAGGTATTTGGGTTCCTGGTTCTGCTGGGGGTGGAGGAGGCGCAACATTTTCTGTAGTAGGGTTTGCTGGATTTGGATGGTAGGGAGGGGGTGGATACATTGGGTACTGTGGATATGGTGGGTATGGCATCTGTGTGGGGTAAGGGTTAGAACTAGGGTAATCCGATGTACCTCCCATCGAATACCCGTGAATATGGGTGTAGGGCGGGTAGTGAGGCGGCTGAATAAATCCCGAGGCTTGAGTGCCTCCTTGGGACTCTCCCATACCCTCTTCAGACATGCTTACACCCAAACTGCCATCCCTTCTCTGATCTACATCCATCTGATCCCCCATATCCTCTGACATACCTCCCTGAACTGTTCCTCTGACTGATCTACTTCTTCCCAAATCTAAAGACCTTCTAGGGTCTCTCACTGCTCGGTCCCTGCTGGACCTGCTTGACATTGCCCTAGGCAATGTTGGAGGACGGGCACTCATGCCCTCATCCTCTGGTGGTACTCCAGTCAATCGTGCAGATCGACGAGTTCCTCTCATCCTGTTTTCTGAAAAACATAACGTAAAGCACAACATCAGCATCATATGGTTCATGTGGGCACACATGAACCCTCATCACATACATGTCACATCATTTATGCACATGCATTTTATCATGGCATATCACATCATCATAGTAAGACAGGACTCTACATCCTATCCTAGTGGACATGACTTTTCCTATTGTGCTTGACCTTCTATAACCTCTATGAGCCCGACACTCTAGGTCCGACCATGTGAACCTAGGGCTCTGATACCACTCTGGAATGCCCCGGAAATCCGGACCGCTACCGGCGCTAGGATTCAGGTCGGCTTAAGGCCGCCGGAACCCGTAGCAAGCCTACATACATCCTGTTTACCTGTTTAATCCCATACATGATCAACAAACATACATAAGAATTAAAAACTTTTCTTTTTCTTCATACACCAAACTCAACCTGTGCATGCACTGTATTCATCATATACATAAACATTAATCCCTCTGTGGGATTTCATCAAAGCCTCAATGGCAATATATATTCTGTGTTGAGTTGGTTCACATATACATCATAAAATAAGATCATGTACATACCAAGGGATTAACAAATACTATGGTCAAGCACAACTCTATCCTCAATAACATAATTACATAAACTTTACATTACATTCTTATCATTTGTCATGTCCACATACTCTAGCTATTACATACATATGACCTTTCTCTTCTTTTCTTCTCTATCAATCCCGTACCTGCAAACCTGGGGGTTAGGGGAGAGGGGTGAGCTACAAGAGCCCAGTGAGCAGAATAATAAAAACATTATATTTTATTTCATGCTTTCATGAAATGCAACACATCACAAACAATCCACATCAAGGGTAAACCTGTCACCAACTAGTCCCACAATCATATCCAATGCCAAGGGCGTCGTCAAAGGCTCCCTGGACTTCCATAACACAGCATTACTTACACTGTCCCAAGACCTTATCAGGCACTTGGTCTTGGTGTTCCATAGTGCCAAGGGCGTCGTCAAAGGCTCCCTGGTCTTCCATTATCTAGTGCCAAGGGCGTCGTCAAAGGCTCCCTGGTCTTCCATTATCTAGGACTAGTGGATCATCCAGAACTTACCCACATCATCAACATAATGTGCAATGCAACATATTCGTGAATTCTAATGCAATATCCTAAAATATCACATGGCAATCGTGATGCATGAACATGCTTAAAATTAATATTTCATTTATTTAAAACTTAAGAGTTTATTCTACTCACCTCTGGTTGCTCTGAAGACTCTAACAACTCTCAGCAGCTGGCTCACTGCTGGGGTCCTTGGTTCCTCGGGTCCGAACCTACACAGGTGGACTCCAATGAGGGACCAAACATATATATACATGATTCTAATATATACCCCAAAAACCCCCTAAAACATCATGAAAACATCACAGAAAATATGCATGAAATGGCTGAACAGGGCACCTTCGGCGGCACCTTCGGCGGCCGAAAGTCCTGGACAGAGACGAAACTCAGCTAGGTTCGGCGGCACCTTCGGCGGCCGAAAGTGCCAGACAGAGACGAAAGTCTCTTTTCGGGGGCACCTTCGGCAGCCGAAAGCTGCCTCCACAAGAGGGGTTCGGCGGCCGAAACTCCCTTCGGCTGCCGAACCTGGTTTCTGCCAAACGGCAGAAACTTGGTTCAAATGAACCTCCTGCCTCCCAAAACCATAAATCATGCATATTTCTCAACTAAAACACACATACAAGTTCCTAGGGGTCTCAAACATGCATATACCCCATCTACAACACTTCATTCACACACAATCAAGCTACATTGCTCAAAATCACAACTTAAACCCATAAACCTACACATGAACTAAACATGCCTTTAATCCCCAAAGATCTTCATAAAACTTGTGTCAAACATAAAAAGGAGTTCAAGATCGACCCTTACCTCTTGAAGATCGAGAGTAGAGGCGATCTAACTTGGAGTTGGAAGAGATTTAGCTTCTTGGGTCTCCAAGCTCAAAACTTGCTCAAAACTCGATTCAAAAGCTCAAAAACTTCAAAGCAAGATGAAAACTTGTTAAAACCATGAAAGATCTAGAGGAAACACTCAAGATCGAGGGAGGAACGGTGGAGACTCACCTTGGCCGACAATGGGAGAGAAAAAGCTCGCCCGTGCGGACCAAAGGGACCCTTTTATAGTGGCTGGCCAGGCCACGTTCGGGGGCCGAATGTGCCTCCGCATCCATGCAATGTTCGGCGGCCGAACATAAGGTTCGGCGGCCGAACCTGCACTTCCCTCTCTTAGACTTTCGGGGGCCTAACGTGCCTCCCAAAGTCCATGCATGTTCGGCGGCCGAAAGTGAGTTTCGGCGGCCGAACCTGGGTTTTCCTCCAAGGACTTTTTATGCAAAAATTCATTTAATAACATACTTAAAACCATTAAAAACATGAAAACATTTTATAAAAACATGCTTTTACCCTTCTAGAGGTTTCCGACACCCAAATTCCACCGGACGGTAGGAATTCCGATACCGGAGTCTAGCCGGGTATTACATGTGGCAAGTTTGGTCATATCAATTATAGGTGTACTATTAGAAAATTACATCTTGGATATGGTAGCATATGGAAATTGGATAGTGAAATGACTAACCCCCAAGGACCCAAGTACATTTAGGTACCTAAAAGTGTTTGAATTCTTTTTTTAGGTGTGTTTGAAATCCTCAAAAATTGAAAGCAAATGGTATCTAGATAGTGGATGTTTAAGGCACATGACCGGAAATTCGAACCACTTCATCTCTCTTGAAAAGAAGGACGGTAGTGGACAAGTAACTTTTGGAGATAATGGAAAAGGTAAAATTGTTGGAGTAGGCAAAGTCGATAAGGAAAACTCTCCCATTCTTGATAAGGTCCTTTTAGTTGATGATTTGAAGCATAATTTATTAAGTGTAAGTCAATTATGTGATAAAGGTTGTAGAGTTATCTTTGAACCAAAATCATGTTTTGTCTCTAGAATGTCGGATAACAAAATATTGTTTGTTGGTGAAAGATTTGAAAATATCTATCTTATTGATTTACAAGCTATGACTAATCTATATATGAAGTGTTTTGTTTCTATTAGTGATAACTTTTGGATTTGGCATAAAAGGCTTTCTCATGCTAGCATGGATCTCCTCAAAAATTTGAGCAAAGATGAGCTAGTTGATGGCCTTCCAAAGATCAAATATGAAAAGGACAAAGTATGTGATGCATGTCAAATGGGTAAGCAAGTTAAGAGCTCTTTTAAATCTATTAATAAGGTAATCTCTTCTAGACCTTTACAACTCTTGCATATGGATTTATTTGGTCCAACTAGAGTAGCTAGTCTTGGTGGCATGCATTATGGGTTTGTTATAGTTGATGACTACTCTAGGTATACTTGGGTTGTGTTCCTTGCTCATAAGGATAATTGTTTTGATACTTTTAAAAGCTTTACAAAGAAAGTTCAAAATGAAAAGGGTTTTCAAATTTCTTCAATAAGGAGTGATCATGGTAGAGAATTTGAAAACGAAAAATTTGAAGTCTTTTGTAATAAGTTAGAAATCACTCATAATTTTTCATCTCCTAGGACTCCCCAACAAAATGGTGTTGTTGAAAGAAAAAATAGAATTCTTTTAGATATGGGGAGGACTATGTTAAGAGAGTACAATTTATCTACTTATTTTTGGGCGGAAGCTATAAATACGGCTTGTTATGTTTCAAATAGAGTTTTAATTAGACCTCTCTTAAATAAGACTCCTTATGAGCTTTGGAATGGAAGAAAACCTAGAGTTAGTTATTTTAGAGTTTTTGGTTGTAAATGCTTCATATTAAACAACAAGGATAATCTAGGTAAATTTGACTCCAAAACCGATGAAGGTATCTTCTTAGGATACTCTACATCTAGTAAATCATATAGAGTATTCAATAAAAGAATCTTGATAGTTGAAGAGTCAATGCATGTTGTTTTTTATGAATCTAATCCCTTTGCTCCTAGAAAGGAGGTATCTTGTGATGATGATCTTGTAGGTAACCTTGATGAGTTGACCATTGAAGATCCTCAACCTCATGGAGATCAAAGTCAACCCAAGGAGGATTCAATAGAGGCAAAGGAAGATGAGGTTGGACTCCAAGAGCAACAAATACAAATTACACAAAGTCAATGAGTCCAACATGACTTGCCAAAGGATTGGACCTACAAGAAGGATCACCCCAAGGACCAAATAATTGGTGATACATCACAAGGGGTAACAACTAGATCCTCTATTAGACATGTATGTAATAATATTGCATTCATATCTCATATAGAACCTAAATCTATAGATGAGGCTATTAGTGATGAGAGTTGGGTTCTTTCTATGCAAGAAGAACTCAACCAATTTGAAAGGAACAAGGTTTGGACCTTAGTTTCTAGACCAAAACATCACTCCACTATAGGCACCAAATGAGTGTTTAGAAATAAGTTTGATGAAGATGGCAATATCATAAGAAACAAAGCTAGGTTAGTAGCTAAAGGCTATAACCAAGAGGAGGGCATAAACTATGATGAAACATTTGCCCCCGTAGCTAGATTAGAAGCCATTAGAATCTTGCTTGCATATGCATCATATATGAATTTTAAACTCTTTCAAATGGATGTGAAAAGTGCCTTTTTAAATGGTTTTATTGAGAAGGAGGTTTATGTTGAGCAACCTCCGGAGTTTGAAAATCATGACTTTCTAAATCATGTTTTTAAATTGTCTAAAGCTTGATATGGTTTAAAACAAGCTCCAAGAGCTTGGTATGAAAGACTAAGTAATTTTCTTTTGCAAAATGGTTTTTCAAAAGGCAAAGTGGATACAACACTCTTTGTCAACAATCATGAAAATGACATCCTTGTAGTGCAAATATATGTTGATGATATTATATTTGGTGCTACTAATGTGTGTTTGTGTGAAGAGTTTTCAAAAGTTATGAAAAACGAGTTTGAGATGAGTATGATGGGAGAACTCAAATTCTTCCTTGGGCTTCAAATCAAGCAAGCTAAGGATGGCATCTTCATTAACCAAGCCAAATACACAAAGGAGCTAATCAAAAGATTTGGGATGGAGAATAGCAAGCCTAGTAGAACACCAATGAGCACAAACATCAAGCTTGACAAGGATGAAAAGGGTAAACCAATTGATGAAAAGCTCTATAGAGGTATGATCGGAAGCCTTTTATATCTCACCGCATCTAGATCGGATATTATGTTTTCCGTATGCTTATGTGCACGTTTTCAATCATGTCCTAAAGAGTCTCATTTGCATGCCGTTAAACGCATTCTTAGATATTTAAATGGTTCATTGTATTTGGGACTATGGTATCCTAGAAGTACATCCTTTAGTTTATGTTCCTACTCGGATGCCGACTTTTCCAGAAGCATTCTTGATAGGAAAAGTACCTCGGGTACTTGTCAACTTCTAGGATAATCTCTTGTTTCTTGGTGTAGCAAGAAACAAAATTCGGTTGCACTTTCAACCGCCGAAGCCGAATATGTGGCGGCGGGTCTTTGTTGTAGTCAAATCCTTTGGATGAAGCAACAATTAAGAGACTTTGAAGTATCTCTTGATCACATTCCTATTAAATGTGATAATACAAGTGCAATCAATTTAACCAAGAACCCCATTCAACATTCTAAAACTAAGCATATTGACATTAGACATCATTTCATTCGTGATCATGTGTTAAATGGTGATGTTGCTCTTGAATTTGTGGATATCAACAACCAATTAGCTGATATTTTCACTGAACCTTTAAATGAAGAAAGATTTAACTTCATTAAAAGGGAAATGGGAATGCTAGATGGTATTACTTGTTGAGTGTATGTTTTTTTTTATTTGTTTATCTTTTTGAAAGCTTATCAAATTGTTTGATATAGTTTTAATTTTTTTTATTTTTATTAAAAAAAAAGGAGGAGGGAAGCCCAAAAATTCCAGGTTCGGAGGCATATTCGGCCCCCTAACCTTAAGTTTCAAGGGCAATATGAAAAGCGGGAAATTTTTTTGTCTTTTTTCTTCTCTTCTTTTCGACCGCCTAACTTTTTTATTCGGCCGCCTAACTTTTTATTCGGCCGCCTAACTTTTTATTCGGCCGCCGAATATTGTCCAAGTTCGGCCGTCAAAGCTTAGTTCGGCCGCCGAAAATGCGCGTCCTTTAAAAACCCCCTCGCGACAGCTCATTGTCTTCTTCGTCTTCCTCGCGCATCTTTCTCTCTCCCCGAAGTGCTCTCTCTCTTCCCGAAGCTCTCTTCATCTTCCTCTTCAAAAATCAGCTGATCTAAGCCATTTTATTTTCCCCAAAACCTTCATTTTTCTTCTTTTTCTTCACTTAAACACCCAAAAACATTTTCTTCTCTTCTCAAGGAACCCATTTGGAGCGTTTTGAGTTTGGGTATGTAATCTTTCTCTCTCTTTGTTTTTATGCTTTTTACTTCGTTTTCTGTTGATTTGATCTTGTTTTTAGCTCTCTAATCTACCTGGGTTGTGTTTTGATGAGTTTGTTGAATATGGGTATATATATAAAAAAAAAAAAAAAACTGCGGGTTATTTTTTTTGCTCTCCTTATATATACATATTGTTAGCTGGGTTATTTTTTTATTTGTTTTGTTTTACAATTTTTTTTTATTGCAAATTATGAAGCAATCAGAAATTTTTTATTATTTTTGGTTTTGAATATGGTATGGTGCAATAATAGTTAACTGAGTTTTGTGGTACTGTGTTGTTTATGGGTTGAGTTTTGTGATAATGTGTTGCTTATGGTTAGCTTTTCTGTTTTTGTCATTGCCTCTTTAGCTGTTGTCTGTTTAAGAATGGGTAGAAAACAAACAGCCCGTAGACATCCATACCTTAGAGGTCAGTCTAGCAGGCAAGCCGAGGCCCCTAGGTCCCCCTCTCCAGACCCTCCTGCCTCTCCACCCTTTGAGTTCCCCATAGTTAGAGAGGAAGATCCAGCCTTTCAGCCTTTTTCTCTCAGGTTTGTTCATCCTGGGAGAATAATTTATGCTAACAGTGTTCAGCTTTTCGCTCTCATGGATTCCTTCAGCCCTTTAGAGTCCAGGGTTGGGAGCATCTTTTGATCACTCCCTCAGACACTCACCCTAGGCTAGTTAGGGAGTTTTATGCTAATCTACACACTTTCACACGTCACACTCTCCCCCACCTGGTTAGTTTTGTTAATGGTCAGAGAATTTACCTCACTCCTGACATCATTGCTCAGCACTTAGGCATCAGTAACTTTGGGGCTGTCGTCTCCACTACTCATAAGTGGATCACTGGTGAGATCTCTTCCCTTCACCAGACTAGGATTATTTCAGGAGATGACGAGCGTGAGGAGCTCTCTAGGCTTATGACCTGTGACCTCACCACCCTACCTAAAGTCATACACCACATTGTCACCTATGAGGTTCTCCCTCGAGCAGGTCATAGGAGTGCTCTCTCCTACTCTAATATGTTTGTGGTGTCCTGTCTGCTAGAGGGTCGTGCTCTTAACCTGCCACATATCATGATTCATACCATAGCAGACTCCCTTAGGCTGAGTAGAGGTTGTCTCCCATTTGGTCGCCATCTTACCCTTCTTCTTCGAGCCCTAGGGGTTGACCCAGGCACCGAGTCTGCCTTACCCTTGTCTAGTGAGTACACCCCCTACACTGAGGCTACTCTCCTCCACATGGGTCTGACTAGGAGAGGCAATGAATTTTATAATTCTAGGAGAGATTTTGCAGCACGCAGAGCAGCACGAGCATCAGCGCCGACACATGTTGGTTCTGATGATGAGGAGTCAGATGATGGTTCTCCTGCTGATCCAGAGACAGAGCAGGCTCCCAGTACAGGGCGGTCTACCAGGCAGGGTACATCTTCCCGGACTACATCTGATCTTTATGATGCCATGGGTCGTCTGGAGCTGCAGGTTGCTCAGATGTCTGATCGCCAAATTCAGATGTTTGATCGCCAGATTCAGATGTCTGATCACCAGATTCAGATGTTTGACCGCCAGACTCAGTTGGAGCAGCAGCTGGGACGGCTCACAGACCAGCAGCAGACTCTGATAGAGCAGCAGAGACAAATTTTGTATTTCCTTCAGCAGTCATCAGGCGTGCCACCTCCTCAGCCTCCTCAGTGATATTTTTTTTGTTTATATAGTTGCTTTTGTTATTTCCCTTTTGGTATTGTGGTATATTTTTTTTGATGATGTCAAAAAGGGGAGAGATGATATCATATATGTACATATTTGATGATTTTTATGGATATTGACTATATTTGTTATTACCTTGATTTTTATTTGACTCTTTTGGATTAAATATTTTTTCTCTCTCTTGGATTGTGAATATTGTGTGTATTTACAGCTTCTTCATTTGAGATGCCATTTTGTTGGGGCTCATTCATTCATATAGGATCCATTGCATCTCATTGCATTGAGTCAAAACCTCCCTTATGTGCCTTCTCACATTTTAAATATGGCATAAATTATTTTTGACAGGGGGAGCACATTAAGGGGGAGTAATTTTTAAAATGCACACACTACACTTATGATTATTATCTTATTGTTTACCAATTGTTTGTCATCATCAAAAAGGGGGAGATTGTGGGACCTAAATGTTCTAATCCTTGTTTTGATGATTAATAAACAATTAGTGTGCTACTAATTGTCTTCAAAAGTGTTTGTGTTGAGCTTGTAGGTCCCTTACTAACATGAATGAAATTGCTTTAGTCTCCAAAAGTGAAAAGTGCCTATTTTGGAAGCATACCACAAGAAAGGGATCAGAAAGAAGTGATTTTGAAATTATTCTTTATCAAAATAAAAGATCTAAAAATATAGGTTTTAAAAATTCAAACGGATTAAAAAATAGAGTTTTATAGCCTAAGTTATGATTTTTCAAAGATTTAAAGAATTATTTTTGTGCCCCCTAAAGTCAAACCTTCGGCTTTCGAAAGTGCAGGATAGAGACGAAAGTCCCACACTTTCGACTGCCGAACATTAACCTTTGGCCGCTGAAAGTGGGATTTCAGTACGCCCCCTAAGCCAAAAGTTCAGCTTCCGAAATTGAGGGACAGAGACGAAAGTCCCACACTTTCGGTCGCCGAACATTGACCTTCGGCCGCCGAAAGTGAGTTTTAAGTCTGCCTCCGAAGCCTAAACTTCGGCTTCCGAAAGCGAGGGATAGAGACGAAAGTCTCACATGTTCGGCCACCGAACTTTGACTTTAGGCCGCCGAAAGTCCATTTTTAAAGGATGATGTTCTTCACCTCAAATGGTTCGATCGCCGAACTTTAGCCTTAGGCCGCCGAACCTGAGTTTTTCTGAGCACGATATAACGGTTATTTCTGAACATAAACGGCTCTATTTGCATTTAATGCACCTCTAACGGCCATATTTATGACTGAACTATAAATACAATGAGTTTTTGATATGAACAGGTTACAACAACCATATCTAAGCAAATACTTATTGTGATTATAGCATTTTTCACTCTCTCTCTCTCAAAACCTTGAACCAAAGCATTAATTTCTTGAAAACTTATTTTGAGTTGTAATTAGTTGGCTTTTCAAGAGTGAGTAAAGGTTGTTGAGTGTTTCTATTGTAGTGAGTGTGGTATTGAGCAAAGGATTGCTCTTGAGTGAAAAAGGAGAATTGTAAAGAGCAAAGGCTTGCTCTAAGATTGTAAGGGTTTTAATCTTCACCCAAAGAAGATTTGATAGTGGAGTTGAACTCTCAACGTGGGCCTTGAGGAGAGGACGTAGGCTTGAGATAGTTGAACCTCTATAAATCCTTGTGTTGATCATACTCTTCCTTATCCCTCTCTAATTTGTGTTTTTTCTTTTAAATTTTTTATAAACCTAATTCACCCCCCTCTTGGGTTGCTTCAAGGGACAACAATTTTAATAGGCTAAATAGTAACAAAAAGTTATAATCAAAATCTCTTTATATCAAATTTAGCTCAAAGTTCCAAACTTTTCTATTAATTAAATCCTATGGCTATAGTTAATGAAGGAAATAGTCTACCCATAATTGAGCAGAAACTAAAAGTTTGAAGAAATATGGTCCACATATAATTGAGCCCGAAATAAGGTTCAATATCTTATTTTGAAAAGATCATATTTAATTTTTAATTTATTTAAATTAAAAATTATTTTTTAGAAAAAATTAGAATTAAAAAAATGATTTGGATGACAATTGCACATGAGAAAATATTTATATAAAGTTTTTTTTCTTTTTTTTTCTCTCTCCTTAAGTTTTCTTTCTACTAAAAATTCTTAGAAAGAATATCTTATAAGAGAAAAGATATAAGATTGACTTACAAAAATACTCTATCAAGAGTTTAAAAGTAATTTGTGGATTATTTATCTAGTGCATGTTTTGTTTGGATGGGCTATCTCCTATATGCATATTTGGAGGATTTTCTACATTCGTAAGGAAGAATAGGTGGATAATCAATTGATCAGTGGATAATCAAGTAGATTTAATTAAAGCTCAACACTTTTTATGGAAAAATAATGCAATTTCATATAACTCTTAGACTGTGAAATTATATGCATAATTTAAATCTCGTGATTATATATGTACTATGTGATACAAGGTGAATTTCGGTATTTTTATTTATTTTCAAACCTAAAAAATTCTCATTTTTTTCAATATTAGTATCAGAGCTATTATTCTTGTAAATTCATTTTTTTTGTGTGTTTCATATGGTTATGGATGCTTGATGATTTAAAATTAATTTTCTTGTTCAAGCATGTTTAGGCAGGGGTGTGCAGATTTTGGTTTAAACCGAAAAACCAAACTGAATCGACCGAATAAAAAATTTTGGTTCAATTATTTGATCTATTCAGTTTGGTTCGGTTATTATTTGATTTTCAGTTCGGTTCGAATAATTAACTGAAATCATTGAAAAAACCCGAATCGATCGATCATATAAATACTATCTTAACACAACCTTCGATACTTAGCTGCCCCACCCTTTCTGTCTCTTCTTTGCATCTCCGTCTCACTTTCTGTTCTCTCTAGTGGTTGAATTGATCTCTTCCATCTTCTCCTCCTCCTTCCTATCTCACTATATTTGAAGATCAAAATAATAAGCTCTTCTCCATCTTCTTTCTTCTATCCACTTGAGGCTTGCTAATCTCCAATTTATTTTGCAAAATTTTTGCGAAGACCCACAAAAGATTCAAACCGTTGAAGACCTACAACAAGTCACGATGTAGAAATCTACATAAACAAGCAGATTCACGAAGACCTATAGAATTTATGTAATTGTACCCATGGTCACAAGTAAAATTTGCACCATTGGAAGACTCACAGCCACATGTGGGAAGTACCGTTAGTTTATTTATGCTTTATGTATTGAGATTTTGATACTTGATTTGCTTATGGGTTTTGGTTTTGGTTGATTATTCTATGGGTTTTCTTTGAGTTTTTGTTATTTATTTTGATTGAAACCTTGGATATGTAAATTTGCATCAAGATTTTGTTGATTTTTCCTTGAAACTTAGTTGAGTTTTATCATCGAATTCGCTAAAAACATCTGTAATTTCAATTGAAATATTAATGTTGGCAATGTGAATTTTGAAGCGATGAATGTGATTTGAAAATTTAGAACTTATGATATGTTGAATCTGTTAATTCGATTTTCATTGTATCGGACCGAACTAAACTGATAATTATTGGTTCGGTTTGATTTAATTTTTCTTATAATATCGATTTGATTTGGTTTGAAATTTTAGTTGCTTCGATTTTTTGGGTTTTTAAATTCAGTTGGGTGCTCTCCCCTATGTTTAGGTAGGTATCTTTGATTAATTGTATCTTTCAATCTTAGCTTTTCTAATATGTGATATTAGTACTATTAGAAAGTCGACGAAATAAGTTTTCCAATACAATATATCACATAATTTTTAGATAAGAGAATAATGAGACATGATTAATCAAAATTGAACAAAAATTGTTTGAGAGACCGATTTCATTTTTGTTGTAGTCACAACAACAGTTAGTGAACCTCAAACTCTAAAATAAGCTAGTTTTTGGCAAAATTGAATACTAGAAAATGACTTGAGGCACCCAAAAACCTCCTATTGGAAAAGACTCGAGGAAAAAATGGGTGCCAAAGGCAACACATCCAGGCTTTTGAGCCGGGACCATGTTAATGCACTGGGTCGTGCGTAGGCCCAAACGCGCGGCAGTAGGTTGCACATACTGTTTGTGCAAAACTCAAAAACTCAATCTTATATCTTGTGATATGAATCTAATAGGACAGATTTATAATAATGATATGGAGCAACCTGATATCATTCAAATGGATCTAAAGGAGTTCAAAATCATATTCATTTGATTCAAATACACTTAGGGTGTCCTTCAATTCATATGGGACAGATTTGGTGCAACACTTGTAATTATAGACTTAAGGAGCATAGTCTAGCCTATGGGCCAAAACTACACAAAGAAAAGCCTAAAGTGAAGATTAAGGAAGACTTTTGTGAAGATTCAAGTCCATTTGGCCTAATTAGAAGGTGTACAAGTCCATCAAACCAAGTGGGCAGATTTGAAGAAACATGTGCAATTCATGTGCAACTTAAAGAGTATGTGCAAGGCATGTGCACAACTCATGGGCAGCCTTGGAAAATATTTTATACATATTGTTTGGCCTTGATAATATATTTTGTAAGCCCATTTGTTTGGGTTAAGCTTATGATATTTTATTTGTTTTAGCATTGCTAGTTTAGTTGTTTAGGCCTAGTTTTAGGACCTTAGTGTGCCGCCCCTGATGAGTTGCAAAACTCATCACTTTTTGCATATTAATTTCTATGATTTTGCTATGATTTTAATATAAACAATTGCCTTTTTATTTCGATTTTGATTTAAAACATGCTTTGAGCTGAAAGTACAAAAAGGAACCAAAAGAGGCTGTTTTAGAGCTATTTTCATCTGGAAGGTACAGCCTTGTCCAAGGCTGTGACCCAAGCTCGATGGACAAATTGCAGGATTACTATTTTGCTAGCTATACAGAATTCGAAACTGTTTTAGATAGTTGCAAATATGATCAGATCAGGATTAGGATAACAATCATAGTAGGAGTTATATATTTATTATACTTCCTTTTTATTTTTGGAATAGCTATCTTTTTATATGGAAAAATGCTATATAAAGGCTATTTTAAAAGTAGGAAAGACATCTCCTTATAATCATCTCTACACACCTCTCCTTTTCTCTCCATTATCTCTTTCGGCTCCTCTTAGCCGAACCCTTTTTCTTCTTTTTCTTTTATTTTTCAGCAATTTTGTTATGGCCCTTAGATGCTAAACTCTTTTTTTTAGTTGAAGGTTAATCAAGTTGAGATTTATTTATATTGTGAGATTTATTCTTAATTTTTGTTTATCTTAATTTCAGTTTTTAAACTTTTTCTGTTTTCGAGGAACACCATTTCCATTATTGTCTTTTTAGGTTCAAGAAGCCTATTAAATTACCTAGATAAATAATATATTGCTAATTAACTCAAGTAAATATGTAATTGTTTAATTGAGTTAATATAAGTAGCTATTATCATATCTATTTATGTTAAGAAACTGGTTGATTTAGTTTAAATAATTCGCTTGCAATTATTGATCAAGTTTGGGCTCTTCTCTTCTTAAAACAATTAATTATTTAAATATACACGCTTGATGGGGTTATTAACTAATTAGAAACTAATTTAAGCACTACGTGGATTAATTTAACTTAAGAAATAATTGATGGATTCGCTTGTCTGAACACTATAACCAAATAACGGACAATTAAATGAATCACCTTTTGAATCAATGATCAACTGCAAATCTCTCAACTTTGATTACCTTCAGCTGAATTTTTTAATTTAGTTATTTATTTTACCATTCAATCATATTATTTTATTTCTTCTTAGTCTTTACTTAAAATCAACTTCTCCAATAGAAACATTCTTCTTCTCTTTTTCACTTTTAAACAATTCTTCTCTTTCTACTTGGCATTTAAATTAAACAATTTTAAGGTCTTTGTGGGATCGACACTCATTTACCCTATCTGCAAAAACTATCAAATTAGAAAAGGAAAAATCAGTTTTAATTGATAGATCTGATGCCTGTTACCCCCTTACTATGAGCTATTAAATTCAATTAGCCTTATTTGGGCACTTTAGGGTTTGGTTTATTTTTATTCTTTTAGAGTTAGATTTAGTTTTCTCTATATAAACCCAAGTCATCCTTTGAGTGAGATAACTCTTTAATCAAAATTCAGAATTATTCATGCTAAGTGCGTGCCGTTGTTATTGTGAGAGTGTGAGGTTGCATTCTTCAATTGCATTAAGAATCAAGGTAACTTATCAATCTAATTATGGCGTTTGTCTTATTTCTCTAATACTTAATTATTAGTGTTCTTGTTGTCATTTGCATGGGGTGTCATAGATGGGAGTTTATTGTTAATCTTTGAACCTATTTCATCTTGTCATAGAGTTCTTAGACTTGACCCATAGAATTTTACATACCAATTAAGAAATACTATTTCTTTTACTATTTAGCCTTTATAATATTATATTAAAATTATTTTCATTTTCAACTAGCAATATATTTTTTAATAATATACAGGTAGTCTTAATTGTTAAAAGAGAGGGTCGAGTTAAAAAAATTTATATGGACAATACCATTATTATTAATATGTGAATCTTTTTTCAGAATTTTATTAAAAAGACTTATTAAACACTTTTATATCTCCATCCATGCAGCTATTAATAATTGAGAAAAAAAAATAAAATTCCTATTCAAAAAAATGTTTAAAATAGAAAAATTCAGGACTAAATAGTTATTTATTTGAAATTTAAAACTAAATTATCTTTCAAAATCAAAACAACAGAAATGTTCTTAATGAGTTTCTTTATGCAAGGTTCTATCTGTCAATAATGATAATAAATACAATTTTGTAAATCACCCAAACAAAAAAGGCTGATCTGGAGTCTGAAGTTTCAACCCATTACCAGTTTTCTCAAGTCCAAGTCTATGGCCCCAACAACTAGAATAGGATGTTTGTTTGATACAAAAATATTTTTTTTTCGAAAGATAAATACACACATGCATAAATTTTAGATCAAAATCATGGCAATTTTGATCAATTATATTTGCTTGTTGCTCAGGATGTTTGGATGCTGAAACAAACTATTCAGTTAAAAGTGGCATTGGAGAATGGTTGAATGAGTTGTTAGCAAGAGGTGATTATGACATTACAAGCTTGCTTCCATGGTTGTTTGTTTGCTATGCATCCAAAATTTGGTCTACTGGCCGAGGCTCAGCTATTGAAGGTTGGAAATTCAAACAGATTCATTCTACCTAGCTATTCATGGGTATGCTGCTGATAGATCTTATGTAGTGTAATTTTGTTTTATCAACATGTTAGCTAATCTTATGTAGTGTAATTTTGTTTTATCAACACGTTAGCTAATCAGTCAACTCACTCATAGCAAGCGGCTGTTTCTTTGAAAAATCCAGATGAGTTAAACTCGGATACTCCAATTCTACCATTGTTGAATGATGTACTCTTTTTTTTACTTTAGTGTAGGAATAAAAAAAATTAAATTTCAACCCACAAATATTATTGGCCCAATATTATTTAGTAATTTTTAATTAAATTAATTTCACTAAATAAATCTATTTAAATATTTGTGACATAAATTGACAAATTAAAATTTGTTTTATCATCCAATTAAAAAGGACGAGTCAAATAATAAAATGGTGATACTTATCAATAGTCAATTGAAACCCTCCTTCCAAATCCTCTATATATATAGAGGCCCTCCTCCTTATTTGAGGAGAAAGAAGAAAAATATCAAGTCTCAAACTATAGAAACTCTGTTAAGACCACAAACTACCAGCTCTACAAAACTTTCACTCAAGTTTCAAGACTACTAAATCTACAAGTTCTTCCTCAAATTAAAGAAGTTTTCTCTGTCGACTCAAGAATAAGCTTTTCAAGCCCTTGAATTACACAAGTCAAAGAAATAAATCAAAATGATCGAGTTTCTTTATCTCAAAAATTCATTGATGAAAATCGAACCCCACTTTTCTTTATTAAATTGATATTTGTTCATATTCTCCTTATCTTTAATTTCATATGCAAAATTTGTGTGTACAAATTTTTGGTGTGCCCAATACCTTTCATGTCTTTCCTTTATCAAGAATTAATTTTCATGGCTTCATAAAAAAATACACCAACTGCTATACAAAATTCAAGTGAAAAGTCATTTGTAATCATTGAGACTTCTAATAAATCCAAGGAATCTGATACCATGACTATCATGATGACTAACACCTCTCTAGAAGAGCAAATCGCCAAAATGGACAAACTTCTAGAGATGCTGGTTGACTCGATCAAAGAGAAAGATAATCAGATTGCTTATTAGATGAGAAAGGTGGATGGGTATACTAAGAAAGGGCCAATAGCCATCAAGGAACCTCAAACCCAACGTCAACAAGAAGGCATAGAGAGTTCTTTCGTTGCTACTATAGAAAGTTTGCAAATTATTGTTGGTGGCTCGATTCTTTCAAACCAACTCAAGGATATCATCAAGGAAGCCACTAAAGGTCAAGTTAAAAGTATCATACAACCTTCCTACACATACGCTAAGTCTTACACTCAAAGGATTGACCTCATCAAGATGTCTACTAACTATCAGCTCGCAAAATTTCAACAGTTTGATAGTAAAGGCAATCTGAGACATGTGACCCATTTTGTTAAAACATGCAATAATGTTGGATTGAAGGAGATCTCATGATTAAGCAATTCATTTGATCGTTAAAAGGAAATGCTTTTGATTGGTATACTGACTTGGAGCCAAGTACTATTGACAATTGGGAGCAACTTAAACGAGAATTTCTCAATCGATTCTACAGCACTCATCAATTCGTGAGCATAATTGAACTCATAAACACTCGCCAATGGGCAGAAGAGCTTGTGATTGACTACATTCATAAGTGGAGGAATTTAAGTCTAAACTGCAAAGATCATCTCTCAGAAATATCCTCTTTGGATATGTGTATACAAAGTATTGTTAGGAAACCCAGAGATTACTGCAACCCAAACACGCAGCGGAAAAATAAAAATCTCTAGTTTCCTTCACAGGATCCAAGTGCTTCGTTTATTTCGAAAAGAAAAATATGAGAATAACCTGTTAGACTCGACGAGAAGTTACAATTCCGAAATCAAGGTGTTGCTTTTGAAATGAACACCCTCAATGGTATCCACACGAACGTTTTTTACCCTTCTAGAGTGCTAGCTCTCTCAAAGATGGATAAGCTATGTGCTTTTCCAATCTACAGCTCAAAACGATTTCTCCAAAAACGTTACCCCCACAATTCACAGCAGGAGTTTTATACGTTTTAAGTCTTTTTGTTTTCCCGCAATCTTTTTCGCAAAAGAGTTGTGTTTATCACCCACTATCACAATCTCACGGATACTCAAATATCTTACATAACAGTTTGTTTGATAAGGAAAACTGAAAATATTTTATGTGTAACAGTTACAGATAGACTGCAGATCTTTTAAATATTATTATCTTATAATAATATTTAATATTGATAATAATATCTTTATTATTATTAATTATACTAATGGGCTTTTAGCCCATTAATATAGCACATTAACAACGTTCTTTTATGTGTGACCCAATAGGCTCACATTAATTTGCAATAGGCACAGTCCCACCAGACCCATAAATCATAAGCGGCCTCTAGCAAGACATTATGACTACCCAACTAATATGAGGATCGATAGTCCGATAAAGTCTAATAAATGGAATATGTATTATTCCATTTGTCACACGATATCTAGTTTGAACATAAGTCATGGTCAATGTCAAACTTATAATATTCAAATTTGTGATTACTCGATCTCTAAGTAGATTGATAAAATCAAATGATATTGATCACACTATCAATTCATTTGAGCACGGCCATGCATTTCTCAGTCTCACTTATCGAGGGGCCCAGAAGATATCTCTCTCAAAGAGAGGGACAAATTCTATCTTGATTGTTCAATATCCTCTACATAATTTTTATCATGTTCAATCATAACCTTTATGATTGTCTAATTAAAGACAATATTTGGTTATGTCAAAACATAACAGTCCTTATGTTGGAAACTATGACAATCTCAAGTCAAAGGATTAAGACATAACTATTTTGAGATTCACTTATAACAATAACACATGTAGTGATCTCAATGCGGGTCCATCTAATACTTTGTTCTCTAACAAGTATCTATGATTATTGAATTATATCAACATTATACATAATCATCTCATGATTATCAATCAATAATCATACTAGTTATATTTTATTATTATCAACATAATAATAAGTAACCAAGGATGTTAATCATTATTATGTAACATGCAACAAATAATAATGATAATAAAATCTCTTTTTATTAATAACCAAAATGACATACAAAAAGATCTAAGATAATGGCTTAGGGCAAATACACTAACAAGTATGCATTGGGATTGAGTTACATTCTTCAAGGCATCAAGTCGAAGACTTTTGAAGAATTGGCTACTCATGCTCATGACATGGAGCTTAACATTGTTATAACAGAAAAACAAGGATTTCTAATGTAAGAGCCCGAGAAAGCTAAGGAGAAGTATGAGTTTTGTAAAGGAGGCAAAGCTCATTTAAAAGTTGAAAAAAATTCAATCTATGGCTGTCAGTATTGTGCCATTCAATTTCTCTACCAATGTCAAGTTAGAAGAGAAGAAAGAAGAAAATGGTACTCTTAACAAAAGTTATGGTAGAAAGAAAATCACTTTGAAAGAACGACAAAAGAAAGTAATTTCCTTTCTCTAATTCTGATGTACCAAGGATGTTGGATGACTTGCTGCAAACTAACTTCATAGAATTGCCAGAGATGAAACGTCTAGAAAAGAGGTTGATCATATGAATGATCTTATTGGAGGTATCATTGATTGATTAGCCACCTTGTGCAAAAGTGCTTCATCTTGAAAGACAAGATTATGGAACTACATTCAAGAGAAAAAGTCACTGTTGATGAAGAAGCTGCAAGTTTAAATATGACTACCATCGAAAAAATCAATCCGCATGTTGGTCTACCTATTATGATGCTAAAATTTGAGTCTTTTGAACCAATTCAAATCTTGAGTAATTCATCTCTGACTCAAGCTTCATCTCAACTCCAAGCCGGCAACAATTACATATTGGAGCTATCAAGATAAAAGACGATAGAATCTAATGAAAGATGAACTTTTTTTACTCACGAAAGGAGTAAAAAGAAGAGACGAATGTTGCTAATGTAAACCCCAACTAAATCCAGAATGGTGGAGATGTCTACAAAGAAAGTAATGTCCCAAAAGGGAGAGAAGAAACTGAATCGATGCATGACCAAGAATAGTTTCACACAAAAGCCATGATTCCCTATGACTCTAAAGGAATTTCTGCCAAAAGTATTAATTAAACCTGAACCTGAACCAATCATCTTTCCATGCTATCATATCAATGAAATAAATAACTTTGAGGATGGAGTGCACGTTGGGTCCACCAATGGTAGATTCCTGAAGAAGTGCTACACTTGAGTTTAAAATGCTTTTGGCCCATATGAGCTAAAACTGCAAATTGCTCTCCTTCGAAAAAAAATTGTCATGAACTATGTTTTGACTTGATTCTTCTCATGAAGGTATGTGGGTAGCTTGGATTCTTTTCAAGTTTAGTTACATGAAAAAGGAAAAAAAAAATTCTCTAGGTGGGAATTGCATCTCATGACGATAGACAATCTTGTAAGAATTCTTGTGGAAAGAAAGAAATAAATACTTATAGTTGAGAGGTAGATAGGGCTTGCCACTTCGATCAAGACCTTTTAATTCTTCAGCTGAAGGAACAACTTCATCATAAAAGATACCTCAAATAGGAAGATCGTCTATGATTTCAAGTCCCAAAGCGATACAGATTTCTCCCCACGAAGAGCATAAAGAGTATTGGTTGAAGTATTTCAATACTCACAAAAGGCTCGCATGATAGTTGGTTGGTGATCATAAGTGAAGAACGAAGCATAGATGTCATGGTAGAGTTGTACGTTCTTCAAAAGATGCTTGTTGCTTGTTAATACATCTTCAACTTATTTCCAGTAGCCTTCTATGAAGCAAGACCCTCTAGAAAAGGTAGAAAACAACTTTCATAAAGTTTTTTCTTCGTGAATGTGATATTATAGAAGCAACATATCATGGGATGAAGACCTATTAGAGTGTAGTGAAAATTGTAACATGAATGTCTTGAAGCTGACGATACTAAAAAGATTATAATCAAAGATCTTGTGTGGTGCCTTCAAACTCTAATTTTGTAGGTGAGATAGTCTGTCAAATATAAGTTATGTATCAGCAAAGGAACCAATGGAAGTCTTATATATAGTAAGAGTAATACCTTCTTGCGTGTTTTCATTATCCATAATGATGAGATTGGACTTGATAGGCCAAGTAAAAAATTCATTTAAGGATAATTATGGTAGAAATTACGAGAAGACTTGAAGAGTTAGAATTTTTTAAACAATTGAGCAATCTTCAATAGTTATAAAAAAAGGTTAATCTGAATAAATAAATAAATAATAATAATAATAAAAAGATGCAACAAGTGCCGAAACCAACTTGTGAAATAGATATTAATTTCCTGTTTATGAAAATTTATTTAAAAAGAAAAAAAAAAAAAAAAAAGGACCATGCATGTCCACGTGAAGGAAATCAAGATGTGCAAAGAAGATGGTGGACCAGGCATGTTCATGTGAAGGAGCTCAAAATGGGCAATGGTGCTAATCTCTATAAATTGTACTGTCGCAATCCGTAGAAATTATTGGTGATGCACTGTGAGAAACCAATTTAAATTCCTATTCCTATGTGGACATATGCTAGTAGGAAAATTAATTTGAATAGAATTTTAATATTTCGTAAAGAATATAAGATTAAGATTTCTATTTGAATATAAATTCTCATAAAAAATTAATTTAAATAAAATTTAGATTTGATTGACTAAAAAATTCTTAAATAGAATAATATTACCATATATATTTATTAAAATTATATGCATATATTACTTTCTAGTCATAAAAAAATTAAAGATTAATAACGTTAAAAAATAAATTAAATTATTTTTTAAAAATATTATGCTTAAATAAAATTAAAATTTTTTAAACGCATTTACTAAATAAATAAAATAGTAAACCAGTTTCGAGGGGCATTTGTAAAAATAAAAATAAATAAATTTCAATTATAAAATGTCACAAGTTTTTGAGACTCATAAATATTATTTAGTGATTTTAATTAAATATTTATTAATAAACCTATTTAAATTATTTAAATATTTATAATATAAATTGATCAATTAAAAAATGTTCATATCATCCAATTAAAAAGTACAAGGTGACACTTGTTAACAGCAAATTAAGGATCTCCTAAATTCTCTGTAAATAAAGACTCATCTTCTTCCTCAAACTACTGAAACTCTGTCCAGACCACAAGTTAACAACTCTATAGAGCTTTCACTCACATGTTTTTTTTTTTTTTTTTTTATGTTTATTTGATAATAGTATTTTAATTCAAAATATATTATGTAAATATTATGAAATTAATTTTAAATTTGATTAATTATAACCAATTTCATAAAATTAAATTTTAATTTCTATTTAAAACAAACATAAAAAAAACATTGAATTTCACAAAATTTTAAAAATTAAAACACAAACAAAATTTTAAAAATTGAAATTGAACCAAATATACTGTAAGAGTATTTTGAACTAAAAATTGAACCACTTGAATATTCTATAACAGTATAGATTCTTAACAAATGTAAAAATTTTTTAAAAAAAAAAAAAAACTGCAAAAGAGCTATTTTCTTTTTCCATTCTAAAAATAAATGGAATAATCTCAAAACACGGGTCTACTAAAGAAGGGAACAATTATACAGATTGCCTATTATTTATACACCAAAAGAAAAAAAAAAAAAAAAAAAAAAGAAAAAGAAGCATCGCATGTCGTCCCTACTTTTCCTCTACACCAGAAAAAATTATCAACGGTAGAAATGAAAGGCTGAATCTCCTGAGCAACAGCGATAGCGAACCAAAATCTCAAACAAAATCTTTCATCTAATCATCATCATCTGAATCTGCACTCGCATATGAAGACGAGTAATTAACTCCATGTCTAAAGTAATGAAGCCACATGTCCAGATGAATATAGGAATAAAACAAGAAAGTAACATACGTAGTTGAGCCACGTTAACTAATGAAGGTTACACATGCTCAAGTTGAATTATAGATATTGTTAACAATACTATAGCAATGGAAATATATGTCAAAATATCATGGAAATAGAGAGATGCAAGTAGACCATAATTACAGTAAAAGGCTTACCAGATCTTATATCTTCCCCCACTCTTCCTCTATTTTTTAGTTGCTTCATTATCATTGAGCATATGAGAACCCACCAGTAGATGTGGAATACAAGTAGCATCAGCAGCATTGTATTGAAAACATAATACAGTGAAACGGGGAAGGCCTTTGTTAAATCCAAGTAGTCCACAACATCATAGCTGTGAAATAGCCAGCAACAAAACAAAATGAAATGAGCAGCTATATGGCCAAACGTACTGAAATCAAATCATTTACCATGAGGACAAACCTTGAAGTCTTGATCACCCAAAATGGAAAGAATACTAGTCGCAGCATGAGCCATGAAATAGCAAATAATCCAAAGAAAATGCTTGCACCGAGCTCATTCCCAGAATACTTAAAAACTTTTGCAGCCTCCATGAATACGTCACTTGCATCATGCAGAGCAAGGATAACTGAGCCTATCCGGAAAAATCTGGAATAAATAATTTAATAAGTTTTTCACACACAGCACATGTCCAAATCAAATTCCATTAAATATTGCTTACTAGCTACTTTTATGCAGAAACAAATAGAGGTACACCAGTATAAAAATTTCAAGGGCCCAGTTGTTCTAGACTTGCAATAGTTGCTATTTCTTAATTAGTTTCTTTTATTTCTTCCAATTAAGTACACAACAATGCCTGTATAAAGGGTAAGTTGTATTTCTTATATTTAATTTATGAATTATTCAATAAAAAGGTTCTGTCAAAAGCTTTTCTTTCAATTCTTATCAAACAAGTATATTTTTTTTTTGGCAAATACTATCTTAGAACTTATGTTCACTTTCTTCTATCCTGAGTATGGCTAAGTACCACACTGTATAATCTAATAGTAAATTTTAACAGTGTAACTATTCTGTTTTGTTAACAAAAGAAAACATTAGAGACTAAATCGTTTCTCATTAAAAGAAAGAACTAAGTTGTCTGTTTTCGAATCTTAAGAACTATATTATAAATTACCCCAGCTAATAAGACTATTGAACTCTTATAACTAACTAACAAATTCTCTGTATCTTCTTGCCTTCTGCAACTAATACATAGATCAGCCTTGGCATCCTTAACTTCTGCAACTAATACATAGATTAGCCTTGGCATCCTTAACGGATTGTAACTGTTATGGATGATGGATAGCCTAAATCCACAACAAATAGATTTTATTTATTCAATAGTTTCTTTTCATAGTTTCCATTATCTTATCTTATCTTATCATACTTTCTATTATCTTATCCTAAATCTAATGGTTGCTTATATTAGACTTCTACTTTGATTAAAAGTTCTAGACCTCCACTATAAGTTTATTTTATTCAATAAAAACAAGCAGATTTATTCTAAAAATTGTGATATTGAGACTCTCCTTTTGAGTCTTGAGGTGTTAAGAGCTCCCTCTAATGAGCTTCTTCCCTGTCAATCACCCCCATGATGCGATGCAACCGGAACTATAATAATTTAGTAGCAGAGCCTGTTGCCATGGTTGTTTCAACAAATCTATAAGAGAAGCTGAACTTTTTCATGCAACAATTTGATATGCGTTTAAATGACTTAGCAAATTTTTTAATTAGTTCAAACCTTCAATAGGTGGTTGAACCAAAACCAAGGTAGATCAAGTTGCAGCCAATAACATTTTGGTCAACAAGCGAATGAGAGGATAAAGGTACCTATAATGCCCCAAAATGACAAACTCAACTTTCGTGCGATGGCACAAATGATACATTATCATCCTACATTCCAAGATCTACAAAAGTGGGAGTAGTAGATTATGTTTTAAAAGATCTTGATTTAGTTTCAAGTGAAGTTATCCTTGATCTAGGCACTTGGATTTGGAAAGTAGCAGGCAGTTGGCAATGCTGTCTTAAATCTGAAACTGCATGGAAATCTATCATTTATTCTCATGCTGCATATTCTATATTTGAGTTTGAAGACAAAGACAAACTCCATTTCCAGGAAGACAGTGATGTTATCGATAATGGATAGCCTATATCCATAACAAATAAATTTTATTTATCTAGTAATTTCTTTTCAGATTTTGCATTATCTTATCTTATCACATTTTCTATTATCTTATCCTAAATCTAATGGTTGTTTGTATTAGACTTCTACGTTGATTAGAAGTTCTAGAACCTCCATTACAAAAGGAGTTTATTTTATTCAATAAAAACAAGCAGATTTATTCTAAAAATTGTGAGATTGAGACTCTCTACTTTTGGGTCTTGAGGCGTTAAGAGCTCCCTCTAATGAGTTCCTTCCCTATAAATCATCCCATGACGCGATCCAAAACTCGGGACTATAACAATAACAGTTCATTGATGCACACCGTATCACTTAAGTTTCTTTATTCACATCGTTGAAGTAGAAATGCATTCTTCACATTCAATCTCTGTTTTAATAGTAAGGTATTCTATCAATACATTATTTTATTATAATCACATCACCAAACTAAGGAGAATCTTAAAATTTCTAACATTCTCCCTAGATTTTTTTTTTTTTTTTTTTAAGCTATGGATTCATTATCAAGCTTCCATTTCTTTTGTTTTCCTTATCTTTCTTTTATTTTTTAAAGAGGCTACATTCCACATAGAAGAAGAGGAATTTGGAAGGAAATAGCTTTAGGACCCAAGCCTAAGGCCTATGCTTATGGAGGAGGATAAAATAAAAGAAAAATAGCTTTAGCCAAAACCTAGGTTAAAATGAAGAATAAGGTGAAAGCAGGAGAAAAATAGCTTGAAACTCAAACCCAAGGATAAAATGAAGAAGAATGAAAATATAGGAGAAAAAAAAAAGCTTTGAAATTCAAATCCTAGGAATAAATGTTGGAGAAGATGGCAGAAAATTAGCTTTGGGACTCAAACCCTAGGCTTTTATACCTTGTTAAAGAAGAAAGAAAAGAGAGTTTTAGAATAAATAGCTTGATTATTCACTCAAGCTATTAGGGATATAAATACTAATTACAGAATAATAACTTATTGGTAGGAACTGATTCAGAATAAATAAAATCTTCCTAGACCTATTTCTGTGGTATAATTATAGTTATTGCTAACAAATACAAGAAGTGAAAATGAATGCAAAAACTAGTTATAGAAAACAAAGAATAAACCTAATCCATGTTAATTGGGCATTATATGTTTATAAATATAAACTATTAGTACATGCACATGAAGGTCGTAAAGCGTAATAGTTATGACAGGCCCAATCACACCTTCAACAATTGAGGTGTAAAAAGAATACAATTTACAAATAATTTAAAAATAAACTTCAAAGAGATAAAATCTATAACCATTATTTTGAATTTTACAAAAGTGAGTTACATAACATGAAGGATCTCTTATGAAACTACAAATGACTAGAATTACAAGAATCCATTCCATTCAAAGCAAAGGGCTAAAGAGAAAAAATAAGGCAAAAATTGTAAAATAGATGTTTGTGGGAAAAAAAAATTCCAATGTTTGTTTCCTTGGATGGGAGGAATAAAAATTTTAGGTTTTAGGAACTATGCTGGAGGAAATGAGAGAGAGAGAGAGAGAGAGAGAGAGAGAGAAATGAGTGAATAAAAGAAAAAGAATATAGAGGATGAGATAGAGGAAAAGCATAGGAGATTGTAGATACCCTAATTGGAGCATTGACTTTTATGTAATAGCACCTATCAAGTAGTTGTCTTCTTTTTTATTGTTTGCCATTTTTTATATAAATTTCAATTGAATTGACGTACTACAATGCACCAAAATACTACCCAAATCTTATACCAATAGTTAAGATTAAAAAACATCAAGTAAAACAGAAAAGGGTAACTTATTTAATTACATGTATTATATCATGTCATAATATACAATTTAGTCTCCACTATTTCAAACATAGCAATTTTACTCATATGATAAAATTAGGGAACAATGTAAAAATTTGTGAGACACTAAAGTATTTTGTAGTGTAAAAGCACTAAAGTGAAGTTTTAAATTACTTTTGGGACTAGGTGTGATCTAATTTAAAATATTAAAGAATGAGTGTCATAAAAAGCTAATCTTCTAATGCATACGCCTAAAATATTAAGTTGTTAATAAACATTATGAAAAAAAACTTCTTGAAACAGTAAGAAACAAAGTGTAAATTACATTCAACCTTAGGGGTTTCAATAATTTAACCGAAAAACTGGCAAATGTAATAATATCATAGGTCGATCATTTCAAAGCCATAAGAGAGAAAGAACAAAAGAGATATGCCTATGATCACTTACAATGCACTAATGAATAATGATTTAGCAGCCCAAAACATAACAAAATGAAGGAAATGGATCAACAAAGCTGACCCTTTCTTAGTCCAGTAGATAGTTTTTTAGATAATTTGATGCTAAATATTTTGTTGAATTCCCATTATATGAAATTCTTACTTTCTAGTACTTCAGTAGTACCCTTTGGTACCATTAATGTCTTCAGTATTTATAATTACTCACAAACAAAAAAAAAATTCCAGCCAGTCTGACTATCGTTTTACTGATCCTATTTTATAATACAACCTGAAACTAAACATTGATTCAAACTTTATGTACAATTTAAAATTAACAGCTCAATTAGTAATGCTGTAACTAATAATAAATAATCAAGGAAAAGATGCATCAAACAGCTTCAGAAACACACCTAAGACTATCACCACTGAAAATATGTGAAATGGCACTGAAGTTTAAAGAAAATGACTTTAGCTTCTGATGGCTCAGAGTCATATGTACTTTAACTAACACTGAAGTATTACCTTGTAATGTAAGAGTATCCAATCAGTATAACTGTAACTACATGATGAGACATCATTACAGCAAAGTCCTTCCTTCTAGTTTCCCACATAAGCAGTGCAGCAATACTGTAGATGTAGAACCCACATTGGCACATGTAGAAAAGTTTTAGGGGAAGTCTGAAATGAAAAATAATGCGGATCAGTGAACTCTGAACTGTTATGTGGCCTTCATTTATTGATACATTCACTAAAGAACAAGGGCTTCTTATGTAATTCAACTATAAGAGAAAGATGTACTCAATACATCATAAAAGGAAAAAGACATTTTTATTGTTTAAGTGCGAATGTTTTATACACAAACATACAAGCAGCTGTCTCTACTAAGTTGTATAAAGACCTAACATATGAATTACTCACTTTAATTCTTGATCTGGCCAACCTCTGAAGTACTCTCTTGTATTTCTGAACCATGGTTCATTGTAGGTCATTTTTAAAACACATGCTTCTACAGCAGCATAGTATGTCAGCTTCCACATAGATTCTGCGCATTTTACAATTGTTGCCCGCATAGCCTCATCAATCTTCAGTCTAACAGCTTTCTTACGCAACAACCAAATGGCCAGCCTCTAAAAATATGATAAATTTTTATAAGAAATGGGAAGGGATATATCCTTGAAATTAGCAGAAATATGACACCAACTCATATATCACTGACTTTTTGTAGCAGACACATTCATTCTTTTTCAGGTTAAGTTGAGATGTAAACTGTTATTAATTTATCATTGTTATAAATATATGTTAAATTCGCAAATAATTAATGTTCTTCAATGCGAAAAGGGATTGACTTCAACCTCAAGAAATCTATCGTTTTGTCACAAAGCCATTTCAACCCCTCATTAGCAGCAAAAGCCTCTGAAAATGAGAAAATAAATGTGTAGAAAACTCCTTAGATGAATAGACAAGATATGACAGCCTGAGCATATGTCAATTTCTTTTGAATAAAGGAAATAAAAGCTATATTAAATTAGAACACTTGGTAATTATACTTGAGGCACTGCAAATCTGAGATAAAGATCCAAAGAGATAAATTCTTCTTTTTCTTTTCTGGAGAAAAAGAAAACTTGTCCGAAAAGCAATCACAGGAAAAATAAAATCGAGAAGAAAAAGCAAATAGAAAATTCTCAAATGATGTATCCAATTAAGCTCAAAATGATTTGAGATATAAATCAACTTCAAGATAAATTTAGAAACGAAATCTGCAAGATTGCAGGTCCCACCAAATTATAACATGAGAGAAGGGGATCACAAAACCAATTTCCAATAGATAAATATCTTGAAGTTGATATTTAGCTCCAATAATTTTCTTTCTAGTTCGAAGAGAGCAAAATTCTGTAACATGTCCTCCAATGCCTCAAAGCTTTTGAGTTCAACTTAAAAACATTACAGTATAAAATAAAACATTACTTCCGGCTCTGTAACTCCGAAAAAGTTGAACAGCAAAATTCCCGCCCAAATGAAACGATTCAATATAACCCCCTAAACATTTTCAGATTGAAGAAATTTAATAACAATAAACTAATTTTTTCCACTGACCTACTATATGCATAGAAAAGAGAGCATAAATTCGAATATTGAACTTCTTTGTTCAGTTCAAAGCAACTCTTGAATTTACTTAAACGCTCAACATAGCAAAAGAACAATCCAGCAAATGATTAAAGAAAAGAAAAGATAAACAAGCAAAAAACAAGATAACCCATAGAAAGGAATCTTACTCGAAAGATGAATTTGTCTAACAAGAACCTAGCAGCGACGAAACCAACAGCGAAGTAGACAGCAACAAGGAAATGCCAGGGGTTTGGTGAGCCAATGTGACTCAAGATCGATTCCATGGGAGATTTAGAACCAGAAATTAAAAGAGCAAAGCATCAATTAGTGAATCAAATTGGCAAACGCAAATTAGTTCTCATCCCGCAAACTGAGAAAATGCATGCATTCAAGCTTCCACGGAAGTTGCAGAGATCTAGTTTTGCCCTAATCGGAAATTATTGTTCTGAAGAGAAAGGAAATGTCAACAAAGACAGAGAAAAAGAGAGAGGAGGAGGAAGAAGTTAAGAGAGATGTTGGTTTTATATGCGTTGATTTGCTTTTCCAACAAAGGAAAGTACCATATTGAGGGAAGTGCGTCGTGAGGTAGATGAGAGGCCGAGAAGAAGGCAATGCCCTTCGCATGGTCATTAGTTTATAATTTTTAACTAAAAATTAAAATATTGATTCATTAAAATATTTTTGAGAATTAAAAAATTATTAATCTAAATCTGCAAGCAGGGAATGGACTAGAAAAATGGAAAAAGTACAAAATTCATTTTCACTTGAGTTTTATGATTTAAAAAGGTGATGGCTTGTGATATTACACTGCCAGTAAACCGCAATAGACTAAAATATAATTATTATTAATATTTTAAATATATATATATATATAAATTAATATTTTTCAAAATATATAAAATTGAACACTATTTATTAATAATATAATACAATAATATATTATTTTGGTAGAAATTAAATTATATGTTTTTAAATAAAATTAAATTATATTTTTCTAAAAAAATAATATAAAATTTTATTAAAATAGAAAAATATCTAAATCGTATCGAATAAAATTTACATGTATAATTTTATTTTAATTTTAATTTTTTTATCAAAAATCAAATTAACACTATACCAACCAAATAACTGATTTTACACCTTTGTTTTTAGGTATATTTATAAACTTAAAAAATTATATATACTTATATATAATTAAAATTGCATATAGATATATAACCTAATATACATTAAGGTATGAATGTATATATAATTTAATATTATTTTTTATTTTATATTTTTAAATAATTTTAGATATAAATGTGTTAAATTATTTTATTGTATTGCATAAATGAAACACATGTTAGTTATGTAATATATTTTTGTATACTAATTACACATGTATCTCCTGATTAAAAAATTATATCATTAAAAATTATATATAAAATAATACAATAATCTTATCAAAAATTATATATAATGTATTTTTAATATTAATACTATTATATTTATTATTGTTTTGATGTTAAAAATTTTAAAATTATTTATTATTTTAAAATAAATATAAAAAATTTGCAATTTTATGTATAATAATCAAGATTCATAGTAAAACTAAAATTAAAGTTAAAATAAAAATAAAATAATAATTTAAATGAATCGAAATTGTACCAAAATTACTTATGATAGAATCAAAACCATTTTGTAAAATTTGATTTCAAGTATGGTTTATGCAAATCAAAGAACCAAAAACTTGCTTCCTGACCCTAGTTTTCATAATTGTATCGAAATTAGAATTGAAGGCTCTTATTTATAAGTATTAAAGTCTATATTATATACTTTTAGCAAATTGATCTTCTCTCTATTTCTTTACAGAGAAAGTTTCTCTTTACTTCTTGTTCCTCTTTTCTTTAGAGCTTCATTCTTTATGGTTGACATAGGAAAATGCCTCTTCTCTCCAATCTAGTGGCGAGTCATTATAGGTTCTCTATCCTCATTGGATTTGGATGTATATATAGTTTTAATTTCTCTAAAAGGGTAGTAGGACGAATATTTATTAGAGGGTTTTTGTTGGCTACATCTTTGAAACTTATTATTTTTGCGTTTCTTTCGATTTGGTGTGTTAGTTGCCAGTAGATCGGGAGTCATGGACTTCAATAAAGAGCTTAGATTCAGCATGTATGTTCTTGATTCATTGATCTAGAGATGTGAACAGAGGTTCCTTGGTGTTCACGCTTCAAAATGGCCTTTAATATGTTCTTTTTGGCTTGGAAAGGATCTATTCATCTTGCTCAATGTTGGACAACTTTGAAGTTATTTCACCTCTTTTATGGATGGTTGCCCTTAAAGCGAAAAATTTAGCTAGGGAGCATTATCGCGTTTCATCTCCATATTTGGACGCCTCCTTCTAACTGTTATTTGATGAGTTCTGCTACTAAAGCTCACCCTTTATTTTTGCAGGTAGCTTATCTTATGATCTTTGATTATTGAGTTTTAGTTTGTTTATTATTCTGTTTAAGGAATCATTATTATGCGCCTTCTCAAGATCAATTCTCTCTCCTTCTTCTAGTTAGAGTACTAGGTTTGGGCTAATATGTATTTTTTAGGTTACTTTTTAGTAGTTATCTATATAAAAGTCTGATCCTATTTGTATTATGAGCTACCTTGAGCCTTTATGCAATGGAAACTATCTTTGACCAAAAAAAGTCTATATCATAGAAATTTGAGCAACCTTTTAAACATTCCAAAAAAATCCCATTTAGAAAGATTTGCATATAAAAATTAAAAAAAAATGTTTTAATTGATTTTTGTAAAGAAAATTTATTCATTAACAAGATTTGAATTTAACACAATGGCTTAATACATTTTATTTAAGAATTTATTTAAACTATGTTCCACAATTTAAATGATTTCATGTTCTAATTTCTTTTACAAAATAGAGCTTAAAAAGACTAAAAAATAAAATTTTGATTTGACTTGGATTTAAGTGGAATCAATAAAATCAAGTGAGATCTTTTTTCAATTACTATGAGTGAAGGATATTCTATTGTCCCAATTTTTTCACCTCTCCATCTAGCAAATCCATCTTATCACCACACACCATTATCCCAACAATTGCTTATCATCCTAACGACAGTCATAGCATCCTTTTTTTTTATTATTGAAAAAAGTTAGCATTTCTCTTTTTAAATGCCTATTGCATCAATTTTGGTTTACCGGTCGATGAACTGAGATCCAATAGAATCACTAGGTGTGGATATTTAGAATGTGATTTTGATTCGATGTGTAAATTAATGAGCTGTGATTGGTTTAATGAGGACTAAATGCCTTTGAGATTTCATATGGGTCCCTCCATACTCAATTTTAAGGAAGGGATCTGCAAAATATGGGACAATGGTCATGGGTCTACTAGGGATACCTAGTAAAGACCCTTCGATGTTTAAGTTAGCTCTAGAACTTTTAGAGTGATGCATTAATGAAAAGAGATGCAAATAGAAATAAAATAGAGATGAGAAGAGAAAGAGGAAGCTCTGAAGAGAAAAGAGAGAGGATATGTCTGAGAATATCTCTATGAGTGTAAGCGAGTCAGTCCTCACTTTGGGTTAGATCAGTGGTATACATACTACTGATCATTCTGACACCCTTTGTGTCATGTCCCATCAGACTGGATGAAGATATCCTCTTGCAAGTGTGTCAGGCAGCTCATTAATAATGGGCGGTTGACTAATAAATGCAAAGCCGGCTAGTCCATATCCTGTCTATCATGTGCGTCACGTTAGTCTATTTTATCGCACGTGCATTTATGATCCCGACAATGTACCAAGGAGACGGCTAGTGCACAGGATATCGACATCCTACCCTAGTCTCATCAGGTCATGCACGGTTAAATCAATTTGTATCAAGGTGGAGTCCCCTTGGTCGCTTAGGTTGATAGTGTTCGTATTTAATCCCCATTTGTGGCACGAGCTTTCAAGAGGACTGCTCATCTATTCCAGGCTTTGGTAAGGTCAAGGGTGTTGGTGGTTTGATCCTCGTACCCCATAGGTTAGGCTTTCTACTGCCTGGTCGGACCAATTGGAAGAGTTCAAACGACCTTTCTGAATTCCGTGCATATGTGTTGTAATCTTAACGGGCCCTATTATTTATATATTATTATATGCCCTTATGCATCTCTAAGGGTTATTTATGACGGTTGGAGGAGCGAATTTAATCTCATTGAGCTATTATGGACGGTTTTCAATGCATTTCCCTCTGAGAAACATTCCCTCTTTGTTATCGGTTCTCGAACAGGCATCATTAAATGAAGGCAATGATTATCGATGGTTTTTCGAAGAACTGCCGCTTGAGATCTTTTGAAATATTTGAAATTTGAATTTTGCGGCCTATAAAAGCCTTCTTCTGGATGCTTTAGTACACTTTGTTGTTTTGAATTTTATCTCCTTCTACCATGGCTCCTATTGAGTTTCCTCTAGTCAAGAGGCTCCCTTCTTACATTACTTCTAGTAACCTCCGTCGGGCTATTCCTAAAGAGCTTTTATCCACTCCTTATTATATTAGAGCTCTCGTTCTACTGAGCAGATCTTGCTTTTTTTCTTTTCCTCCTCCTATTGGTCTTGAGGATGCTCAAAATAGGAAGAAGTTAGTTTTCTTCTTGAAATAGTTTGAGTACAGATTATCTTTTCCTCTTTTTCATTTTTCATTGGGTTTTTAGGTTTTACAAGGTCTCTCCTAGGATGCTGACTCCTAATTCTATCTTGTTCATGAGAGCCTTTGAGGCGGTGTGTTGAGGTTGGGGCTTCAGGCCATTTGTTAGCCTTTTTAGGTCTTTCTTTAGAATCACCAAATCAAATAATGGGTTCTAGAGTTTCAGTGGTCAGATGGGTCTGTCTCTTCTTATTTGTCATAAAGAATCCATCTGTCATTAGATAGAGAGTTTTGTCATTGTCTATTTAAGGGGAGATTAGGAGTGGGGATTTCATACTGCTTGGGCGGACATTGATCCCTCTTGCAATGTTTTTTCTTGTTTGCCAGAGTGGGAGTTGCTATACTTTGCTCGATTAGCCTCTCTCCCCTTCAATTATGACTTTTTCAAGTGTCTCGAGCCTTCTTCTAGGAGTGATTTTTGTGTTGCTAGTATTTATTGCTTTAATTTTTGTACTTTTTGTTCTCTTTTTCTTTATTAAAACTTATTTTTTTAGTTTTACAGCTTTTGTCATTCTAATGGAAGAGACTTCAATGTCCAGGTATTTTACCTTGTCTAGGGATTTTATCAAGCAGGCAGTCGAGCACTTCACTCGTCAGAAGACAATGGAGCTCATTTACAAGATGTTGGGGCATGCCCTCATTAGGAGCAAGACGTGCTTCCATTGCAATTGTGGGATCACATTCCAAGGGGGGCGCTAAGGAAGGAGCTACTAGGCCTGTGAACGAAGTAGATGCCTTAGAGACTGCTCAAGACAACCCTCACAGTTCTGTTGGGACCCTTACTGTCCATGTGCTCCCGTCTGATAGCTCCTTAGAGGAGGAGGAAGGGGTTGATCTTGTTAAAAAAAAAAAACTCTCGGGCTTCATCCTAGAGGTTTGACCTTTCCTCTCCTCAGAAGAAAAAGAGAAGGTTGGTTAAAGAGAGCCAGCTGTGTGAGACTTAAGACGGGGATGCCACCTCGGGTGATCGTAGTAGAGGTGCTCCCGATGCAATAAGGGGAGGCAAGGAGGGCTTGTTTGCTAGTGTTAGCACAGAGTTGCCTCAAGTTCTTATTCCTCATGAGTGGAGAGTTGCTTACACCCTAAACTAGGAGTCGACCCCTACTTTTATTATAGAGCTTCTCCGTAACCACATTTTTTGGTCTTCTCCTGATATCTCCGACCCTAAGCTCCTGGGGACCTTTTGCCATCTGGTCAAGTTCAGTGCTCAGTCAAAGGCCAGCAGCTTGAAGCCGATGGAAGAGCTTTTTGTTGACTCCAAAAGACAAGTCCTAGTACCTTTTTTATTTCCCTATTTTTTTGGCTTCTGCTTTCATTATCATGCTAATTGTTTGTTTATATTTGCAGGTACTCAATGCCCTTTGACTCGCAGTTGTCGAAGCCAGTCAAAAATAACCTTTCCGGTTATCAACAATTTTACAACTGCAGATAGCGATAAATGATCGAATCCACAGAGAATTGAAAACTTATCTATTTTTCTCAACAAGACTAAGAGATTTAACTGAATGAGAAACGGAAAGCAAGTAACTGAAAGCGGAATAAAAGTAAAGTGCAATAAAAGTAAAAAGGGGGGGTTTGAGATTGATTTGATTAGCAAACTACTGAAAGCAATTAAATGAGCAAGTAATTAAATAAAAGAGAAATTCAATATGAGAAAGGTCTAGTTGAAGAGATGGATCCACTTTGGTTGTTTGGATTGATCATTGAAACTTATGTTCTCTTGATTGATTCAATAGATTAGTTATGGAGGTGGAAGACACTTCTCACCACCATGTCTCTCCTTAAGATTAAATCAATTAGGGAACGTCCTCTAATCAATTACTAATTAACAAATTGCCAAGGAACGTCCTTGGGCCTTAGGCATCAAAACAATTGTCAATTGCATGAAGAAATAGAGAGATCCAATCCTAGCTACCCAAACACATGGAGATGTTGCTAAATCATACAATTCCTTAGTTATTATACCAAGTGTTCTTATGTTAGAATAATTCCAGCAATTACGGACTAAAAATTATCCCAACTAACAATCAATTACCTTGCAATCAAGAATCAAGTGGCCAATTTGATCAAAACAACAAAGTAATCATAGATTCAAGCACCAAATTGCATGAATATTAAACAAATCAAAGATAAATAGTTTATGTTCAGATCTCACAATCCATAAAACAACCTTAGTTTCAACCAATCTTCAACTAGAATAAAAGGTTTCAGCCACTCATGGCTGAAACAAAACAGAAAATAAAAGGAGAACACAAAAGATGAAGAACCGAAGATGGAGATGGAGAGGCTTGTGCGCCTTGCTTGGCCGGATGGGAAGGATGGAGTGCCTCTTCTTGCTTGCTGGTCGGTTGGCCTCTAGAGGTGTTTAAATATGTTTCAAGATGCTGGCCTAGGGTTTCTTGGCTGTCCATGAGTCTTTTAGAGGCTGTCCAAAATGCCCTTGGTCCAAGATGTGCCATCCATGCACATGTGAGAAGGGAAAAACGTGGAGCATGTGTAGCTTGTGCAAGAATGGGTCTTTGTTTGCTACCCAAGTGTCTTCAAGATGCTGCCCAAGGTGCCCAAGACTTACCTTCACACTCTCCTTGCCGCCCATGCACTAATAAGGAAGGTGGAGCCTCCTTTGCAATTTGAATTTTGAATGTGCAAGGCATGTGGTGGCAAGCATGTGATCTTTGGATTTGGCTTTCTTGATAAGCTGGATTTTGAAATTCAAAATTTGAATATGAATCTTGAAGATTTGAATTTCAAAATACTTTCCTTATTTGGCTTTTCATATGTGGCAACTTGAGATTTGGCTTCTTGAATAAGGAAAAGGCTACTTGGAGATTTAAAATTTGAATTTCAAATTGCCTTGGCTTTCCATATTTGCCACTTTCCTTATTTAGAACTTTCCTTATTTAGCTTGACTTGATTTCAACTTGGCAGACTTGCACTCTTTTGCTCCAATTAAGGCAGTTTTAGGGGGATTTTCTCCAAAATGTCCTTTTACACCATTTTCTGCAAAATAATATCAAAAGCACTAAATTAAGCAGAAATCATGTAAATAATCATCAATAATATCAAGATACAAAGGACTAAAATATGTTCTATCACCCTTATCAAGCTGGAAGAGAAGATGAGGGGTGCTCAGGATGTTGCTCTTGTTGAAGTTGAGAAGGTTAGGCAAGAGGACGTTGCTCG
Source organism: Manihot esculenta (assembly GCF_001659605.2). NCBI lineage: Eukaryota > Viridiplantae > Streptophyta > Magnoliopsida > Malpighiales > Euphorbiaceae > Manihot > Manihot esculenta. The sequence continues at coordinate 11,507,496 of NC_035170.2, forward strand.
TGCTACCGCTTTGCTAAAAGGGAATATAAGGTTGAGGTGAGGAGATTGAATGAGTTACTTGAGCAGAGCCATCTTCAGAATGACTGGGCAGCTCATCTAGAGAGCCAATTGGCCAAAGAGTGGTCTGAAGGGACAGCTCAGTTGTCTCAGGTCTAAGCTGATGCAGAGTTGAAAATTGAGGGCTTGCTCTCATGGACTACCTATACCGAGGGTGAGTGTAACGACCCGAAATCGGACCGCTACCGGCGCTAGGATCCAGATCGACTTAAGGTCGCCGGGACCCGTAGCAAGCCTAACATACAACCTGTCATACCTGATAAATCCCATACATGATCATACATTTACATAAAAATTTTAAACTTTTCATACACCAAGCTTGACCTGTGCATGCACCATAACATTAAACATAAAACCCCATACTAGAGCCCTCATCAAATGCTCTAGTTGGGTCAACATTACATACATCAAGCTCGGCTTAACATTTCTTAACATTAAAACATCTCGTAACGATCATGTACAAAAGGGGATTAACATTACATTAGGGTCAAGCACAATACTAAACCTCATAACATTATTGGAAAATACTTTACATTACATTATCTTTCATGTCCACAACTAACTATTACATACACTATGCCTTTACTCTTGCTGACCTCCCAAACTATCCTGAACCTGCAAACCTGGGGGTTAAGGGAAGGGGTGAGCTACAAGAGCCCAGTGAGCAGAATAGTAAACGGTATATTAAAACATATGCTTTCATGGAATGCATCACATCACAAACAAATCACATCAAGGATGGACTTGTCACCAATAGCCCTCTACATAGTCCAACTGTGCCAGGGGCGTAGAATGGGCCTCACTGGTCTTTCCCTTACTCTGTGCTAGGGACGTAGAATGGGCCTCACTGAACTTCCATACCGTATCATCATCATCATATCATCTCAAGGGCTAATGGGTCATCCAACATCCAACATCTATCCACATCAACATCATAGTATGCAATGCAACATATTCGTGCAAACAACCTAGTATATATCATGGCATTCGTGATGCATGAACATGCTCAAAATTTATTTGCTTTGAAATATAAAGGTCCATTCTACTCACCTCAGGCTGACTCTGAAAAGACTCTGAAGCAGCTATCTCACTGCTGGGGTCCTCGGTTCCTCGGGTCCGAGCCTACACAGGTAGACTCAAATGAGGGACCAAACATACACTAACATAACTCTAAACATCTCCCCAAAAACCCCCTAAAACATCATAAAACATTCATAGAAAACATGCAAAGGAAGGCTGGACAGGGCACTTTCGGCGGCAGGTTCGGCGGCCGAAAGTCCCTCCAGAGCCGAAAAGTCAGGCACTTTCAGGGGCAGGGTTCGGCGGCCGTAAGTCTGTCCAGAGCCGAAAGTCACCAACCTTCGGCGGCAGGTTCGGCGGCCGAAACTTCTCTCCAGAGCCGAAAGTCCAAACTTTCGGGGGCAAGTTTAAGAGGCCAAACTGCCTCCGCAGGCAGGTTCGACGGCCGAACATGGCTTCGGCAGCCGAACCTGGGTTCTTCAGAAGGCAGAACCCAAGCCTCAATCATGCCTCCAGCCACCCCAACCCTCTCAACTCAAACCAACTCATGCATAAACACATTCTTAAGCATTTAGGGGCTTAAAACTAACCTATACCCCAACAACATCAACAATTAACATACATTAAACATACATTTCATCATTTAACTCACATAAACCCTAACATTTACAACTACTCTAATCATGCATTCAACATCCTTCAAACCCCTCAAAACTTACTAAAAACATAAAAGAAAGGTAGGATCTACGCTTACCTCTTGAAGATCGAGAGAAGGCACGACCCAACTTGGAGATTTGGGGAAAACGAGTTCCGGAGGTCTCTAAGCTACACAACTTTGGTTTTGAGCTTAAAAACTTCAAAACAAGACGAAAGCTTGTTAAAAGCTTGAAAGATTTGAGGGAAAACATCAAAACTAACCATGGAAGGGTATGGACTCACCTTTGCCCGAAAATGGAGAAGAAAACTCGCCCATTTTCGGACATGGAGCCTTTTATAGGTGGCTGGCCAGACCACCTTCGGGGGCCAAAGGTGCTCCCTAAACTTCACTATGTTCGGCGGCCGAACATGAGGTTCGGCAACCGAACCTGGCTTTCCTTCCATGGTGCATTTCTTTCAAAAACTCAATTTCTTTCTTACTTAAAACCTTAAAACATGTCAAAACATTTATAAAAACATGATTTTACCCTTCTAGAGGGTTTCGACATCCGAGATTCCGCCGGAAAGCAGAAATTTCGATGCCGAGGTCTAGTCGGGTATTACATTCTCCCCCCCTTAAGAACATTCATCCCCGAATGTTCACCAAACAAGCATAACATGGCATAACACACAAAAACACATAACAACACAGAGATACTAACCTTAAAAGAGATGAGGGTATTATTGGAGCATGGACTCCCGTGTCTCCCAGGTACATTCTTCTACATTATGGTAATTCCAAAGGACTTTCACCATCGGGATTTCCTTGTTCCTCAACTTTCTGATCTGCGTGTCTAGGATCCGCACTGGCTGCTCAACATAGGTGAGATCTCCTAGAATCTCCACAACAGGCTCACTAAGAACCTTGCTCGGATTTGACACGAACTTCCGTAACATGGAAACATGGAAAACCGGATGGATTCTTTCCATTGATGCAGGTAAGTCCAACTTGTACGATACATTCCCAATCTTTTGCAAGATTTCAAAGGGTCCGATGTACCGTGGAGCTAGCTTACCTTTCTTCCCAAAACGAATCATCCCTTTCATAGGAGACACCTTGAGCAACACCAAATCTCCCTCTTGAAACTCTACAAGCCTCCTGCGGACATCTGCATAACTCTTTTGCCTGCTCACAGCAGTCCTGATCCTTTCTCTGATAATGGGCACTACTCTGCTGGTGATCTCTACCAACTCAGGCCCTGCCAAGGCCCTTTCTCCAACTTCTTCCCAGCAGACAGGTGACCTGCACTTCCTTCCATACAAAGCTTCATATGGAGCCATCCCTATGCTAGCATGATAGCTGTTATTGTAGGCAAACTCCACCAAGGGTAGATGTTGCCTCTAAGAACCGCCAAAATCTAGCACACACATTCTGAGCATATCTTCAATTGTCTGGATAGTCCTCTCTGACTGTCCATCAGTCTGTGGGTGGAAAGCAGTTCTAAAATCTAACCTGGTGCCCATAGCATTTTACAGACTCCGCCAAGACCTGGAGATGAACTGGGGTCCCTTATCTGACACTATTGAAACAGGAGCCCCATGCAGCCTGACCACTTCATCAACAAACACCTGCGCCAATTTATCCACAGAGTAGCCACTCCTGACAGGGATGAAGTGAGCAGATTTGGTCAGTCTGTCCATAATCACCCATATGGAGTCCAACCTGTTGGACGTTGCCGGTAACCCCACCATAAAATCCATAGCTATGTTTTCCCATTTCCACTTTGGAATCGACAGTGGGTTAAGCATTCCAGCCGGCTTCTGATGTTCCAGCTTCACCCTCTGACATACTTCATAGGCGGACACGAACTGTGCCACTTCTCTCTTCATAGCTGGCCACTAATAAACTCTCTTCAGATCTTGATACATCTTGGTGGCTCTAGGGTGAACACTGTATCTAGCATTATGAGCTTCCCTCATAATGTCTCCCTTCAAACTCACGTCATTTGGTACACATAACCTGTTCCCATAGCGGAGGATCCCTTTGCTGTCAAATCTGAACTCTTCATTCTTGCCCGACTGAACCGTCCTAGCAATTTTCACTAACTCTGGGTCCTCATGCTGTTTCTGAGGCACCTGCTCCAGAAACATAGGTGTCACTCTCATCTGAGCTATCAAAGCACCTGTACCAGACAACTTCAACTGCAGCCCTTCATTAATGAACTTGTAGAATTCCCGCACAACCAGTCTCCTCTCTGCTATAATATGGGATAGACTGCCAAGTGATTTCCGGCTTAGGGCATCTGCCACAACATTTGCCTTACCCGGATGGTACTGAATTTTGCAATCATAGTCACTGAGCAGTTCTACCCATCTTCTCTGCCTTAGGTTCAACTCTCTTTGACTCAAGATGTACTGCAAGCTTTTATGATCTGTGAAGATCTCACATTTAACCCCATAAAGGTAATGCCTCTACATCTTGAGTGCAAAGATCACAACTGCCATTTCTAGGTCATGTGTAGGATAATTCAACTCATGCTTCTTCAGCTGCCTAGAAGCATAAGCAATTACCCTCTCATTTTGCATCAACACATAGCCCAGTCCCATACGGGACGCATCACAAAATACTGTGAAGTCTTCATTACTGGTAGGCAGAGCTAACACTGGTGCTGACGTCAATCTTTTCTTTAGCTCTTTAAAACTTTCCTCGCACTGCTCAGACCACACAAACTTCTGATTCTTCTTAGTTAATCTGGTCATAGGAGCAGCAATTTTTGAAAAGTCCTGAACGAACCTCCTGTAGTAACCTGCCAAACCCAAAAAACTCTTGATCTCGGTTACTGTAGTGAGTCTAGGCCAGTTGGCTACAGCTTCTACCTTCTTGGGGTCCACTTCAATTCCGTTTTTTGATACAATATGCCCTAAGAATGAAATGCTCCTTAACCATAACTCACACTTGGAGAACTTGGCATACAAGCCGTGCTCCCTCAGGGTCTGCAGAACTAACCTCAAATGATGGGCATGCTCCTCTGCATTTCTGGAATACACTAAGATATCATCAATGAAGACAATAACAAAGTGATCCAGATACTGGCTAAAAACTCTGTTCATGAGGTCCATGAATGCTGCAGGGGCATTGGTCAGCCCAAACGGCATTACTAGGAACTCATAATGCCCATATCTGGTCCTGAATGCCGTCTTTGGCACATCTTCCTCTCTGATTCTCAGCTGTTGGTATCCGGATCTCAGATCTATCTTGGAGAAACAACCTACTCCTGCTAGCTGGTCGAATAGATCGTCGATCCTAGGTAACGGATACTTATTCTTGGTAGTGACTTTGTTCAACTGCCTGTAGTCGATAAAAAGTCTCAAGGATCCATCCTTCTTCTTTACAAACAGCACTAGAGCACCCCAAGGTGAGGTACTCGGTCGGATGAAACCCTTGTCTACCAACTCTTGCAACTGCTCCTTTAGCTCCTTCAACTCTGCTGGTGCCATCCTGTAGGGAGGGATAGAGATCGGTCTAGTTTTAGGCATCAATTCTATTTCAAACTCTATCTCCCTAGCAGGTGGTAGTCTTGGAAGTTCGTCTAGGAAGACATCTGGAAACTCTCTGACCACGGGCACTGGGGCGAGCTCCCTAACCTGACTATCAAGCTCTCTCACATGAGCTAAAAACCCCTGGCAACCTCTCCTGAGCAACCTACGAGCCTGTAGGGCTGATATCAGACCTCTAGGCGTACCCCTCCTATCTCCTCTGAAGACAACCTCTGACCCATCCTGATCTCTGAACCTGACTACCTTGTCTCTACAGTCCAAGGTAGCACCATGAGCAGATAGCCAATCCATCCCTGGAATGACATCAAAATCCATCAAGTCTAGAACCACAAGGTCGACTGGACTATACCGGTAGACTGACTCTGCCACTGATGGATCACACTTGGGTCCACTGACCTAGAGGGGACACTCTAACCCAGAGACTATCAAACCCAACCTCTCCACGGCTCTCGGAACAATAAAAGAATGAGATGCACCAGGGTCCATTAAAGCATACACATCTGAACAACCAATGATGAGATTACCTGACACCACGGTGTTGGATGTGTTCGCCTCCTGCTGTGTCATGGTGAAGATCCGAGCTGGAGCTGATGGACCTTCACCTCGGGTGTAATACCCGGCTAGACTCCGGTATCGGAATTCCTACCGTCCGGTGGAATCTCGGATGTCAGAGACCTCTAGAAAGGGAAAAACCATGTTTTCATAAATTGTTTTAATGTGTTTTATGGTTTTAAGCAAGATGGAACTGAATTTTTGCATGAAAAAAACCTTGGAGGAAAACCTAGGTTCGGCCGCCGAACCTCAAGTTCGGCCGCCGAACATGCATGCATTTCGGGTGTGCCTTAGGCCCCCGAAGGCATAAGTGAGGGAAGTCCAGGTTCGGCCGCCGAACCTCAAGTTCGGCCGCCGAACCTCAAGTTCGGCCGTCGAACATCGCATGCATGCGAAGGCACGTTCGGCCCCCGAACGTGGCCTGGCCAGCCACTATAAAAGGGTTCCTTAGCCGAAATGGGCGAGCTTTTCTCCCCATTGTCGACCAAGGTGAGCTCTCCGCCACCCCTCACCAATCTTGAGTCCTTTCCTTCAGATCTTTCAAGATTTTCACAAGTTTTTACTTTGTTTTGAAGATTTTCGAGTTTAAAGCAAGTTTTGGAGCTTTGAGGTTCAAGAACTCAAATCTCTCCCACCTCCGAGCTAGGGTCGTTTTCCTCTCGATCTACAAGAGGTAAGGGCCGATCTTGAGCTCACTACATATTTTTAACAAGTTTTAAGTTGATTCTTGAAGTAGAAATGCATATGTAGGGTTTTATGATTTTTTGGGTTCATGTTGGTTTATGGGCAATGTATGTTGGATTTGTGTTGTTTGATGTGATGTAGATGGGGTTTAGGATAGTTTGAAGCCCCTAGGAGCTTGTATGCATGAGTATGTGTGTTGTAGAATAGGATTATGCATGTTTAGAAGGTTTGGGAGGCATTGGAGGCAAAAGGAGCCAAGTTTCTGCCCTTTGGCAGAAACCAAGTTCGGTAGCCGAAGGACTTTCGGCCGCCGAACATGGCTGGGGAGGCAAGCCTTTTGGCTGCCGAAGCCTGCCTCCGAAAGGAGACTTTCGTCTCTGTCTGCAAGTTTCGGCCGCCGAAGGTGCCGCCGAACCTGCCTGACTTTCGGCTCTGGAGGGACTTTCGGCCGCCGAACCTGCCGCCGAAAGTGCCCTGTTCAGCCTTCCTTTGCATGTTTTTGCATGATTGTTTCATGATGTTTTAGGGGGTTTTTGGGAATGTTTTTAGAATTATGTTCTAGTTGTTTGGTCCCTCATTTGAGTCCACCTGTGTAGGTTCGAACCCGAGGAACCGAGGACCCCAGCAGTGAGTTCAGCTGCTTCTGAGTCAGTAGAGCTTCAGCCAGAGGTGAGTAGAATAAAACTTTACGATTTTAAGCAAATAAATGATAAAGTTTTTAGCATGTTCATGCATCATGAATGCCATGTGATGAATTAGGTTGTTTGCATTAGAATTCACGAATATGTTGCATTGCATTTATGATGTTGATGTGGATTGGTTATTGGATGATCCTTTAGTCCTCATATGGTATGATGATGTTACGGCATGATATGGTATGGAAGTCCAGGTTGTACCCATTCTACGTCCCTGGCACTATGTAAGAGAAAGTCCAGTTTGTACCCATTCTACGTCCCTGGCACATTGGAATGTTATGATATGTTATGTTAAGAGAAAGACCGGTTGTACCCATTCTACGTCCCGGCACTTTGGAATGCAGAGGACTGTTGGTGACAATACCATCCGAGATGTGATTTGTTGTGATGTGTTGCATTACATGATGGCATGAGATTTTAAATGTTGTTTTTCATTATTCTGCTCACTGGGCTCTAGTAGCTCACCCCTTTTCCCCAATCCCCCAGGATTGCAGGTACGGGCTAGACAGAGAAGTCAAGAAGAGTAAAGTCATGTGTTTATAATAGATAAAAAGTGGACATGATAAATTGTAAGATGATGTAAAGTTGAATAGTCACGTTATGTATAATGATATTGAGGATTAGAAGTTGTGCTTGACTCTATGGGTATTGTTATTCCCTTTTATTACATGATCTCAGATGTCTTATGATGTATATGTTAACCAACTCAACGCATGTTATGTCGCCCATTGGGGCTTTGATGAGATCCCACAGAGGGGTCCGTGTTATGGTTATGTTTATGCTTAGTGCATGCACAGGTTGAGATTGGTCTAGGAGAAAATGTATGAAAGAAAAGTTTTAATTTTTATGTATATTGTTGATCATGTATGGGATTAAACAGGTTTACAGGTTATGTCAGGCTTGCTACGGGTCCCGGCGGCCTTAAGCCGATCTGGATCCTAGCGCCGGTAGCGGTCCGATTTTCGGGTCGTTACAGAATGGTATCAGAGCCCTAGGTTCATATGGTCGGACCTAGAGTGTCGGGCTCATAGATGTTATAGAAGGTCAAGCACAATAGGAAGATCATGTCCACTAGGATAGGATGTGGAGTCCTGTCTTGTATAATGATGTGAAATGCCATGATTATATGCATGTGCATTAATAATATGTGATGTATGTGATGAGGGTTCATGTGTGCCCACATGAACCATATGATGCTAATGTTTGCTTGTTATGTGCTGCCTTTCAGAAAACAGGATGAGGGGAACTCGTCGATCTGCACCATTGACTGGAGTGCCACCTGAGGATGAGGGCATGAGCGCCCGTCCTCCTACATTGCCTAGGGCAATGTCATGTAGATCAAGCAGAGAAAGAGTGTCAAGGGACCCTAGAAGGTCTTTTGATGCTAGCAGAAGGGGGACTGATAGAGGAGGAAGTTCTTCAGATGTGAGGGAGGTTATGGAAGAGGATCAGAGGAGGGATGAGAATCTGGATGTCAGCATGTCGGAAGAAGGGACAGGGGAGTCTCAGGGAGGCGCTCAGGCCTCGGGGTATGGTTTTCCACCCCATTATCCACCCTTCCCACAGGGTTCAGGGTATCCGATGGGAGGCACATCGGATTACTCCAGCTTTAGCCCCTACCCTACCTACATGCCCTATCCACCTTTCTATCCACCTCACCCCTAGTACCCAGCTTATCCACCCTCACCCTTTTATCCTCACCCGGCAAACCCCACCTCGGGGAATGCTGCACCTCCACCTCCACCACCTACAGAACCAGCAGCCCCAGTTACTCAACCTTCTAGACCTAGCTCAGCCAGTGGGAGCAAGGTCAAGATGACCGACTACATGAAGTTGGGTGCTCCTCAGTATGAAAAAGGAGATGATCCGTTTGTGTATCTTGAAAGGGTTAAGGTGATCACAGATGAGATTGGGGCTGATGACAGTAGAGCCATTCAGATGGCTGGGTTCACGCTTAAGTGCAAGAAGGCACGAGAGTGGTTCAAGAATTATGTGAACCCGAGAGTAGACAGCATGTCTTGGGAGGAGTTTGCAAACGAGTTTGCAGGATGGGCTTTCCTAGATAGTTCAAGGGAGCTGAAGATGATAGAGTTTGAGTAGTTGAGGCAGACTGATGAGACGGGTGTAGAGGAGTTCATAGACAGATTCTTGGAGCTGTTGCCATTTGCAGGGCAAAATCTTGACTCGGATCAGAAAAGGTCAAGGAGGTATATCATGAAACTCCACTCTAGATATTCCTCCTTGATCCAGTCAGCAGATAGGGAGAGCTTCCATGCCATAGTGGATATGGCCCGGAAAATGGAGGCTAGTGCCATCGTTCAGGGAATAGTCAGACAGTCAGTGGCACAGTCTTCTGGTTCCAAGACCCCAGGCTCTTCTTCTCTGAGTGCAGCAGCTTCAGGTAGCAAAAAGTGGAGTAACACCACTAGGAAGCCCAAAAAGAACAAGTTTTGGAACAAGGTCAAATCCAGTCTGGGACTAGGGAGTGGCTCGAGCTCTGGTGCGGATAATGCAGTTTGTGCAAAGTGTAGTAGGCCACACAGGGGAGTTTGCCGGGCTGGGACAGCAGCCTGCTTCAGATGCGGGCAAGAGGGACACATGGCTCAGGAGTGTCCTAGGGCAGCTTTTGGAGCACAGTCTCAGCAGACAGCTTCTGGCAGTGTGGCTCAGCCAGCAGCTCCAGCCGTGACTCAGGCCAGTGGCAGAGGCAGAGGGAGAGGGGCAGCCTCTTCTTCAGCGGGTTTCAGAGGTGAAGGTCCATCAGCTCCAGCCCGGATCTTCACCATGACTCAACAGGAGGCAGATGCATCTAACACCGTGGTGGCAGGTAACTTAGTCATTGGTTGTTCAGATGTGTATGCCTTGATGGACCCTGGTGCATCTCATTCTTTTATTGCTCCGAGAGCCGTCGAGAGGTTGGGTCTGATGATCTCTGGGTTAGAGTGTCCTCTCTGGGTCAGTGGACCCAAGTGTGATCCATCAGTGGCAGAGTCAGTCTGCCAGTGCAGTCCAGTCTTTGTTGAGGGAAGATGCCTTTCCGCCGACCTTGTGGTTCTAGACTTGACAGATTTCGACGTCATTCTAGGGATGGACTGGTTATCTACCCATGGTGCTACCTTGGACTGCAGGGACAAGGTAGTCAGGTTCAGAGGTCAGGATGGGTCAGAGGTTGTCTTCAGGGGAGACAGGAGGGGTACACCTAGAGGTCTGATATCAGCTCTTCAGGCTCGTAGGTTGCTTAGGAAGGGATGTCAGGGGTATTTGGCTCATGTGAGAGAGCTTAGCAGTCAGGTTAGAGAGCCCGCCTCGGTGCCAGTGGTTAGAGAGTTTCTAGACGTCTTCCCAGACGAGCTGCCAGGTTTACCACCTGCTAGGGAGATAGAGTTCGAGATAGAACTGATGCCTGGAACCCGACCGATCTCTATCCCTCCCTACAGGATGGCTCCAGCTGAGTTGAAGGAATTGAAAGAACAGTTGCAAGAGCTGGTAGAAAAGGGCTTCATCCGACTGAGTACCTCACCTTGGGGTGCTCCAGTCTTGTTTGTGAGAAAGAAGGATGGATCCCTTAGACTTTGTATCGACTACAGGCAGTTGAACAAAGTCACTACCAAGAATAGGTACCCATTGCCAAGGATCGATGATCTATTCGACCAGCTAGCTGGAGCGGGTTGTTTCTCCAAAATAGATCTAAGATCGGGGTACCATCAGCTGAGGATTAGAGAAGAAGGTGTGCCAAAGACAGCTTTCAGGACCAGATATGGGCATTTTGAGTTCCTTGTAATGCCGTTCAGGTTAACCAACGCCCCTGCAGCATTCATAGATCTCATGAACAGAGTGTTTAGCCAGTACCTGGATCACTTCGTTATTGTCTTCATAGATGATGGTGTATTCCAGGAATGCAGAGGAGCATGCCCATCATCTGAGGTTGGTTCTGCAGACCTTGAGGGAACATGGCCAGTATGCCAAGTTCTCTAAGTGTGAGTTCTGGCTGAGGAGCATTTCATTCTTGGGGCATGTGGTGTCAGAAAGTGGGATAGAGGTGGACCCCAAGAAGATAGAAGCTGTAGCTAACTGGCCTAGACCCGCTTCAGTGACAGAAATCAAGAGTTTCTTGGGTTTGGCAGGTTACTACAGGAGGTTCGTTCAGGACTTCTCAAAGATTGCAGCTCCTCTAACCAGGTTAACCAGGAAGAATTAGAAGTTTGTGTGGACCGACCAGTGCGAAGAGAGTTTTGAAGAGCTTAAAAAGAGGTTGACTTCAGCACCAGTGTTAGCTCTGCCATCTAGTGATGAAGACTTTACAGTCTTTTGTGATGCGTCCCGTGTGGGACTGGGTTGTGTACTAATGCAGAATGAGAGGGTGATTGCTTATGCTTCTAGGCAGCTAAAGAAGCATGAGTTGAATTACCCCACACATGACCTAGAGATGGCAGCAGTAATCTTTGCACTCAAGATGTGGAGGCACTACCTCTATGGGGTTAAATGTGAGATCTTCACAGATCATAAGAGCCTGCAGTACATCCTGAGTCAAAGAGATTTGAACTTGAGACAGAGAAGGTGGGTAGAGCTGCTGAGTGACTATGATTGCAAGATTCAGTATCATCCGGGTAAGGCGAATGTCGTGGCAGACGCCCTAAGCCGGAAGTCACTAGGCAGTCTATCCCACATCACGGCAGAGAGGAGACCAGTGGTGAAGAAATTTTACAAGCTCATTGATGAAGGTCTACAGTTGGAGTTGTCTGGTACAGGTGCTTTGATTGCTCAGATGAGAGTGGCACCCGTGTTTCTGGAGCAGGTGGCTCAGAAACAGCATGAGGATCCAGAGTTAGTGAAGATTGTCAGGACTGTTCAGTCAAGCAAAGACAGTGAGTTCAGATTTGACAGTAAGGGGATCCTCCGCTATGGGAGTCGATTGTGTGTACCAGATGACATAGGGCTAAAAGGAGACATTATGAGGGAGGCTCATAATGCAAGATATAGCGTTCACCCCGGAGCCACCAAGATGTATCAAGATCTGAAGAAAGTTTATTGGTGGCCAGCGATGAAGAAAGAAGTGGCACAGTTTGTGTCAGCCTGCGAAGTGTGTCAGAGGGTGAAGCTGGAACATCAGAAGCCGGCTGGAATGCTTAACCCGCTACCTATTCCAGAGTGGAAATGGGAGAATATAGCTATGGACTTCGTAGTGGGGTTACCGGCGACGTCCAACAGATTGGACTCCATATGGGTGATTGTGGACAGACTCACCAAATCTGCTCACTTCATCCCTGTCAGGAGTGGCTATTCTGTGGACAAGTTAGCGCAGGTGTATGTTGATGAGATCGTCAGGCTGCATGGGGTTCCTGTTTCAATAGTGTCCGATAGAGGACCCCAGTTCACCTCCAGGTTTTGGCGGAGTCTACAGAATGCCATGGGTACCAGGTTGGATTTTAGCACTGCTTTCCATCCACAGATGGACGGACAATCAGAGAGGACCATCCAGACAATAGAGGATATGCTTAGAATGTGTGTGCTGGACTTTAGCGGTTCTTGGAGGCAGCATCTACCTTTGGTGGAGTTTGCCTACAATAACAGCCATCATGCTAGCATCGGGATGGCTCCATATGAAGCTTTGTATGGGAGGAAGTGCAGATCACCTGTTTGCTGGGAGGAAGTTGGAGAGAAGGCCTTGGCAGGGCCTGAGCTAGTAGAGATCACCAGCAGGGTGGTACCCATAATCAGAGAAAGGATCAAGACTGCTGCAAGCAGACAAAAAAGTTATGCAGACATCCGCAGACAACAAGTAGAGTTTCAGGAGGGGGATCTGGTATTGCTCAAGGTGTCTCCTATGAAAGGAGTGGTTCGTTTTGGGAAGAAAGGTAAACTAGCCCCACGATACATCGGACCCTTTGAAATCTTGCAGAAGATTGGGAATGTGTCGTACAAGCTAGATTTGCCTGCTTCAATGGAAAGAATCCATCTGGTTTTCCATGTTTCCATGTTAAGGAAGTTCGTGTCAGATCCGAGTAAGGTTCTTAGTGAGCCTGATGTAGAGATCCAAGAAGATCTCACCTATGTTGAGCAGCCAGTACGGATCATAGACATCCAGATCAGGAAGCTGAGAAACAAGGAAATCACGATGGTGAAAGTCCTGTGGAACCACCACAATATGGAAGAATGCACTTGGGAGACACGGGAGTCCATGCTCCAGCAATACCCTTATCTTTTCTGAGGTTTGTTCCTTGTGAGTTCTATGTGCTTTGTATGTATGATATGTGTATGCCATGCTATGTGCTAGTTGAGGAACATTCGGGGATGAATGTTCTTAAGGGGGGGAGAATGTAATACCCGGCTAGACTCCGGTATCGAAATTCCTACCGTCCGGTGGAATCTCGGATGTCGGAGACCTCTAGAAGGGGAAAAACCATGTTTTCATAAATTGTTTTAATGTGTTTTATGGTTTTAAGCAAGATGGAAATGAGTTTTTGCATGAAAACAACCTTGGAGGAAAACCCAGGTTCGGCCGCCGAACATGCATGCATTTCGGGTGTGCCTTAGGCCCCCGAAGGCATAAGTGAGGGAAGTCCAGGTTCGGCCGCCGAACCTCAAGTTTGGCCGCCGAACATGGCATGCATGTGGAGGCACGTTCGGCCCCAGAACGTGGCCTGGCCAGCCACTATAAAAGGGTTCCTTAGCCGAAATGGGCGAGCTTTTCTCCCCATTGTCGGCCAAGGTGAGCTCTCCGCCACCCCTCACCAATCTTGAGTCCTTTCCTTCAGATCTTTCAAGATTTTCACAAGTTTTTACTTTGTTTTGAAGATTTTCGAGTTTAAAGCAAGTTTTGGAGCTTTGAGGTTCAAGAACTCAAATCTCTCCCATCTCCGAGCTAGGGTCGTTTTCCTCTCGATCTACAAGAGGTAAGGGCCGATCTTGAGCTCACTACATGTTTTTAACAAGTTTTAAGTTGATTCTTGAAGTAGAAATGCATATGTAGGGTTTTATGAGTTTTTGGGTTCATGTTGGTTTATGGGCAATGTATGTTGGATTTGTGTTGTTTGATGTGATGTAGATGGGGTTTAGGATAGTTTGAAGCCCCTAGGAGCTTGTATGCCTGAGTATGTGTGTTGTAGTATAGGATTATGCATGTTTAGAAGGTTTGGGAGGCATTGGAGGCAAAAGGAGCCAAGTTTCTGCCCTTTGGCAGAAACCAGGTTCGGCAGCCGAAGGACTTTCGGCCGCCGAACATGGCTGGGGAGGCAAGCCTTTCGGCTGCCGAAGCCTGCCCCCGAAAGGAGACTTTCGTCTCTGTCTGGGAGTTTTGGCCGCCGAAGGTGCCGACGAACCTGCCTGACTTTTGGCTCTAGAGGGACTTTCGGCCGCCGAACCTGCCGCCGAAAGTGCCCTGTTCAGCCTTCCTTTGCATGTTTTTGCATGATTGTTTCATGATGTTTTAGGGGGTTTTTGGGGAATGTTTTTAGAATTATGTTCTAGTTGTTTGGTCCCTCATTTGAGTCCACCTGTGTAGGTTCGGACCCGAGGAACCGAGGACCCCAGCAGTGAGTTCAGCTGCTTCTGAGTTAGTAGAGCTTTAGCCAGAGGTGAGTAGAATAAACCTTTACGATTTTAAGCAAATAAATGATAAAGTTTTTAGCATGTTCATGCATCATGAATGCCATGTGATGAATTAGGTTGTTTGCATTAGAATTCACGAATATGTTGCATTGCATTTATGATGTTGATGTGGATTGGTTATTGGATGATCCTTTAGTCCTCATATGGTATGATGATGTTACGGCATGATATGGTATGGAAGTCTAGGTTGTACCCATTCTACGTCCCTGGCACTATGTAAGAGAAAGTCCAGGTTGTACCCATTCTACGTCCCTGGCACATTGGAATGTTATGATATGTTATGTTAAGAGAAAGATCGGTTGTACCCATTCTACGTCCCAGCACTTTGGAATGCAGAGGACTATTGGTGACAATACCATCCGAGATGTGATTTGTTGTGATGTGTTGCATTACATGATGGCATGAGATTTTAAATGTTGTTTTTCATTATTCTGCTCACTGGGCTCTAGTAGCTCACCCCTTTTCCCCAATCCCCCAGGATTGCAGGTACGGGCTAGACAGAGAAGTCAAGAAGAGTAAAGTCATGTGTTTGTAATAGATAGAAAGTGGACATGATAAATTGTAAGATAATGTAAAGTTGAATAGTCACGTTATGTATAATGATATTGAGGATTAGAAGTTGTGCTTGACTCTATGGGTATTGTTATTCCTTTTTATTACATGATCTCAGATGTCTTATGATGTATATGTTAACCAACTCAACGCATATTATGTCGCCCATTGGGGCTTTGATGAGATCCCACAAAGGGGTCAGTGTTATGGTTATGTTTATGTTTAGTGCATGCACAGGTTGAGATTGGTACAGGAGAAAATGTATGAAAGAAAAGTTTTAATTTTTATGTATATTGTTGATCATGTATGGGATTAAACAGGTTTACAGGTTATGTCAGGCTTGCTACGGGTCCAGGTGGCCTTAAGCCGATCTGGATCCTAGCGCCGGTAGCGGTCCGATTTTCGGGTCGTTACATCGGGAACCTACTGAAGAAGAGGCTGCCCCTCTCCCTCGACCTCTGCTACTGCCCTGAGTTGCGGCTGGAGCTACTGGCTGAGCCACACTACCAGAAGCTGTCTGCTGGGATGGTGTCATAAAAGGTGCCCTAGGACACTCTCGAGCCAAGTGTCCCTCTTGTCCACACCTGAAGCAGGCTGTAGTCCCATACCGACATACTCCCTTGTATAGCTTACCACACCTCAAAACATTCTGCACCATCTGAACCCGAGCTCGAGCCACCACCTAGTCCCAGACCTGATTTTAGGCGATTCCAGAACTTATTCTTCTTTGGCTTTTTGGTGGTGCTACTCCACCTCTTACTGCCTGAAGCTGCTATACTTAGAGAAGAGGGATCTAGCTTTCCCCTGCCTGGGGTCTTAGAACCCGAAGACTGTGCCACTGACTGCTTAACTGTCCCCTGAATGATGGCACTAGCCTCCATCTTCCGTATCGCATCCACAATAGTGTGGAAGCTTTCCCTCTCTGCTGCTAGAATTAGGGAGGAATACCTAGGGTGGAGCCTCATGGTATACCTCCTGGCCTTCTTCTGATCTGAATCATAAGTTTGCTCTACAAACGACAACAGCTCCAAGAACTTATCCATAAACTCATCAACGCTCATCTCCTCAGTTTGCCTCAACTGTTCAAACTCAATTATCTTCAATTCCCTTGAGCTATCAGGGAAAGCCCATCCTGCAAATTCATTAGCAAACTCCTCCCAGGTTAAACCGTCCAATCTTGGGTCCACATAGTTTTTAAACCACTCACAGGCCTTTTTGCATTTAAGTGTGAACCCCGCCATCTGAATGGCTCTACAATCATCTGCCCCTAACTCATCTGTGATCATTTTTACTATCTTCAGGTACTCAAATGGATCATCTCCCATCTTGAACTTGGGAGCATCCAACTTCAAGTAATCAGTCATCTTAACTCTGCTCCCTCCAGATGAGCTAGGTTTAGGTACTTGGACTTCAGGAGCTACAGGTTTAGGGGGTGGTGGAGGAGGTGCAACGTTTCCTGGATTAGAGTTTGCTACATTTGGATAGAAAGGTGAGGGTAGATACATGGGGTACTGGGGGTATGGTGGATAGAAAGGAGGGTAAGGCATGAAAGAGGGATAAGGGTTAAAGCTGGGGTAATCCTATGTACCTCCCATCGAATACCCGGGGCCCTGTGGAAAGGGTTGATATTGGGGTGGTTGAGCAAACTCCGAGGCCTGAGTGCCTCCCTGAGATTCTCCCATGCCCTCTTCAGACATGCTTACACCTAAACTTCCATCCCTTCTCTGATCAACATCCATTTCATCCCCCTCAGCTGACACTCCTCCCTGAACTGCTCCCCTTCTGCTTGCATCAAAAGACCTTCTAGGGTCCCTCGACATTCTCTCCCTACTAGATCTACAGGACATTGCCCGTGGCAATGCAGGGGGACGGGCATCCATGCCCTCACTTTCTGGTGGGACTCCAGTCAATCGTGCAGATCGACGAGTGCCTCTCATTCTGCTTACTAAAAAACAACACATACACAAAACGTCAGCATCATATGGTTCATGAGGAAACACATGAACCCGCCATACATAGCATAACATTAATGCACATGCATAAAATCATGGCATTTCACATCATCATTCAAGACAGGACTCTATATCCTATCCTAGTGGACATGATTTTCCTATTGTGCTTGCCATTCTAGAACATCTATGAGTCCAACACTCTTTAGGTCCGACCATATGAACCTAGGGCTCTGATACCAATCTGTAATGACCCAAAATCGAACCGCTATCGGCGCTAGGATCCAGATCGACTTAAGGTCGCCGGGACCCGTAGCAAGCCTAACATACAACCTGTCATACCTGATAAATCCCATACATGATCATACATTTATATAAAAATTTTAAACTTTTCTTACACCAAGCTTGACCTGTGCATGCACCATAACATTAAACATAAAACCCCACACTAGAGCCCTCATCAAATGCTCTAGTTGGGTCAACATTACATACATCAAGCTCAGCTTAACATTTCTTAACATTAAAACATCTCGTAACGATCATGTACAAAAGGGGATTAACATTACATTAGGGTCAAGCACAATACTAAACCTCATAACATTATTGTACAATACTTTACATTACATTATCTTTCATGTCCACAACTAACTATTACATACACTATGCCTTTACTCTTGCTGACCTCCCGAACTATCCTGAACCTGCAAACCTGGGGATTAAGGGAAGGGGTGAGCTACAAGAGCCCAGTGATCAGAATAGTAAAACAGTATATTAAAACATATGCTTTCATAGAATGCATCACATCACAAACAAATCACATCAAGGATGGACTTGTCACCAATAGCCCTCTACATAGTCCAACTGTGCCAGGGGCATAGAATGGGTCTCACTGGTCTTTCTCTTAACATCACATAACATAATATTCCAATGTGCTAGGGGCGTAGAATGGGCCTCACTGGTCTTTCTCTTACTCTGTGCCAGGGGTGTAGAATGGGCCTCACTGGACTTCCATACCGTATCATCGTCATCATATCATCTCAAGGGCTAATGGGTCATCCAACATCCATCCACATCAACATCATAGTATGCAATGCAACATATTCGTGAATTCTCATGCAAACAACCTAGTATATATCATGGCATTCGTGATGCATGAACATGCTCAAAATTTATTTGCTTGAAACATAAAGGTCCATTCTACTCACCTCAGGCTGACTCTAAAAAAACTCTGAAGTAGCTATCTCACTGTTGGGGTCCTCGGTTCCTCGGGTCCGAACCTACACAGGTGGACTCAAATGAGGGACCAAACATACACTAACATAACTCTAAACATCTCCCCAAAAACCCCCTAAAACATCATAAAACATTCATAGAAAACATGCAAAGGAAGGCTGGACAGGGTACTTTCGGCGGCAGGTTCGGCTGTCGAAAGTCCCTCAAGAGCCAAAAGTCAGGCACTTTCGGGGGCAGGGTTCGGCGGCCGAAAGTCTGTCCAGAGCCGAAAGTCACCAACCTTCGGCGGCAGGTTCGGCGGTCAAAACTTCCCTCCAGATCCGAAAGTCCAAACTTTCGGGGGCAAGTTTAGGCGGCCAAACTGCCTCCACAGGCAAGTTCGGCGGCCGAACATAGCTTTGGCAGCCGAACTTGGGTTCTCCAGAAGGAAGAACCCAAGCCTTAATCATGCATCCAGCCACCCCAACTCTCTCAACTCAAACCAACTCATGCAAAAATATGCATAAACACATTCTTAAGCATTTAGGGGCTTAAAACTAACCTATACCCAACAACATCAACAATTAACATACATTAAACATACATTTCATCATTTAACTCACATAAACCCTAACATTTATAACTACTCTAATCATGCATTCAACATCCTTCAAACCCCTCAAAACTTACTAAAAACATAAAAGAAAGGTAGGATCTACGCTTACCTCTTGAAGATCGAGAGAAGGCGCGATCCAAATTGGAGATTTGGGGAAAACGAGTTCCGGAGGTCTCCAAGCTACACAACTTTGGTTTTGAGCTTAAAAACTTCAAAACAAGATGAAAGCTTGTTAAAAGCTTGAAAGATTTGAGGGAAAACATCAAAACTAACCATGGAAGGGTATGGACTCACCTTTGCCCGAAAATGGAGAAGAAAACTCGCCCATTTTCGGACATGGGGCCTTTTATAGGTGGCTGGCCAGACCACCTTCGGGGGCCAAAGGTGCTCCCTAAACTTCACCATGTTTGGCGGCCGAACATGAGGTTCGGCGGCCGAAGCTGGCTTTCCTTCCATGGTGCATTTCTTTCAAAAACTCAATTTCTTTCTTACTTAAAACTTTAAAACATGTAAAAACATTTATAAAAACATGATTTTACCCTTCTAGAGGGTTCCGACATCCGAGATTCCGCCGGAAAGCAGGAATTCTGATGCCGGGGTCTAGCAGGGTATTACAGTGAGCTTGTGAAGATATCCGAGGATCTAAAGCGTGCTAATCATCACTTGGAAAGGTCTCGGGAGGATGCTTGCACCAGTGAGGCTATTTAGAATCAGTATAAGCTGGAGGTGACTGAGCTCTCTGCTCATTGTAAAAAGTATGAGGTAGCCATAGGGGATATGCGTAGGAAGACAGAAGGTATCGTCAGGACCATGTATCTAAAATACCTGCAATCTAATGAGCACAAGTCCAAGACTCTCAACTCTGCTATGCGTTTTTATGCTAGCGGCTATAATTTGGGGCTAAAGACTAATCGTGATAAGCCAAGCAAGCCTTTTAGTGTTCTTCGACTGACTGAGTGTGATGATGATGGCAAGGACATGCATTATGACCCTGACGACTTGCCAATTGAGAAGCTTGCCAAGACCCCAGCTTCCAAGGCTCCTGCCTCCTCTTCCCGTGGTACTTTAGGAAAGGAAAGGATAATGATCCAACCGGTCATATGATTGCCTATTCCACTGCTCTAGAAGCCGTAAATGCCCAAGTTTCTCCTTCGAAAGATGTTATTATTATAAACCTGAATGTCGAGGTTGCTCGTGCTACTCTTAACATCTTCGGAGTTGAGCCTGACCTGACTAGTGAACTTGCTTCTTATGAGAAAATTCAAAAGTAGTTCATACAAATATAGCAGGCTTATTTTTGCCTTGCCCTTGTTGGTACATAGTTCTTAGTTTCTTGTAATACACATCTTTTTATTAATGAAATTCCTTTTGTTTCTCGATTGCTATTTGATGTTAATATTTATTTTTTGCCTTTCTATTGGATTTTGGTTTCTTATTGAGAATACTCAGCCATGTCGTTTATATGAGATCTTAATGTCTCGTTAGGTCAGCAGGTCATTTATAACTTGTTTTTACCTTGATGGCGTATTGGGATAACGATACTTAAGATTCATGTGAATGAAAACTACTTGATAAAGATAAAAAAACTATTGCAAGTGGCTATATGGGATCTTTGATCCATGTTTAAAAGATTTCGATGGGTCATGATATCCTTCACTTTTTCTTTTCGTGTTCTCAGTTCGTAGTTCTTTTAGAAAGGACCTTTAGACTTTTTAGGACTTGAATTATTTTTCTGAGCTTTTTAGCTCTTTTATCATCTTTGGAGCTCTTTAGCCCATAATATTTTTTATGAGTGTTTCAGCTCTTTACCGGGCTCTTTAGCCCTTATTATTTTTTATGAGTACTTTGACTTTTTACTAGGCTTTTTAGCCCTGTTTATCTCCTTGTGATCTTCTATGCTCTTTAGCACCGATTCTTCGTTTGAGCTCTTTGGCTCTCTGTATTCTCCCGACCTCTTTAGCCTTGATTTATCGTCTGAGCTCTTTGGCTCTCTGTATTCTTTCGGGCTCTTTAGCCCTAAGTCCTTGTTTGGGTACTTTAGCTCCTAGTTAGCTTCTAGGCTTTTAGCCTTGGGTCCTCGTCTGAGCATTTTTGGCTCTTTGATGTCTTTTGGGCTCTTAGTCCTAGTTATTCATCTAAGTACTTTTGCTCTTTGTCATCTTCCAGGCTTTTAGCCTTGGGTCTTCGTCAAAGCGTTTTTACTCTTTATCATCTTATGGGCTCTTAGTGCCAGGTCTTCGTTCGAGCGCTTTTGCTCTTTGCTGTCTTCCAAGTTCTTAGCCCTGGTTATCCGTCCAAGCACTCTTGCTCTTTGTCATCTTTCGGCCTTTTAGCCTTGGGTTTTTATCCGAACACTTTTGGCTCCTTGTCGTCTTTCGAGCTTTTTGGCTTTGTCGTCGTTTGGGCATTTAGTCCTTTTTCTTCGATTAGGCACTTGGCCTTTTGTCACTTTTAGGCTTGTTAGCCTTGCTCGGTATTCAGGCTTGTAGTCTTACTAGCGCTTCCAAGTTTTCAAGCTCATGGACCTACTAGTGATTCCGAGTAATCAGGCTCGTGGCCCTACTAACGATTCTGAGTATTTAGGCTCGTGGCTCTATTGGCGATTTCCAAGTATTCAGGTTCGTGGCTCAAGTAGCAATTTTTGAGTATTCAGGCTCATGGTCTTACTGGTGATTTTCGAGTATTTAGGCTCGTGGCCTTACTAGCAATTTTTGAGTATTCAGGCTCATGGCCCTACTAGCGATTTTCAAGTATTCAGACTCGTGACCCTACTAGCGATTTCTCAGTATTCAAGCTCCTGGCCCTACTAACAATTTTTGGGTATTCAGACTCGTGGCCCTATTGGCATTTCCAGGCATTTAGCGTTGCTTTATGTTTGGGTTCATTGGCCCTCGTTTTATTTTAAAAGTGTATTTGCAAAATAAAAGCTTGCACAATACATACGCAATGAGAATACTCATATAATTCAATAATATTTACCAATAAATAATATATCGCACAGGGCATTTAGTTTCATATTTTAAATGAATGTAAATGTTAATTTTGACTAACAATATTGACTCGTATAATTCAAAGAGTTCAAAAAATAATATTTTGCATGTATAAATTTCTTCAAAAATTTTCAATTCATAAAGTAGTATATTTAAATACATAATCCCTTTTCTAAAAAATTTTTATGCTAATTTCAACTAACAATAAAAAATTTTATGCTAAGCTAAAATACTATAATGCTCGTATTTGTGTAGATATAGAAATTTTCATTTGAAATTTAACTTGTGTAACTAGTCATGATAAAAATATTTTGATCTAGAGACGCAACCGTACAGCTTAGTCAAATCGAGCACGTCACCTTATCCCAAGATTGGTTGATTGTCTTTGCATTTTATCCCTTTTCACATCCATGTCTTCTTCTATTGAGCTTTTACCATGTGGCTTCTAGATTTAGCCTGTGGTTTCCTAGTCTTTACTCCATCTCTTTTCCTTTTAGTCTCTCCTGTTGCTCTTATTAGCTTTTCTTGGTTTGCCATGCGAATCCCATTGGGTTTTATCTGGAAACTCCGACGATAGAATAGTCTCCTTCATTTCTCATAGATGGCACCAATTGATGAATTAAGATCCAGTGGAATCACCAAATGTAGTCACTTGGATAGTTATTTAATTCGATGGGCAAATCAATGGGTTGTGATTGGTTTGATGAGGACTGAATGCCTTTGAGATTTCATATGGGTCCCTCCATGCTCGACAGGCTTGCAAAATATGGAAAAATAGTCAAGGTCTATCGGGATGCCCCAGTAGAGACCCTCCGACGTTCAAGTCAGATCTAGAACTTTTAGAGTGATGCATTAATAGAAAGAGATGCAAAGAGAAATAAAATAGAGAAGAGAAGAGAAAGAGAAAGCTCCGGAGAGAAAAGAGAGAGGATATGTCCGAGAATATTTGTGTGAGTATAAGCGAGTTAGTCCCCACTTTGGGTTAGATCAGTAGTATACATACTCCTGGTGGTTTTGACACCTTTTGTGTCATGTCCCATTGGACTAGACGAAGATGTCCTCTTGTAGGTGTGTCAGGTGACTTATAAATGATGGGTGATTGGCTAATAAATGCAGAGCTAGTTAATTCATACCCTATTTATCGTGTGCATCACGTCAGTCTGTTTTATCGCACACGTATTTATGACCCCGATGATGTACCAAGGAGACAACCAGTGCGTAGGAGGTCGACATCCTATCCTAATATCATTAGTTCATGTATGGCTCACCCAATTTGTATTGAGGTGGGTTCCCCTTAGTCGCTTAAGTCGATAGTTTCGTATTTAATCCCCGTTTGTAGCACGGGCTTTGAAGAAGATTGCACATCCATTTTGGACTTTGGTAAGGTCAGGGGTGTTGGTGGTCTGATCCTCGTATCCCATAGGTTGAGTTTTTTACTGCCTAGTCTGACCAATTGGAAAAGTTCAGTCGACTCTTTTGAATCCCGTGTACACATTTTGTGATCTTAACGGTTCATGTTATTTATATGTTATCACTAATGACATCGCATCATTCTAGCTGTGGTCACCTATATTCTTCTTATTTTCTTCAATCCAAGCTTCAATTCCTTATCGATCTCGCATGTTTCGCTATTCGCTTTGTGTGTATCTAGTATTAGAAATTCTTATACCTATAACCTTTCCATTCATATCTAACTAAACATCACCTTGATGATTTAAGACTACTGTTAAATTTCTTGTACTGACAGCTTTGAATTGAGACCTACTGCAATAATTTTCATTATTGAAAAAGTTGAATGATTCGTATATAGCTAAAGTGTCTCTATGAGTTTAGCCCTTTTAGCTCGTCATTTTTAGAAATTAACATTAATAGTGTGATCAATATAATTTAGGTATTCTTCCAGTATCCTCGTATTATAGATAGGCTTTCAGTAGCAAGATCGTGTTTTTAGCTAAATCGAGGAGATATATGTGTTGTCCCAAAAGAAAGTTGTGTTTGTAGTTGATCTTAATAGTATTAGATGTCCTATATGCATTTCAGGTCTTTATTTTGTGCAAATATCACTCCATATTCAAAGTTTTTGTTTTTACCTAAGTGCAACCTTTGCTCAAAACTTACTTAAATATTTTTAACTCGATATAATTAAATAAATTAAATTAGATCAATAAGATAGCATATCAATAACTCGGAAATATTTCTAAAATTTTATATTAGATTTACTTTATTTGGATGGAGAAAAATAGAGTGCTTTTTATTCATAAGATTGGGATTCGTGGTATAGCAAATTTATATATAGAGACCTTTTTCTATAAAATATTTTCTATGAAATAAATGAAGTTTAAATTTATATAATTTCTTGAATTTAAATTAATTCTAAATAATTTTAAAATAAATTTATGGGAAAATTACTTTTGTAGTCCCTGAGATTTAATGTAATTAACACTTCTGTCCCTCTATTTTGACGACCCAACACTTAAGTCCCTCACTTTCTCTTTCGTCCGAATTCGTAGTCTTTCCGTCTAAAATAACCGTTTGGAACACATGAATTGACAAAATTGACCCTCACCAAAAGTCCCTATACTTCAAAATCACGAAACCGCTCTTTCTTCTCCCTCTTTCTTCTCTCTCTCTCTCTCATGCTCTCTCTGTATTTGTCTAAACTTCTCTCTCTCTCAGCTTTGTCCCTTTCGAGAGTGCTCTCTCTATCTCTCTCTCTCTGTCAAAACTAAACTCTCTATCTCTATCAAAACTTATCCCTCTCTTGCGCTCTGTCTGTCTCTGTTGAAGTCTTGTTCCTCTCTCACGCACTCTCTGTCTCTTTCTCTATAAAAAATTCTCTCTATGGTCCCATTGTCCCTTATTTTCTCAATATTCTCAAGAAACACTGAACCACCATATTTCAAAGGTAGAATCAGTGTTCATATAAGCAGAATAAAACGAAATCGTAGTACACTTCAAAGATACGAAAATCCCTTTTGTTTTACGGTGAAGATAAATTCGTTGCTTTATTGTTTAGATTTTTTGAGTTACAATTAATAATTATTTATTTACTTTTTTTAGGATTTACTGTTAAAATAAGTGGTTTAATGATTTGTGAATTAATTTTGTAATTTCTTTTTTATTTTTGCAAATAGCAATGGATAAATCTAAGAGATGTGCAGGTTGTGAGTTTTTTATTGGATATATTAAATATGCAACATGCTTTTTTTTGACAGATTTGGTGAGTTTTAGCTTAGTCCAAATTGGATGAAATTGTGATTTTTTTAAACATAATTAGCATGCAGCTTTTGATGTTTATTTTTTTTTTTTTTATATAGATTTCATTTGAAGGTTTTTGGTTTTTTTTTTTTTTTACAGATTTCATTTGCAGGTTTTAAACATGTATTGGTCTTCTTGAAATCTTTTGATGTGAAGCTATTTTGGATATATACTGGTCATTTTAGATATGCAGATATTGTAAAGTTATTTTGGACAACTTTAGAGAATTTAGATAGATTTTTTGTATATGTTTTGTGATGTAATGGAAAAAATTTTATTTATAATGTAATGAACTTGATCAGTGGAATGATAAGGCTGATGTTGTCATTCAAATGATCAAGCTTTTATATGAATAAATATTCAGTTTTTTCACATTCTGTGTATACATTTACATTTTTTGTTGGCTATTTTTTATAACATTTTTATATGTAAATAAGGATAAAGTATTTTGTAACAAAATAATATATCTGTGAAGGATACTGTCATATAATTAACTAAAAGTTTACAACACTATAGTCCCCATACATTTAAATATTCAAACACTATAATCCTCATATTTTTAAATTTGCAGACACTTTAGTCCTCATATGTTTAGTTTTTTAAATACTTACGTCATCATAAAATTAAATATTCAAACACTTTAGTCCATCGTACTACTGTAAATTCAAAATATATATTCACAGTAAAAAATGTAGTTTCTATTATCTAAATTCTTTGTTCTTCTTTCGTCTTCTTCAAATCATTCTTCATCTTTACAATATTTTATATTACATTCTCTAGCATGTGAGGGAGAAGAAAGATATGAGAGAGTAGAAAGATAGAGAAGATGTGAGAGAGAAGAAAGATGGAAATGAGAAAAAAAAAAGAATCAACAATGGCCAAAAGAAAATAGAGAAGATATGAGGGAGAATAAAGATACGAGAGAGTAGAAAGATATGAGTGAGAATAAAGATGGAAAAGAGAAAAAAAAAGAGAATCAATCATGGCCAAAAAGAAATAAAAAAGATACGAGGGAGAAGAAGGATGGAGGGATTGCTGGAATGAAAGGGGTTTTAACAAGTTCATTAAGGACATTTTTGGTAAAAAAATCTTACCTCTCACCTTAGACTCTTTGACCAAACAGCTATTTTGGACGGAAGGATTATGAATTCGGACGGAAGAGAAAGTGAGGGACTTAAGTGTTGGGTCGTCAAAATAGATGAATAAAAGTGTTAATTACGTTAAATTTCAGGGACTAAAAAGTAATTTTTCATAAATTTAAATAATGTTTCATATTTGTATAATGAATCTTATTTTTAACTTTTATAATGAAAAATAAGTATCTTTCAAAGAAGAATAAACACTTTTAACAATCCAAATAAGCATTAAAAAAAAATACTTTGAAAATTTAACATACGTTGAATGTTCTCAATTATTAATATTTTTCAATAAATTACCCTAATTTTGCACCATTAATGTTGTTACAGGTTGCAATAGTTGATTTGAGTATGTAACTTTTTTTTATCATATTCGTCTTTAATTTCTCTGTCTTTCTTTCTTTGTAAATTTAGAGGTAAAATTTTATCATATTACTATATATGAATTATATGAATTAAAATAAATTATAAATCATAAACCATAAAATGAATTAATTAAATTAAAATCAATTCACTTCATGTCAACTATAAATGAGCTAATTGAATTAAAATTAATTCACTTCTATTATATATAATTAAATTTAATTAAACTTAAATAATTCATACTATAAAATGAGTCGATTGAATTTCATATCAACAATAAAATAAATCAATTAAATTAAAATTAAAATCATTTTGTATTGATTAAGTCAATTAAATTAAGATCAATTTATATTATATATATTATATTTAATTAAATTAAATTAAGATCAAAACCATTTATTGTAGATTATATTTTATTTAATTTAATTAAGATAAAAAAATATATCCGCTGTGTGTAAATAAATTTAATTAAGACTAAAATAATCTTATATCCACGGTATATGAATAATATGAATTAAAATCAATTCCGTATATGTCAATTTTAAAGTGAATTAATTAAATTAAGATCAAAATTATTTTATATTCAATATGTACGAGTCAATTGAATTAAAAATAATTTATTTTATATAACAAATACTATATTAGATTCAATTGAATTAAAATAAGAAATATGTTCACTATATATAAATGAACTTAATTAAAATTAAAATAATATTATGTTGGTTAAATGTGAATAATATAAATTAAGATCAATTCATACGGTGTCAATTATAAAATGAGTTAGTTGAGTTAAGATCAATGAACTTTATATTAACTATAAGGTGAGTTAATTAAATTAAAATCAATTCATTTTACGTAGATTATATATGATTAAATTAAATTAAAAATCGTGTTGAGATTGTGCGGACTGATTAGAAAATTGATATTTGGAGACTTAAATTATACCAGACAAAGATTAGATCT
Organism: Manihot esculenta; assembly: GCF_001659605.2. Classification (NCBI taxonomy): domain Eukaryota; kingdom Viridiplantae; phylum Streptophyta; class Magnoliopsida; order Malpighiales; family Euphorbiaceae; genus Manihot; species Manihot esculenta. The sequence continues at coordinate 11,535,345 of NC_035170.2, forward strand.
ACACTAAAAGAGATGAGTTCTAAATTTTTTTTAATATAATTAATCTCTAATTTTCTTCGTATTAACTAATAAATTAATTTTTTTAGACACAAATGTTATGTGATAGTTTTATGTTGATATTTAAAATTAATTAAATAAAATAAAAGTATTGATCATGAAATTATAATAATTAAAAAATTTTTAAAATTTCGTGATTTTACTGAAATCTACATTATACTTCCACTCTGATACTTGGGCAAGATCATAGATAGTTTTCATGAGACCCATCTACTCCCTTTCTCTTCATTGCACAATGTTTCGCTTTAAATCAAGCTTGACTAAGAGAAGTTTTTATCGTCGGCGCTGCAAATCGCAAGCTGCTCTCTCACCGAAAATGCTAAAGGCTGAGCGAAGACCCGCACGAAGCGAAGCTCGTCCACAACCCAATCAAGGAGAGGTGGGAGCCATAAAGGAGGGTGATAGAAGATTAAGAAGAGGAGCAGAGGGAGAGGAAGAGAAAAAGGGAAAAGATATGGTGGGTAATATGGTAATTTTCTAACACTTTCGCTCATTTAACTGATATTCATACTAGTAGACTAATAGAATTTTTAGTAAAAGGATCTAATAGTTCTATTTTTAAATTATGAGGGACATTTTAACTGTTTTCAAAAATTATAAATATCTAATAATTAATTTATATTTTAACTGTCTCTAAAAATTATAAGGACCTAATATTGAATTTTTCTAAAATTTAGGAAGAGTAATTTTCCCTTTCTCATATATCATGAATAAGATTTTTTTTGTATTTAATTAAATTTAATTATATATAATAGACATAATATGAATTGATTTTAATTCAATTGACTTACATAAATTTTAATTTTAATTCAATTGATTTATTTAATATTAAAATTATAATATAATATAATATTATATTATATAACAATAATTATATAATTTTATTTATATTATATTATTATAATAAATATGTAAAAATTTTAATTATTTATTTATGTATTAAAAATGATATATAATTTTTTTTTTTTTGAAACAGGGGTTGGGGGAGTCGAACCTAAAATGATATATAATTTACCGTTCATTATTAGATAGAAGATATATAGTTGGAAGAAATTCAATAGAGGAAAGAGAAAATAGGTTAGATGGATGTTTGCTCTAAAATCATCAAAGGTAATTGTGTATCCATGTGATCTCTCAATCATACTAAAACAATAGTAATTTACATTCAACCTCTTAATTTAGTATAACCTACAATTTAGTCCTGCTTTTTTAATACTAAATATTTTAGTCACTAAATTTGTATTTTATTAATAAAATAATATTTTTTTAAATTAACCGTTAATTGAGGAAGCCACTAGAGATTCCAATATTAAGTTAGTTGTAATCTTTTATCAAAAGTATTTTAGTGAAAAAAAAATACTTTTAAAAGTTTAGCTACTCATTAATTTAACATTATAATTTTAAATAAAGTTAATATTGAGGAATTTAAATATTTAATTTTAAAAATATAAATATTAATTCATTAATTACGTTCGATTTAAAAATTAAAATATAATTTATTCTAAATGAAATGTTTAATCTATATCGATAAAGATTTAAATATTTATAGATTATTTATGAAGATATTTGAAATATTTATTTTTTTATTAAAAATTATAATTTTTTAAAATTTGAATAAAATAATTATAAAGATATTTAAATATTTAATTTTAAAAATATAAATTAACTTAAATTTTAGGTAATGTGTAATTTATTCAAAATCATTTATTGGACGGCTGGCCAAGGTCCAATGGCTTGAGAGTAATTTTAGTCGTGATGGTCTTTTTTTTATGGGTTTCTGGCGAACAAAACTTTGTGCAACTTTATTTAAATTCTGCCCCACGCATTGGGAGGTTCACTCCATCAATCACTTAACACGTAGCATTTTTGGTACCATTAGAGTTGCAAGTGAAGCTGATTCAATTTATAACATTTTTAAAATATTTTTTCAAATATAAATTTATTAAGATAATTTATGATATAATCTATAAGATTTATTAAAATTCATAGTTTAATCTCTACTATTTTAATAATAAATATTTTAGTTTCTAATTTATTATTATTTTTTTATAAATAATTTATTTTAAATACTTTTATACAGAATTCTAGTATGAAACTCCGTACTTCAAATTCATAATTTTTCCTGTTTATGAAAATTATATATTTATTTTTATTACACACATATGTCCAAAAATGGTAAAGATTACAATTACAAGCAGTAGAAAAACAATGGGGCCAGAAGAGTAGTAATAAAAAATTGTGATGAGGCACTAATCTAATTCTAATCTTCCTACAGGCTGGTTGCTTCTGGCCAAAATCTGGCTGGTAGTCCCTGTTGAGGCACTGGGAATGGCCCATATTGAATCCCATCGACTGATCCCACTACTTCCCACCTGTCATCATTGTCACACCGTTCAAATCCAAAAATTGCTTCTTTTCACATAATTCATTTTATAAAAAAATAATTAAATAATTTTTTATTCTAAAAAAAAAGTATTTAAAAAGAAATCAATCCAGTTGAATTTTTATAATTTACGCTTGTACCTGAATTTGGTTATTAGATGATGGATTAAGCTAAGCATCTCCAGCTTGGCAAGTTCGTTGCCTGGGCAAGCATGAGATCCATTGCCAAAGGGCATGAAGGTGTTGGGTTTTGGAGAAACCTAAACATCCCACCATTTACCCACAATCCATATTTAAAAAAATATATTTTTTTTTGTTATTTCATATAATATTGTGCCTTTAAAGATTTATTTTCTTTTATTGCATACCTCAAATCTTGATGGGTCAAAAATGTGAGGATGAGGAAAGAATTCTGAATTGTGATGAATGTTCCTGAGCAGTGGCATCACCTTCCACCCTTTGGGTATTAGATATCCTATAATAATAATAATAATAATAATAATAATAATAATATAATTATTATTATTATTTTATAAAAATAAAATAAAAAAATTAATTGTGAGGGCCCTCTTTGAATGCTAATAAAGGCAGAATCTTCTAGATGATGATCTTACCCTTATACTGAACGTCAATTATTGCTTCCCGGTACACGAAAGCTATAATGCTCGCCATTCTTAAACTCTCTAATACAACCTGCAGCTTCAAATATTAGAGTTTGTTATCTAAAATTATGATTACATAATGGAAAATATTTCTTATAAAACAATTTTTTTAGAAAATATTTTCTACTTTTTGCAAAGAGAATTAAGCCTAAATTACTGATCTAAGTTAAATAATTCTGAAACACTGTTATTTTACTTGTAAATCACAGTGTTTTACGTACCCTAAACGTAAGTGGCATATTCCTTGTCTGTGTCCATGTCAAGGATTTATTTCCTCTGATATTTGCTTCTCGTATTGCCATTTGCTCAGCCTGTAATATGTAAATAATCTTGGTTTTATTAACAAGATGATAATTTCTTAAGTTGTCCTTGTTAGGTGAATTTCTCACCTTAACAGCTTCGAGGAGTGTCCGGTTTTCATGGAGGTACTTTAAAATCCATGTTAGAGCAGCAGCAGTAGTGTCGTGAGCTGCAAAAAGCACTCCTATAATGTTATCAGCAATCTGATCTTCAGTTAAAATTTGCCCATTCTCATCTTTGAACTTGAGAAGACGACCCAACAGATCCTTCTCTGCCATTTTTTTCTCCTTTCTTTCACAGATGATCTCACCCACAATTTGATTGAGTCTTTTCCTTGCCTTTAATACACAGAGAAAGAAAACAATTACTTGAAATATTACTTCATAAAACACCATTGACTTGTGCTTTGTTATGAAACTAAGGGACTATAATATCTCTTACCAAAAGAGCTTTTTGATAGGCAGTTCCAGGAATCTTTGTCGGAAAACAATTGTAACCTTTATTCATGATGTGGTAATTCTCATTTAGCTTCTCTCTGTAGTTGCTGTCTAAGACACCAAAGATAGAAAGAATCCCTACTTGGAAAGAAAGCTGTGGAGGATCAAAAGAAACCCAAAAATCAGAAAACTAAAAAACAAACAAAAAGCTAAGAATCAATCAAAAAAGCAAAAAAATTCTGTGAAAAATGGGAAATGGATGGGACAGTAAAAATTCAGCCCCATCTTTTAAGAAGGAAAACAAACACCACATGTCAAGCGATGAACATGCATGTTCAAGAACAAACCTTTTTCATCTCATGGAAGGTGTTGATGGTATGGCCATGAGCCCATGATTCCAAGGCAGACATGGCTATGGATTCGATATCAGGAATTAGTTTCCGAACAGTTTCCGGAGACAACGAACCTTTAACTAGCTTCCTCAGCTGAGTGTGGTACTCCCCTTGGTGAAAAAATAGAGCTGAAGGTCCAATTAGCCTTTCTTTGCTTTTAGGGTACGTTGGCTTGAACAAGTGAGCATGGGTCACCAGCATGAACCTTGCAGCTTCAGGGCTAGCCAACATGACACATGGGCAGCCAAGTATGTGGGTTTTGAATATTTCTCCATATCTAAAATGAAAAGAGAAGACAAGAAGAAAAGTTGATAACACATTTGAAGGGATTCTTGAAGAAGAAAGAGAATTAGGTTTAATAAATAATATGAACCTTAGTTGCTTTGTTGCAAAGAAGACGTTTGGGTCTTGAGAGTAGAGTTTTAGAGTTTCACCTACATAAGGCCACCCCATAGGACCAGGAGGAAGCTTAGCTCTTGGTTTGGATGCCCTCGTTTTCTTCTTGATGAATAGGTAAGAGAGAAGGCTAGAGAGAGAGAGGCATATGTATATCATAATAGAAGCAATCGACATGAAAATATGCATGCCTCTCCCTCTCTCTCTAAAACTCTCTCTTTCAGATGGGTTCTGGTAATGTGATCATTGGTAGAGAGAAAGGAGCATTGGTGTTTATATAGAAGAAAAGGCCAGTGGTATTCTAATTAGGATTCCTACATTAGTGAAGCGGCACTATAAACCACATACTAGGACAAACATAAATTTTTATATAAAAATAAGAACTAAAGTATTTTTTAAGTATGATATTTAATGATTAAATAAGGATATAAATAATTTTATAAATAATTATACATAAAAGTAAATAATAAATTATTTTATAAAGTATATTATATTATAATAAATAAAATTACTATTTGATCTCTATAACATGAGAAAACTCATTAGTTAATGTATCGGTTTTAAAAAATATATTAAAATATTTCTCATATTTTAAAAAAATTTACTAATTAGTTTCTCCAGTAATTTTAACAGTTAAATATTATAAAAATTAAAAATTACTATTTAGTCTCTATAATATAAAAAAAAATTAATAAATAATTCATTAATTTTAAAAAGTATATTAAAATATTTCTAAAATATTAAAAAATCTATTCATTAGTCCCTCCATCAATTTTAGCCGTTAAGTATTACAAAAATGTTTAAAATTCTCTCAATACGAATGGACTAATTAGTAGCAATTTTTACAAAACTGAGGGACTAACTAAATAATTTTCTCTTACCATGGGGACTAATGAAATATTTACTACTAAAACTAATGAAAAGACCAATTAGTATATTCTTAATACTTCAATGATATTTTCATATATTTTTTAAAATCAAGAATCAAGTAATGAATTTTTTCGTATCATAAAAACTAAATAATAAATTTTTATTGTAAAAAGTCTAAAATACTCTCAATATAGAAGGATTAATTAGTAATTAGTAAGTATATTTATAAAACTGAGAAATTAACTAATGAGTTTTTTTCCTACAATGAAACTAAATATTAAAATATTTAACGATTAAAATTAATAAAAATATAAATTAGTAAAATTTTTTTAAAAAATTTCATGTACGTTTTAATTTATATTTTAAAATTGAGAAATTAATTAATGATATTTTTCGTATAGGAATTAAATAATAAATTTTTTTATAATAATAAAAATAAATTTATAAATTAATTGAATAAATATATATTTAAAAATAAAAAAAATAAGTTTAATCAATAGAGATAAAATCTTGAAAATTTTTAATGATAATTTTATAAAATTATTAAAAAAAAAACATTTAATAGAATCTGTAACAAAAATTCATATTTATAGTTTTTAGTTTTTAATTTTAAAAATGCTTTTTAATAAATAGAAAAAATAAAAATGCAACTCTAGGAACAAATTATATATTTTTTTATAAATAGAAAACAAAAAACAGAAAAGTACAGTAATAATAAATGTACCCTAAAATTTCTGCCACCTTCAATTTTGCGGGAAAGTAGCGAAGGTTAGTTCTGAGACTCTATAATTTTTCACAAATAAAAATTCATTTATTTGTATGTTTGATCTTCAATGGATATATGGAGTGTAAATAAAGTTTTTTATTAATTAAATTACTAAGAATTTTTTTTCATGAAAAATAATCTATATATAAAAATTCTTCAAGATAAAAAATATAAAATAAACTTATATATAAAGTTTTATAATATTAATAAAATTATCAAAATCTATAAAATGAGTTCATCATTACAAAAGAGAAAGACAATTCATATAAGAAATTGTTTAATTTTTTTAAAACAGAAAAATATTTTCACTTGATTTATTTTCTGAATGTTTTGAATATTGAAAATGTAAAAAATTATTCTTATTTATCCAAAAAATAAAAAAAATATTCTTACAAACTATTATCCAAAAAATAAAAATAAATCAATTTGTAGAAAAATATTTTAAAATAGAATCCATGTTTCAAAATCGATTAGAAAAAAAAGATTTAATCTCGATAAGTCCATTTTCTATATGTTTTGATAAAAGAAAAATCCCTTTTATATCATTATTATAAAAATAAATTTAAGGCAAATGTTGTAAATTTGTTAGAAGTTAATTCAAAGTTAAATATTTTTGACAGCTCATACTTTGTTATATTATTGTTAATAATATTTGTATTTTCTCTCATTGTTTGTTGAGTGAAAACACGTTACTGATACTGTCATATTTTTTTTTAGTTTCTGTTATTGTATGGCTATATAAAAGCTAATAATTCACTTGAATTAATCATCCAATAAGAGTGCTTCTTTCATCTTCTTTCATTATTTGTTAATTTCTTAATCTTTCTATTCTTATTGTTTAACTTGATATAGAGTTGCAGTTATCAAATTTTTATTTTTGTGCAACATTGTGGTATCAGAGCCTATATGATTCTTGACTGGGCTAGTGTGAGTAAAGATAGAGAGAGAGAAACACGTAAAGGAGTGAAACATAATAGAAAATTAGGTCATAACTGTGAATGGTATTTCCTCTTCCACGCAGCCACTCATACCTATTTTCAATGGAGAGAAGTATGAGTTTTGGAGCATCAAAATGAAGACACTCTTCAAGTCCCAAGACATAAGGGAATTAGTTGAAAAAGATTTTGCAGATCCTGATACTGATGAAGCGAGGCTGAAAGAGAACAAGGAAAAAGATAACAATGCCTTATTCAGCATTCAACAAGTTGTTCATGAGACAATATTCTCACGAATTGCAGCAGTTAGCACTTCCAAAGAGGCATGGGAGATACTGCAGAAAGAATATCAAGGCACAAATAAGGCACAAACAAATCTATCACGGTTAAACTTCAATCCCTATATCGTGAATTTGATAATGAAGGATGATGAGACAATGCAAGTTTTTTTGTACAGGATGGCCACAATAGTGAATCATTTGAGGTCATATGGTTTAAAAATACATTGACCAAGTTGTGGTTGAAAAAGTTCTAAGGAGTTTAACTCCTAGATTTAATCATGTAGCTATTGCTATGGAAGAATCCAAAGACTTGTCTACTCTATCTTTTGATGATCTAAAAGGTTCTTTGTAATCTCATAAAGCAAGAATGAATAGTAGATCGATTGAGAAAGCAGAAAAAAAGGCATTTCAGATCAAAGCATCCCCATCAACAGATAGAGGCAAGAAATTCAATAGAGGAGGCCGCAGTGGTAGAGGTAGAGAAAGATCTTATGAGCAAGCTGATTATAGGCAGAAGAATGACAAACAGAGATATTCCAAAAGTAGTGTTCAATGTAACTACTATAAAAATTATGGCCATGTGAAAGCATATTGTTGGAAGCTCAAAAAGAAAGAAAAAGCAAATTATGCAGAAGTTGAGGTAGAAGAGAAGCTATTCATAGCTTAGGAGCAAGAGCAAGAGGTGAATGTGCCAACGGAAGTTTGGTTCATCGACAACAACTGTTCACACCACATTTCGGGAGAAAAATCTACATTCAAAGAACTTGATAAAAGTTTCAAGAAAGAAGTAAAGCTTGAAAATGATTCTGAAATCAAAATGGAAGGAAAGGGTACTATTGCCATTCGAAGCAAAAATGGTAATGTAAAATTTCTTTACTTTGCTCCAAGTTTGGCAAATAATTTATTGTGTTGGTCAATTAATGTTTGGAGGATATTTAATCTTATTTGATAATGATCGTTGTGAGATAAAAGAAAAAAATCAGACCAAATTATTATTAGTGTCCCTATGGCACGAAATAATTTATTCCCATTTGATGTCTCTGATGTTGAAAGGTGTAGATTAGTTGCTGGCAATAAACTAAATGACTCTACCTTGTGGCATCTAAAGTATGGTCATCTCAATGTGAAAAGTTTAAAATTGCTAAGTAAGAAGGAAATAGTCTATGGGCTACCTAGAATTGAGTCAATTGGGTTGTATGAAGGTTGTATTTATGGGAAGCAAAGTAAAAAAGCATTTCCTGTTGGGAAGTCTTGGAAAGCAACTGAATGTCTTGAGTTCATACATGCTGATCTATGTTGACCCATGCAAACAAAATCTATTAGAGGAAGTCAATATTGTTTGTTATTTACTGATGATTGTAGTCATTTTAGTTGGGTATATTTTCAGGTTACCAAGGTAGAAACATTTCAAAATTTTTAGAAGTTCAAGACCTTGGTTAAGAAGCAAAGTCGCCAAATCATTAAAACTCTTTGGACGAATCAGGGAGGAGAATTTCTATCCGGTGAATTTAATGATTTTTGTGAAGACAATGGCATTCATAAGGAGTTGACAACCCCATATACATTGGAGCAAAACGGCATAGCTGAACGAAAAAATCGTACTACCGTTGAAAGGGCAAGAAGTTTGTTGCAAGAAAAAAATCTTCCGAATAATTTATTGGGAGAGACAGTAGCTACAATAGAGTATTTATTAAATATCTCTCCTATAAAAGCAGTTTGGAACAAGACTCCTTTTGAGGTTTGGTCAGGTAAAAAGCTTTCTGTTTGCCACTTGAAAATTTTTGGTTGTATTGCTTATAACTTAATTAATTAACAAAATCGTCAAAAGCTAAATGGCAAGTCTGAAAAGTGTATTTTTATTGTTTATTCATCTCAATCTAAGGCTTATAGGCTATATAATCCTATTACTGGCAAAATAATTATTAGCACGAATGTTGTATTTGATAAACTTGCAAGCTGGAATTGGAATGAAAGTCAAACAACATTAGTTGCTGAAATTCATGTAGAAGATGAAGATTCTGTTCAGTCAACCAAAAAACACATACCCTTCAATTCTCATGCAACATCTAATTCTTTGAGTTCTCCCCGATCAACGATCAGGCCAAGACGACATATTCAGCCATATTCTCGTTTGAGAGATTTTGAGGTGATTCAAGATGATGCCATTAATTATGTAGGAGATATAATTCAATTTGCAATGTTCGCAAATGTTGATCCTTCATCTTATGAAGAAACAGCAGATAAAGAAGTGTAGTATAATGCAATGAAAGAAGAGATGTTAGCCATTAAAAGAAATAATACATGGAATTTGATCGATTTACCTGTAGGAAAAGAAGCAATCAGACTGAAGTGGATTTTCAAAACAAAGTACTAAGCAGATGGGAGAATACAAAAATATAAGGCACGGGTTGTAGCTAAGGGATACCGCCAACAATAAGGTATTGATTATGAAGAAACTTTTTCTCCTGTGATGTGTTTTGAAAGAGTAAGAATTGCTTTAGCATTAGCTGCTCAATTGAACTGGCATGTTTTTCAATTTGATGTTAAGTCGGCATTTTTAAATGGTGACTTGAAAGAAAAATTTTATATATTACAGTCAGATGGGTTTGTAATCAAAGGCAAGGAGAGTAAGGTATATAAGTTGAAAAAGGCTCTTTATGAGCTAAAACAAACGTCGCGAGCTTGGTACAGTAAGATTGATTCTTATTTTCGAAATTCTAATTTTGTTAGAAGTGAAAATGAACCAACTTTTTATCTTAAAAAATAAGAGAATGATTTGTTACTAGTATGTCTCTATGTAGATGATATGATTTATATGGGGTCATCTTCTTCTCTTGTTTTTTAATTTAAAGAAAATATGATGAAGACTTTTGAGATGACAAATTTGGAAAAGTTTCGTTACTTTCTTGGTGTGGAGATTATTCAAATAGCAAATGGAATTTTTATATCCCAAAAGAAGTATATAGTTGATCTTCTTCAAAGATTTAACATGCCAAATTGTAACTCCATAGCAACTGTAATACCCGACTAAACCCCAGCGTTAGAATTTCCACTTTTCGACGGAATCTCCATCGGAATCCGGAATATCGAAGTTGAAATCTTTAGAAGGGAAAAATAGGATTTTCATAAAATGAATTTGAGTTTTTTTGAAAAGGTTTTAAGGTTTGGCCGCCGAACCTCCGCTGAAGGTAGTTTCTCCAGCCACCTATAAAAGGCCTTCAGCCTAAAAATCGAGAGAGCTTCTCCATCTTCGGGCACAGGCAAGTCCATGCCTTTTTCCAGATGTTCTTGCTAAAATTTCTTAAATTTGCTTGGAGAATTCATGAGTTTTTACCTTGTTTTTTGAAGATTTGAGTTTGGACTTCAAGTTTTAGCCACTGGAGACCTTTGAAAAACGATTTTCCCCTATTCCTTCAAGTTTTAATTGCTATGTGTTCCATTTTCTTCAAGAGCTGAGTTGATCTTTGCTTCTCCTATGTTTTTTGAAGTTTTCAAAACCTAAGTTTTACAAGTCTTTAGGGCATGCATGATAGTTTATCCAAAAATTTTAAGGTTTATGTTAGTTTTGATGTGAGATGCTTTTCTGTTGGGTATCTATTGATGCATGTTAAGTTCAGAGCAAGTTTTGAGGTCTCCTATGTGTGTTAAGTGTTTATGGTAGCTGTTAGATTGTTGATAGAGCATAATTTAGACCATTTTATCATGATGATATTGATGTTAATTTACACTTTTTCTGCCTACTTTTGTGATTTTGATCTTATTCTGCAGAAAATGGTGTAAGGAGACAATTTGGTGAAAATGCCCCTAAAACTGCCTAAAATGGAGCAAAGGAGAGCAAGCATGTCAAGTGCAACTTGAAAGGAGTCAAATAAGGAAAGTAATTTGAAATTCAAATTTCAAATCCTTAAGAGAATTCAAAATTCAAAATCAAGATTCAGCTCATTAAGGAAAGTGCTAAATAAGGAAAGTGGCAAATAAGGAAAGTGGCAAATAAGGAAAGTGGCAAATAAGGAAAGTGGCAAATAAGGAAAGTGCAGTCTGCAGAGCAGTTTGAAATTCAAGATCTTCAAGAATCATTTTCCTTATTGAAGAAGCAAAATCTCTAGAAGATGCACATTCAAATTTGAAATTCAAATTCAGCTTGTCAAAGAAGCCAAAGAAGACATACATGCCACCTCAAGTCTTGCACATTCAAAATTTAAAATTTAAAAGAGAGGCTCCACCTCATCAATGCAAGATATGGGCGGCATGGGCAGCACTTGGGCAGCAAGGAGGTTAACTTGGGTAGCAAGGAAGACCTAGGGCAACACTCCTTGCACATGAAGACCTAGCCGCGCGCCTCTCTCCCTCTCTAGACCTAGTCACATGCTTCCCTCTCTCTGCAGAGCAACTTGGGCGGCAAGTTGTACAAGGGCAGCCTCTTGGGCAGCAACTTAACAACTTGGGCAGCAAGTAAGGATCTAGGGCAACACTTTCAACTATAAAAAGATAAATAAGGAGCCTCCCCATGCTTTTTCTACTCCCCCTTGGACACACCTACGGGATTGCAAGTGGCACCATCTCTTCTTCTTCCTTTCTTTATTTTTTTGTTTTGTTTCAGCCATGAGTGGCTGAAACCTTTTATTCTAGTTGAAGATTAGGTGATACTTTGGTTATTTTATGGATTGCGAGATCTGAACATAAGTTGTTTATCTTTTGGTTATTCAATATTTATGTAATTTCATGCTTGATTCCATTATTACTTTGTTATTTTGATCAATGTGGCCACTTGATTCTTGATTGCAAGGTAATATATTGTTAGTTTGAATAATTTTGAGTTCGTAATTGCTTGGATTGTTCAAACACAAGAACACTTGGTGTAAAAACTAAGGAAGTTGCATAATCTAACAATATCACCATGCGTTTGGGTAGCTAGGATTAGATCTTTCTATTTCTTAATGCAATTGACAGTTGTTTTGATGCCTAAGGCCCAAGGACGTTCCTTGGCAACTTGTTAATTAGTGATTAATTAGAGGACGTTCCCTAATTGGTTTATGATTAATGAGAGACATGGTGGTGAGAAGCGTCTTCCATCTCCATAACTAATCTATTGAATCTATCAAGGGAAACTAAGTATCAATGATCAATCCCAACAACTGAAGTGGATCCAATTCTTCAACTAGATCTTTCTCATTATTGAAATCCCTTTATTTTTTATTATTCGCTTTCTTTTATTGCTTTCAACATTAGATAAATTCAATCAATCTCAAACCTCCCCCTTTTTACTTTTATTGCATTTTATTTTTATTTTGCTTTCATTTACTTTGCTTTCACTTTTCTTTCAGTGTGTTCTCTTGGTCTTGATAAGGAAGATAGGTAAGTTCTCAATTCCCTGTGGATTCGATCCTTTCACCACTATCTGCAGTTGTAAAATTGTTGATAACTGAAAAGGTTATTTTTTACCGGCTTTGACAACCGACTGTCAATTGTTGCATATGAGAAATGGAGCTTTTGGTGGCTGTGAGTATAGGGCAGAATCGGGTTCTGCCTTGCTGGAGAACCTAAGTTTGGCCGCTGAAGTAGGATTCGGCCGCCGAAGTAAAGTTTGGCCGCCGAAGCAAGGTTCGGTCACCGAACTTGGGTGTGGAGGCAGTGATTTGGCTGCCTAAACTGCCCCCGAAGGCTTGACCTTCGGATCTGTGAAGGGCTTTAGGCCGCCGAACCTACTCCCGAAGGTTTTGACCTTCGGATCTGTGAGGGACCTTCGGCTGCCGAACCTACTACTAAAAGTCCTCTGCCCAGCCTTTTTCTGTTTGTTTTCTATGCATATTCTGGTATGTTTTTAGGGGTTTCTTGGGGAGTTGTTTAGAGTATTGTAAAAGTTATATTTGGTCCCTCATTTAAGTCTATCTGTATAGGATCATACTTGAGAGACCGTAGAGGCTTGCAGTGAGATAATTGCATCAGTTTTAAGCGAGCGTCAGCCAGAGGTGAGTAGAACTGAACTGCTCTATTATTTTAAAGAAAATAAACTTTTTAAGCATGCTCATGCATCACGAATGCCATGTATATGTAATTAGATTGTTTGCATTAGAATTCATGAATATGATACATTGCATAATTTATTTGTTGTTGTGGATGGATGTTAGATGACCCACTAGCCCTCGAGTATGATATGATATGCTATGACGGATATGGGCACTATGTAAGGAAAAGACTAGGGCTGCCCATTCTATGCCCCTAGCATTATGGATATGTTATGATATGTTTAAGAGGAAGTCCTGAGGAGCATCCATCGTGGGCTGGGCACTATTAGAATTCGTAGAGGGTTACTAGTGACAAATCCATCTTGATGTGAATTGTTTGTGTTGTGACGCATTCATAGGATCATATGTTTATTGAACTGTTTTATGTTCTGCTCACTAGGCTCTTGTAGCTTATCCCTTTCCTCTAACCTTAGGTTTGCAGGATCAGAGTTAGCTCGGGAAAGTCGGCTGAGTTGCTGGTATAGTCTATTGTAATAGTATAGATGTGGACATGTATTGTTTTATGGTTGTAGAATTGTGCTTTGCCCTAGTGTTTGTCCTTGTAATCCCTGTTTGCATGATCCTTATGTAAAAGTTTTAAGTATGAGTTTATGTTTGAACTGAGCTTGAAGCATGTTATGTTAACCATACTGGAGCATTTGATGAGGGCTCTAGTATGGGTTTTATGATTTCAGTTTTAATACATGCACAGGTCAAGCTTTGGTTCATGAAATGTTTATGTTTTTGTTAAATCGTGTGATCATGTATGGGATTTTATCAGGTGTAATAGGATGTATAGTAGGCTTGCTACGGGCTCCAACGACCTTAAGTCGATCTGAACCCTAGCACCAGTAGCCGTCCGGTTTCCGGATCGTTACAGCAACTCTAATGAATGTTAGTGAAAAGTTACAAGCCAATGATAGTTCAGAACCTGCAGAAGGAAAATTTTATAGAAGCTTGAAAGGTGGACTGATTTATTTATATCACACAAGGCCAGATATAACTTTTTCTATTGGTGTTGTTTTTAGATTCATGCATAGTCCTTCTAAGCAATTTCTTGGAGCAGTAAAAAGAATTCTATGGTATGTTGTAGGAACTCTGAATTTGGGACTTTGGTATACTGCAAGCTCAGATTTGAGATTAACAGGATTTACGGATAGTGATTAGGCAAATTCTTTTGAAGATAGAAGAAGTATTTCAGGTTAGGTTTTTGTTCTTGGCTCATGTGCAGTGTCTTAGAGCTCAAAAAAACAACCAACAGCAGCTTTGTCATCAATGGAAGGAGAATGCATGGCTGCAACTGCCTCAGCTTGTTAAGCATTTTGGCTCCAAAGGTTACTGAAGGATCTTAACCAAGAACAAAAGCAAGCAACTGAGATTTTCTCTGATAACAAGTCCACACTTTCAATGTCAAAGAATCCAGCCTTTCATGGGATGACTAAACACATTGTAATACCCGGCTAGACTCCGGTATCGGAATTCCCACCGTCCGGTGAAATCTCGGATGTCGGAAACCTCTAGAAAGGTAAAATCATGTTTTTATAAAATGTTTTAATGTATTTGATGGTTTTAAGTAAGAAAGGAATTGAGTTTTGAATGAAAAGACCATGGAGGCATTTCCAGGTTCGGCCGCCGAACCTCAAGTTTGGCCGCCAAATATTGGATAGTTTAGTGGGGCAAGTTAGGCTTCCGAAAGTGGTTCAGGTTCGGCCGCCGAACCTCATGTTCGGCCACCGAACTTGCATGAGTTTTGGAGGCACTTTAGGCTGCCGAAGGGTGGTCTGGCCAGCCCCTATATAAGGGCTCCATGGCCGAAACGGGCGAGTTTTCTCCCATTTTCGGCCAACGGTGAGTTCATGCTCTCCCATGGTCGTTTTTGATGTTTTTCCTCTAATCTTTCAAGTTTTAACAAGTTTTATCTTGGTTTGAAGATTTTTTAGCAAAAGAAGTGAAGTTGTAGAACTTGGAGACCCAAGGAGCGAGATCTCCCCCATCTCCGAGTTGGATCGTCTTCCTTCTCGATCTTCAAGAGGTAAGAGTAGATCCTCACTTCTTTTCATGTTTTGGTTAAGTTTCATGAAGTTTCTTGGGGTAGAAAAGCATGTTTAGGTTTATAATAAGTTTTTGGTTAATGTTGAGTACTTGGACAATATGTATGTTGGATGTGTTTGTGTTGGGGTTTAGGATAGTTTGAGACCCCTAAATGCTTATGTGCTTGTGTATGCATGTTGTAGAATAGGTAAATGTATGTTTGAATGGGTTGGGAGGCATTTGTGCATGAAAGAGGCTGAGTTCTGCCCTTTGAAAGAACTCAGGTTCGGCAGCCAAAGGGACTTTCGGCCGCCAAACCTGCCTGTGGAGGCAAGCCTTTGGCTGCCGAACCCTGCCCTCGAAAGTTGACTTCCGGCTCTGGAAGGGAGTTTCGGCCGCTGAAGGTGCCGCCGAACATGCATGAGTTTCATCTTCGGCCGCCGAACCTACTTTCGGCCGCCAAACCTGCCTGTGGAGGCAAGCCTTTGGCTGCCGAACCCTGCCCTCGAAAGTTGACTTTCGGCTTTGGAAGGGAGTTTCGGCCGCCGAAGGTGCTGCCGAACATGCATGAGTTTCGTCTCTGGAGGGAACCTTCGGCCACCGAAAGTGCCGCCGAAGGTGCATGACTTTCTGCTCTGGAGAGCCTTTCGGCCGCCGAACCTGCCGCCGAAAGTGCCCTGTCCAGCCTTCCTTTGCATGATTTCTATGATTGTTTTAAGGTGTTTTAGGGGGGTTTTTGGGGAGTATTTTAGAGTCATGTTCATGTATGTTTGGTCCCTCATTTGAGTCCACCTGTGTAGGTTCGGACCCGAGGAACCGAAGACCCCAGCAGTGAGTCAGCTGCTTCAGAGTCTTGTTAGAGCTAGCCTAATGTGAGTAGAATGACTCTTTATGTTTCAAAGCAAATAATGAAAGTTTTAGCATGATTCACGCATCATGAATGCCATGAGTTATATTAGGGTGCTTGCATTAGAATTCACGAATATGTTGCCCCTAGCACTAATGGAATGTTATGTTATGTTATGCTATGTAAGAGAAAGACCAATGAGGCCCATTCTACGCCCCTGGCACTATTGGAATGTGTAGAGGGCTATTGGTGACAAATTCATCATTGATGTGATTTGTCAGTGATGTGATGCATTCCATGATATCATATGTTTTAAATATAATGTTTTATTATTCTGCTCACTAGGCTCTAGTAGCTCACCCCATTTCCTTAATCCCCCAGGTATGCAGGTGCGGGATAGGCCGAGAGGTCAAGAAGAGTAAAGTTATGTTATGTAATAGCTAGTTGTGGACATGAGAATATTGTAGTATAATGTGTTGAATAGTTATGAAATGTTAAGAATTGTATTGAGGATAGAATTGTGCTTGACCCTAGTATATTGGTTAATCCCTTTATACATGATCTATAAAATGTTTTTATGATGTTTTTATTTAACCAAGTTTAATATATGTTATGTTACCCCATTGGAGTATTTGTTGAGAACTCCAGTGTGGGGTTTGATGTTTATGCTTATGAGTTGTGCATGCACAGGTTAAACTTGGTAAAGGAAGGAAAAAGTTCACAATTTTTATGTATGTGTTGATCATGTATGGGATTAAACAGGTATACAGGTTGTATGTTAGGCTTGCTACGGGTCCCGGCGGCCTTAGCCGATCTGGATCCTAGCGCCGGTAGCGGTCCGAATTCCGGGTCGCTACACACATAGACACCCGTCATCACTTCATTTGGGAGTTAGTCACAAGTGAGCAAATTGTCTTGACTTATTGCAGCATCAAAGAATAACTTGCAGACGTTCTGACTAAGGCATTCTCGCTCAAAAAGCATTCTCGCTCAAAAAGCATTTCTACTTCTATTATTATTTTGGAGTCTGTGATTTTGAATCAAGGGGGTGTGTTAAAAGTTTATTCAAAGTTAGATAGTTGCTAATAATACTCTTTTTTTTCTCTCGTTGTTTGTTGAGTCAAGGCACGTTACTGATAGTGCTATATTTTTCTTTAGTTTTTGTTATTATATGGCTATATAAGCCAATAATTTACTTGATTTAATCATCTAATAAGATTGCTTCTTTTATTATTTTTTAGTCTCTTAATTTTTCTATTCTTATTATTTAACTTGATACAGAGTTGCAGTTATTAAATTTATGTTTTTACTCAATAAAATTATTATTTTATATATTTTAATTGAAGTTGTAGGTCAATAGCCACGTTTGAAAACCGCTACATTTGTCTCTGCTGTTAAGTATAAGACGATGATTCAATTATTTTTTACAGCAAATAAAAGATGTGACTAAAATTATAATTTTATTAATATAAAATAAAATTTTTATTAAAATATATTATTATATAATAAAAAAATAAATTTTCTTTATAATAGTTTTAAATTGCTGTTAAACTTTTATTTTAATAATATTAAGACAACAAATTCATAACCGATAATACCATTTTTTAAACCCTAAAAATATAGTTTATATATACATCACAACAAGTTGAGCGCTTTTAATTTTACATTTTTTGAAATTATATATCTACAATTTTCTATTTTATTAGTTTTTAAGGCACGTGTACACACATGTGTATATATCATTTTTTTTTTCAGTGTACACATATTTAGAGGAAGTAAAAAAAAATTAAGCTAAAGCTCTAAGCCTAAAACACACAAAATACCAAACTAAACCAAATCACTCAACCAAAATTAGAAGCTGACTAAAGAAATAAAATAAATCGAACTAAATCACTCCATCAGTTATCGTGCACTGACTCTATTGTAATGACACCGATGCTATCCAAATACTCATACAAATATACCACCTCAATCGACAAACTCAAAGCTGAGTATCAAAACAAGTATAAATTGAAACAAAAACACACAAGATTGGACAAACAAAATGGGGGTAGGTTTTCGATGTAAAGAACAGCTCTGATCCTCCAAATAATATCACAAAGAGAAAACTTAGCAAAGTTCAGCCAAACAACAACCTGCAGGAGTGGTAGCGGCACAATCTCGAGATGTCAATGTTACTGGACCAAGGCTTTTTTTTATAAGCCAAGTGGAGCATTCTCAAATCCAAGTTCATCAAAGCACATCTCTAGTAAAAGAATATTGACACTTAAAATAGAGAAAACTAAAAAAACAACAAAAAGAATAAACAAAAGGCCACTCACATGCCCAGTGAAGAAGAAACTAGGAAGTAGAGGCTTTACAAAATAAACAAAAACAAAACAATCTTTCCTTTGCTTGAATACAGAGAACAATAAACCATAAAACACGTGACACGACTAACACTGTAATACCCGGCTAGACACCGGCACCAGAATTCCTACTTTCCGGCTGAATCTCCGTTGGAATCTAGACTTCCCGGATGTTGGAGACTTCCAGAGGGGTAAAACAGAGGTTTTTCAAAATATTTTTATAGGTTTTTATGGTTTGATTAAGAAAATTGAGTTTTGAAAAGAAAAAGACCAAGGAGGCAAGTTGCAGGTTCGGCCGCCGAAAGAGAAGTTCGGCCGTCGAAAGAGAAGTTCGGCCGCCGAACATTGCATGGTTTCGCATGTAGCTTTGGCCGCCGAAGGGGAGTCGGTTGGCCACCTATAAAAGCTCCTTTGACCGGAAATGGGGTGTGTTTTCACCCTCTTTTTGTGCAAAGGTGAGTTTGTGATCTCTTTTGGCTGTTTTCACCATGTACTTCAAATTATGCAAGCTTTATTGAGTTTTTAACTTGTATTTTTGAAGTTTTGAGCAAAAGAAGGCAAAGTTGAGAGTTTTGGAGATTTTGGATCGTTTTCCTCCACATCTCCGAGTTAGGACCATCGATCCTCTTGATCTTCAAGAGGTAAGCATGGATCCTCACCTCCCCTTATGTTTTAAGCATGTTTTAAAGAGTTTAAGGGAGTTCTATGGTATGGTTTAAGTAGATCTAAAGGTTTAAAGGGTATATTGCTCATATGCCTTACTTGATGCTTTGATGATGTTTGTGGAGTTTAAACTAGTGTTTAAGCGCCTATATGCATGGTTAAGGGTATATGCATGGTTATGAGAGGTTGGTTGCATGTTGAGAGTGTTTGGTTTGGTTTTGGAGGCTGAGTATGCATGTTTGACCCGAGTTCTGCCTTCATGGCGAACTCAGGTTCGGCCGCCGAAGCAAGGTTCAGCCGCCGAACCCCTTGAGGAGGCTGTTTTGGCCACCTAAACTCGCCCCCGAAAGTTTGGACTTTCAGCTCTGGAGGGGAGTTTCGGCCGCCGAACATGCCGCCGAAGGTGGGTGACTTTCGGCTCTGGAAAGTCCTTCAGCCCCCGAACCTTGCCCCCAAAAGTTTAGACTTTCGGATCTGGAAGGGACTTTCGACCGCCGAAGGTGCCGCCGAAAGTGCATGAGTTTCGGATCTAGAGAGTGGTTCGGCCGCCGAAGGTGCCGCCGAAAGTCCCCTGTCCAGCCTTCCTTTGCCCATTTTTCCATGCATGTTTATGATGTTTTAGGGGGTTTTTGGGGAGATGTTTATAGCTATGTTAGAGTATGTTCGGTCCCTCATTTGAGTCCACCTGTGTAGGTACGGACCCGAGGAACCCAAGAGGCCTACAGAGTTAGAGATACAGAGACTGCCCAGCAGTTGCTAGAGGTGAGTAGAACTGAACTGTGTTTTACATAAATGCAAAGTTTTGAGCATGAGTCATACATCATAAATGCCATGTTATACTAGGGTGTATTGCATTAGTGTTCACGAAGGTGATGCATTGCATTGTTTATTGTCGATGGGGATGGACAACATGGAGACCCTTTAGCCCTCTGATTATTATTTCCATGTAACAGAAGTCCTGAGGAGCTCTTTGAGAGCCGGGCACAGTATATATTGTATGTAATAGAAGTCCTAAGGAGCTCCTTTGAGGGCCGGGCACAGAGCAGAGGGATTTTTGGGTCAGTCCATCCATGATGTGCTTTACTTGTGCTATGACGCATTTCATGATAGCATGTTTTATTAAATGTTTTTATTGTTCTGCTCACTGGGCTCTAGTAGCTCACCCCTCTCCCTACCCTCATGTTTTCAGGGCCTGAGAGAAGACAGAGTAACAGCAAGGGTAAAGGTTTATGTAATCGTATAGAGTAGTGAACATGATATATTGTACACAGAGATAATGTAATGTATAGAGATGATGTAATGTATATGGAGATAGTATTGTGCTTGGCCCTAGAGTATGTTATCCCTTATGTGCATGATCATTTCTTTATGTCTTATTGTATTTTATGATGAGAACTAAGCTTGATATTTGATGAGGACCCATCTAGGGCATATGATGAGAGCTCTAGTATGTGGTTTTATGTTTACAGAGTTAGTGCATGCACAGGTCAAGCTTGGTAAATGCAAAAGTTCAAAATTTTTATGGAAATATATGATCATGTATGGGATTTACCAGGTACACAGAGTGCATAGTAGGCTTGCTACGGGTTCCGGCGACCTTAAGTCGACCTGAATCCTAGCGCCGGTAGCGGTCCGATTTTCGGGTCGCTACAGATTGGTATCAGAGCTTTAGGTTCATATGATCGGACCTATAGAGTGTCGGGCTCATAGGGGATACTTTATACATAGGTCAAGCACAATCTCTAATCCTCAATATCATTACATTACATGACTATTCAGAACTTTACATTTTATCATGTCCACATTCTATCTATTACATACAATTGACTTCAATACTCTTGCTGACCTCCTGGTCTACCCTGTACCTGCAAACCTGGGGAATTTGGGAGAGGGGTGAGCTACTAGAGCCCAGTGAGTAGAATAATAAAGCATTTAAAACACATGCTATCATGAAATGCATCACATCACAACTAATCATATCAAGGATGAACTTGTCACCATTTAGCCCTCTACATATTCCAATCATGCTAGGGGCGTAGTGCAGGCCACACCTGGTCTTTCTCTTATACATAACATAACATACATAACCAATAGTGCCGGGGGCGTAGTGCAGGCCACATCCGGTCTTTCTCTTACATAGTGCCAGGGGCGTAATGCAGGCCACACCTGGACTTCCATATCATATCATCACGTCATAACATATGAGGGCAAATGGATCATTCAACATTCATCCACATCAATAACATATTATGCAATGCAACATATTCGTGATTTCTAATGCAAACAACCTAAAATATCACATGGCATCCGTGATGCATGAACATGCTCAAAACTGATTTATTTACTTGAAACATAAAGAGTTATTCTACTCACCTCTGGCTAGCTCTGACACTGACTGAAGCAGCTGACTCACTACTGAGGTCCTCGATTTCTCGGGTCCGAACCTACACAGGTGGAAACAAATGAGGGACCAACATACTATAACATGACTCTGAAAACATCCCCCAAAAATCCTCTAAAACACCTCAAAACATCCATGCAAGAACATGCAAAGGAAGGCTGGACAGGGCACTTTCGGCGGCAGGTTCGGTGGTCGAAACTCCCAGACAGAGGCGAAACTCATGCATGTTCGGCGGCACTTTCGGCGGCCGAAACTCCCAGACAGAGACGAAAGTCTCCTTTCGGGGGCAAGCTTCGGCAGCCGAAGGCTGCTTCCACAAGCATGTTCGGCGGCCGAAAGTTCCTTCGGCTGCCGAACCTGGTTTCTCCCATAGTGGCAGAAACTCAGCTCTTCTATGCACATTTACCTCCAAAACTTTCCAATCATGCATAAACTTATTCTACCACACAAATACACAAGCATACATGCTCCTAGGGGCTTCAAACTACCTTAAACCCCATCTACCACATATCAAACAACTCACATTGTTCATAAACACATATTAAAACCCATAAACCTAACCATGAGCTAAACATTCATTCTAACCCAAAGATCTACTTAAAACTTACTTAAAACATGCAATGAGCTTAAGATCGGCTCTTACCTCTTGAAGATCGAGAGAGAGACGACCTAATCTTGGAGATGGGAGATTTTCAACTTCCTTGGGTCTCCAAGCTCAAAACTTGCTCAAAACTTGAAAATCTTTAAAACAAGATGAAAACTTGTGAAAATCGTGAAAGATTTGAAGGAAGAACTCAAAGATTGGTGAGGGACGACGAAGAGCTCACCTTGGCCGAAAATGGGGAGAAAAGCTCGCCCGTTTTTGGCTAAGGGACCCTTTTATAGTGGCTGGCCAGGCCACGTTCGGGGGCCGAACGTGCCTCCGCATGCATGCCATGTTCAGCGGCCGAACTTAAGGTTCGGCAGCCGAACCTGGACTTCCCTCACTTATGCCTTCGGGGGCCTAAGGCACACCCGAAATGCCTGCATGTTCGGCGGCCGAACTTGAGGTTCGGCGGTCGAACCTGGGTTTTCCTCCAAGGTTGTTTTCATGCAAAAACTCATTTCCTTTTTACTTAAAATCATGAAATACATTAAAACATTTTAAGAAAACATGTTTCTACCCTACTAGAGGCTTCCGACATCCGAGATTCCACCGGACGGTAGGAATTCCGATACCGGAGTCTAGCCGGGTATTACATTCTCCCCCCCTTAAAAACATTCGTCCCCGAATATTCCTCAACTAGCACATGCAAGGCATACAACATATCATACACATAAAACACATGAAACATATAAGAACTAACCTTAGAAAAGATAAGGGTATTGCTGGAGCATGGACTCCCGTGTCTCCCAAGTGCATTCTTCCAAATTATGGTGGTTCCACAGGACTTTCACCATCGGGATTTCCTTGTTTCTTAGCTTTCTGATCTGGGTGTCTATGATCCGTACTGGCTGTTCAACATAGGTGAGATTCTCTTGGACCTCCACATCAAGCTCACTAAGAACCTTGCTCGGATCTGACACAAACTTCCTCAACATTGAAACATGGAAAACCGGATGGATTCTTTCCATTGAAGCAGGTAAATCCAGCTTGTACGACACATTCCCAATCTTTTGCAAGATTTCAAAGGGTCCAATGTATCGCGGGGCTAGTTTACCTTTCTTCCCGAAGCGAACCACTCCTTTCATAGGGGACACCTTGAGCAATACCAGATCCCCCTCCTGAAACTCTACCTGTCTTCTGCGGATGTCTGCATAACTCTTCTGTCTGCTTGTAGCAGTCTTGATCCTTTCTCTGATTATGGGTACTACCCTGCTGGTAATCTCTACTAGCTCAGGCCCTGCTAAGGCCTTTTCTCCAACTTCTTCCCAGCAAACAGGTGATCTGCACTTCCTCCCATACAAAGCTTCATATGGAGCCATCCCGATGCTAGCATGATGCCTGTTATTGTAGGCAAACTCCACCAAGGGTAGATGCTGCCTCCAAGAACCGCCAAAGTCCAGCACACACATTCTAAGCATATCCTCTATGGTCTGGATGGTCCTTTCTGATTGTCCATCCGTCTGTGGATGAAAAGCAGTGCTAAAATCCAACCTGGTACCCATGGCGTTCTGCAGACTCCGCCAAAATCTGGAGGTGAACTGGGGCCCTCTATCGGACACTATTGAAACAGGAACCCCATGCAGCCTGACGATCTCATCAACATACACCTGCGCCAACTTGTCCACAGAATAGCCACTCCTGATAGGGATGAAGTGAGCAGATTTGGTGAGTCTGTCCACAATCACCCATATGGAGTCCAATCTGTTGGACGTCGCCAGTAACCCCACTACGAAGTCCATAGCTATATTCTCCCATTTCCACTCTGGAATAGGTAGCGGGTTAAGCATTCCAGCCGGCTTCTGATGCTCCAGCTTCACCCTCTGACACACTTCGCAGGCTGACACAAACTGTGCCACTTCTTTCTTCATAGCTGGCCACCAATAAACCTTCTTCAGATCTTGATACATCTTGGTGGCTTCGAGGTGAACGCTGTATCTTGCATTATGAGCCTCTCTCATAATGTCTCCTTTTAGCCCTATGTCATCTGGTACACATAGTCTGCTCCCATAGCGGAGGATCCCTTTGCTGTCAAATCTGAACTCACTATCTTTGCCTGACTGAACAGTCCTGGCAATCTTCACTAACTCTGGGTCCTCATGCTGTTTCTGAGCCACCTGCTCCAGAAACACGGGCGCCACTCTCAACTGGGCTACCAAAGCACCTGTACCAGACAACTCCAACTGTAGACCTTCCTCAATGAGCTTGTAAAACTCCTTCACCACTAGCCTCTTTTCTGCCGATATGTGGGATAAACTGCCGAGTGATTTCCGGCTTAAGGCGTCTGCCACAATATTCGCCTTACCCGGATGATACTGAATCTTGCAATCATAGTCACTCAGCAGCTCTACCCATCTCCTCTGTCTCAAATTCAAATCTCTTTGACTCAGGATGTACTGTAGGCTCTTATGATCCGTGAAGATCTCACATTTAACCCCATAGAGGTAGTGCCTCCACATCTTGAGTGCAAAGATTACTGCTGCCATCTCCAGGTCATGTGTGGGGTAATTCAACTCATGCTTCTTCAGCTGTCTAGAAGCATAAGCGATCACCCTTTCATTCTGCATTAACACACAACCTAGTCCCACACGGGACGCATCACAGAAAACTGTGAAATCCTCATTGTTAGCTGGCAAAGCTAACACTGGTGCTGACGTTAACCTCTTCTTAAGCTCTTCAAAACTCTCTTCGCACTGGTCGGTCCACACAAACTTCTGATTTTTCCTGGTTAGTCTGGTCAGAGGAGCTGCAATCTTTGAGAAGTCCTGAACGAACCTCCTGTAGTAACCTGCCAAACCCAAGAAACTTCTAATCTCTGTCACTGAAGTGGGTCTAGGCCAGTTAGCCACAGCTTCTACCTTCTTGGGGTCCACCTCTATCCCATTTTCTATCACAACATGCCCCAAGAATGAAATGCTCCTCAGCCAGAACTCACACTTGGAGAACTTGGCATACAAGCCATGCTCCCTCAAGGTCTGTAGAACCAACCTCAAATGATGGGCATGCTCCTCTGCATTCCTGGAATACACTAAGATATCATCTATGAAGACAATAACGAAGTGATCCAGGTACTGGTTAAACACTCTGTTCATGAGATCCATGAATGCTGCAGGGGCATTGGTTAACCCGAACGGCATTACAAGGAACTCAAAATGCCCATATCTGGTCCTGAAAGCTGTCTTTGGCACATCTTCCTCTCTAATCCTCAGCTGATGATACCCGGACCTCAGATCTATTTTGGAGAAACAACCTGCTCCTGCTAGCTGGTCGAATAGATCATCGATCCTTGGCAAAGGGTACCTATTCTTGGTAGTGACTTTGTTCAACTGCCTGTAGTCGATACAAAGTCTAAGGGATCCATCCTTCTTTCTGACAAACAAGACTGGAGCACCCTAGGGTGAGGTACTCGGTCGGATGAAGCCCTTGTCCACCAGCTCTTACAACTATTCTTTCAATTCCTTCAACTCTACTGGTGCCATCCTGTACGGAGGGATAGAGATGGGTCGGGTTCCAGGCATCAGTTCTATCTCGAACTCTATCTCCCTAGCAGGTGGTAAACCTGGCAGTTCGTCTAGGAAGACGTCTAGAAACTCTCTAACCACTGGCACCGAGGCGGGCTCTCTAACCTGACTGCTAAGCTCTCTCACATGAGCCAAATACCCCTGACATCCCCTCCTAAGCAACCTACGAGCCTGAAGAGCTGATATCAGACCTCTAGGTGTACCCCTCCTGTCTCCTCTGAAGACTACCTCTGACCCATCCTGACCTCTGAACCTGACTACCTTGTCCTTGCAGTCCAAGGTAGCACCATGGGTAGATAACCAGTCCATCCCTAGAATGACGTCAAAATCTGTCAAGTCTAGAACCACAAGGTCGGCGGACAAGCATATTCCCTCAACAAACACAGGACTACACTGGCAGACTGACTCTGCCACTGATGGATCACACTTGGGTCCACTGACCCAGAGAGGACACTCTAACCCAGAGATCATCAACCCCAACCTCTCAACGGCTCTCGGAGCAATAAAAGAATGAGATGCACCAGGGTCCATCAAGGCATACACATCTGAACAACCAATGACTAAGTTACCTGCCACCACGGTGTTAGATGCATCTGCCTCCTGCTGTGTCATTGTGAAGATCCGTGCTGGAGCTGATGGACCTTCACCTCTGAAACCCGCTGAAGAAGAGGTTGCCCCTCTCTCTCTACCTCTGCCACTGGCCTGAGTCATGGCTGGAGCTGCTGGCTGCGCTACACTACCTGAAGCTGTCTACTGGGACTGTGCCATCGGGGCTGCTCTTGGACATTCTCGAGACATATGCCCCTCCTGACCACATCTGTAACAGGCTGTTGTCCCAAACCGACATACTCCCCTGTGCGGCTTACCACACCTTGCACAAACTGCATTATCCGCACCAGAGCTTGAGCCACCTCTAAATCCCATACTGGACTTAACCTTGTTCCAGAACTTGTTCTTCTTGGACTTCCTAGAGCCTCTGTCCCACTTTTTACTACCTGAAGCTGCTGCACTCATAGAAGAAGAGCCTGGGGTCTTAGAACCAGAAGGCTGTGCCACTGACTGCTTGACTTTCCCCTCGATGATAGCACTAGCCTCCATCCTCCTAGCCATATCCACTATGGCATGGAAGCTCTCCCTATCTGTGGACTGAATCAAGGAGGAATACCTGGAGTGAAGTTTCATAATATACCTCCTTGACTTCTTCTGGTCTATGTCAAGAGTTTGCCCCGCAAACGGCAACAGCTCCAAGAACTTGTCGGTGTACTCCTCTACACTCATTTCCTCTGTCTGCCTTAACTATTCAAACTCAATCATCTTCAATTCTCTTGAACTGTCAGGAAAAGCCCATCCTGAAAATTCATTTGCAAACTCCTCCCATGATAGGCTGTCTAACCTCGGGCTCACATAGTTCTTAAACCACTCACGGGCCTTTTTGCATTTTAATGTGAACCCAGCCATCTGAATGGCTCTACTGTCATCTGCCCCTATCTCATCTGTAATTGTTTTGACCCTCTCAAGGTACACAAACGGGTCATCTCCGGTTTCAAACTGGGGAGCACCCAGCTTCATATAGTCGGTCATCTTGACCTTGCTTCCACCAGATGAGCTAGGCTTAGGCATATGGGTTGCTGGAACTGTGGGTTCTATTGATGGTGGAGGAGGTGCAACATTTTCTGAGGTAGGGTTTGCTGGATTTGGATGGTAAGGTGGGGTGGATACATTGGGTATTGTGAATATGGTGGGTAGTAGGGTGGGTATGGCATCTGTGTGGGATAAAGGGTGAAGCTAGGGTAATCCGATGTACCTCCCATCGAATACCCGGGATTTTGTGAGAAGTGTGGGTAGTGGGGTGGCTGAACAAATCCCGAGGCCTGAGTGCCTCCTTGGGACTCTCCCATTCCCTCTTCTGACATGCTAACTCCCAGACTGCCATCCCTCCTCTGCTCTACATCCATATCATCCCCCATGTCTTCTGACATTCCTCAATGAATTGTTCCCCTCACTGATCTGCTTCTACCCAGATCCAGAGACCTTCTAGGGTCTCTTACTGCTCTTTCTCTGTTAGACCTACTAGACATTGCCCTAGGCAATGTAGGAGGACGGGCGCTCATGCCATCATCCTCAGGTGGCACTCCAGTCAATCTTGCTGATCGACGAGTTCCTCTCATCCTGTTTTCTGAAAAACAGTACACATCACATAAACGTTAGCATCATATGGTTCATGTGGGCACACATGAACCCGCATCACATACATATTATTCACATCATAGCATTAATGCACATGTATATAATCATGGCATTTCACATCATCATACAAGACAGGACTCCACATCCTATCCTAGTGGACATGACCCTTCCTATTGTGCTTGACCTTATATAACATCTATGAGCCTAACACTCTAGGTCCGACCATATGAACCTAGGGATCTGATACCAATCTGTAACGACCCGAAAATCGGACCGCTACCGGCGCTAGGATCCGGGTCGGCTTAAGGCCGCCGGAACCCGTAGCAAGCCTGACATGCATCCTGTGAACCTGTTTAATCCCATACATGATCAAGAATATACATAAAAATTTAAAACTTTTCCTTACATTCATAACCAAACTCAACCTGTGCATGCACTATACAATATCATAACCATGATCCCTTTGTGGGATCTCATCAATGCCCCAATGGGCAATTACAACATATGTTGAGTTGGTTTACATAAACATCATAAAGGTCTAGGATCATGCATTAAAAGGGATGCTTTATACATAGGTCAAGCACAACCTCTAATCCTCAATATCATTACATTACATGACTATTCATAACTTTACATTTTTTCATGTCCACATTCTATCTATTACATACAATTGACTTCAATACTCTTGATGACCTCCTGGTCTACCCTGTACCTGCAAACCTGGGGAATTTGGGAGAGGTGTGAGCTATTAGAGCCCAGTGAGCAGAATAATAAAGCATTTAAAACACATGCTATCATGAAATGCATCACATCACAACTAATCATATCAAGGATGAACTTGTCACCATTTAGCCCTCTACATATTCCAATCATGCCAGGGGCGTAGTGCAGGGCACACCTGGTCTTTCTCTTATACATAACATAACATACATAACCAATAGTGCCGGGGGCGTAGTGCAGGCCACATCCGGTCTTTCTCTTACATAGTGCCAGGGGCGTAGTGCAGGCCACACCTGGACTTCCATATCATATCATCACGTCATAACATATGAGGGCAAATGGATCATTCAACATTCATCCACATCAACAACATATTATGCAATGCAACATATTCGTGATTTCTAATGCAAACAACCTAAAATATCACATGGCATCTGTGATGCATGAACATGCTCAAAACTGATTTATTTACTTGAAACATAAAGAGTTATTCTACTCACCTCTGGCTAGCTCTGACACTGACTGAAGCAGCTAACTCACTGCTGAGGTCCTCGGTTCCTCGGGTCCGAACCTACACAGGTGGACACAAATGAGGGACCAACATACTATAACATGACTCTGAAAACATCCCCCAAAAACCCTCTAAAACACCTCAAAACATCCATGTAAGAACATGAAAAGGAAGGCTGGACAGGGCACTTTCGGCGGCAGGTTCGGCGGCCGAAAGTCCCTCCAGAGCCGAAAGTCAGGCAGGTTCGGCGGCACCTTCGGCGGCCGAAACTCCCAGACAGAGGCGAAACTCATGCATATTCGGCGGCACTTTCGGCGGCCGAAACTCCCAGACAGAGACGAAAGTCTCCTTTCGGGGGCAAGCTTCGGCAGCCGAAGGCTGCTTCCACAAGCATGTTCGGCGGCCGAAAGTTCCTTCGGCTGCCGAACCTGGTTTCTCCCATAGTGGCAGAAACTCAGCTCTTCTATGCACATTTGCCTCCAAAACATTCCAATCATGCATAAACTTATTCTACCACACAAATACACAAGCATACAAGCTCCTAGGGGCTTCAAACTACCTTAAACCCCATCTACCACACATCAAGCAACTCACATTGTTCATAAACACATATTAAAACCCATAAACCTAACCATGAGCTAAACATGCATTCTAACCCAAAGATCTACTTAAAACTTACTTAAAACATGCAATGAGCTTAAGATCGGCTCTTACCTCTTGAAGATCGAGAGAGAGACGACCTAATCTTGGAGATGGGAGATTTTCAATTTCCTTGGGTCTCCAAGCTCAAAACTTGCTCAAAACTTGAAAATCTTCAAAACAAGATGAAAACTTGTGAAAATCGTGAAAGATTTGAAGGAAGAACTCAAAGATTAGTGAGGGACGGCGGAGAGCTCACCTTGGCCAAAAATGGGGAGAAAAGCTCGCCCGTTTTCGGCTAAGGGACCCTTTTATAGTGGCTGGCCAGGCCACGTTCGGGGGCCGAACGTGCCTCCGCATGCATGCCATGTTCGGCGGCAGAACTTGAGGTTCGGCGGTCGAACCTGGACTTCCCTCACTTATGCCTTCGGGGGCCTAAGGCACACCCGAAATGCCTGCATGTTCGGCGACCGAACTTGAGGTTCGGCGGCCGAACCTGGGTTTTCCTCCAAGGTTGTTTTCATCCAAAAACTCATTTCCTTTTTACTTAAAATCATGAAATACATTAAAACATTTTAAGAAAACATGTTTCTACCCTACTAGAGACTTCCGACATCCGAGATTCCACCGGACGGTAGGAATTCCGATACCGGAGTCTAGCCGGGTATTACAGTGATCCATTAGTGGCAGAGTCAGTCTGCCATCATAGTCCAGTGTTTATAGATGGTAGATGCCTTCCAGCCGACCTTGTGGTTCTAGATTTGACGGATTTTGATGTCATTCTAGGGATGGATTGGCTATCTGCTTATGGTGCTACCTTGGACTGCAGAGACAAGGTAGTCAGGTTCAGAGATCAGGATGGATCCGAGTTTGTCTTTAGAGGAGACAGGAGGGGTACGCCGAAAGGTTTGATATCAGCCCTTCAAGCTCGCAGGTTGCTCAAGAGAGGGTGTCAGGGGTTTCTAGCTCATGTTAGAGAGCTTGACAGTCAAGTTAGGGAACCCGCCTCAGTGCCCGTAGTCAGCGAGTTTCTAGATGTGTTTCCAGACGAGCTCCCAGGACTACCACCTGATAGGGAGATAGAGTTCGAAATAGAGTTATTGCCTGGTACCAGACCGATCTTTATCCCTCCCTATAGGATGGCACCAGCATAGTTATCAGAGTTAAAAGAACAGCTACAAGAGTTGGTAGATAAGGGTTTCATTCGACCGAGTACCTCACCTTAGGGTGCTCCCGTGCTGTTTGTAAGAAAGAAGGATGGATCTCTTAGACTTTGTATCGACTACAGGCAGTTGAACAAAGTCACTACCAAGAATAAGTATCCTCTACCCAGAATCGACGATCTATTTGACCAGCTAGCAAGAGCAGGTTGTTTTTCTAAAATATATCTGAGATCAGGTTATCACCAGTTGAGAATCAGGGAAGAGGATATACCAAAGACAACATTCAGGACCAGATATGGGCATTATGAGTTCTTGGTAATGCCGTTCGTGTTAACTAATGCCCCTACAGCATTCATGGATCTCATGAACAGAGTTTTCAGACAGTATCTGGATCACTTTGTTATTGTCTTTATAGATGATATTTTGGTGTATTCCAGAAATGCAGAGGAGCATGCCCATCATCTAAGGATAGTTCTGCAGACCTTGAGAGAGCATGGCTTGTATACCAAGTTCTTCAAGTGTGAGTTCTGGCTGAGGAGCATTTCTTTCTTGGGGCATGTTGTGTCAGACCAAGGAATAGCAGTGGACCCCAAGAAGATAGAGGCTGTAGCTAGCTGGCCTAGACCCACCACAGTGACAAAGATTAAGAGCTTTCTGGGTTTAGCAGGCTACTATAGGAGGTTCATTCAGGACTTCTCTAAAATTGCTACTCCTATGACCAGATTAACCAGGAAAAACCAGAGGTTTATTTGGTCTGACCAGTGTGAAGAGAGTTTTGAAGAGCTAAAGAAGAGATTGACTTCAGCACCGGTGTTAGCTCTGCCTATCAGCAATGAAGACTTCACAGTGTTTTGTGATGCGTCCCGAGTGGGACTGGGTTGTGTGTTGATGCAGAATGATAGAGTGATTGCTTATGCTTCTAGACAGCTGAAGAAGCATGAGATAAACTATCCTACACATGACCTTGAGATGGCAGCTGTGATCTTTGCACTCAAGATGTGGAGGCATTACCTCTATGGGGTTAAATGTGAGATTTTCACAGATCATAAGAGCTTGCAGCACATCTTGAGTCAGAGAGAGTTGAATTTGAGACAGAGGAGATGGATAGAACTGCTTAGTGACTATGATTGCAAGATCCAGTACCATCCGAGTAAGGCAAATGTTGTGGCAGATGCCCTAAGCCAGAAATCACTTGGCAGTTTGTCCCACATCTCAGTAGAGAGGAGACCGGTGGTGAGGGAGTTCTATAAGCTCGTTAATGAAGGGCTACAGTTAGAGTTATCTGGTGCAGGTGCTTTGATAGCTCAGATGAGAGTTACACCCGTGTTTCTGGAGCAGGTAGCTCAGAAACAGCATGAGGACCCAGAGTTGGTCAAGATTGCCAGGACTGTTCAGTCAGGCAAGAGTGATGAGTTCAGATTTGACGACAAAGGGATCCTCCGCTACGGGAACAGATTATGTGTACCAGATGACATAAGTCTGAAGGGAGACATTATGAGGGAAGCTCATAATGCCAAGTATAGTGTTCACCCTGGAGCCATCAAGATGTATCAGGATCTAAAAAGGGTTTATTGGTGGCCAGCTATGAAGAGAGAAGTGGCACAGTTTGTGTCAGCCTGCGAGGTATGTCAGAGGGTGAAGCTGGAACATCAGAAGCCGGCTGGAATGCTTAACCCACTGCCGATTCCAGAGTGGAAATGGGAGAATATAGCTATGGATTTTGTAGTGGGCTTACCGGCAACGTCCAACAGGTTAGACTCCATATGGGTGATTGTGGACCGACTAACTAAATCTGCTCACTTCATCCCTGTCAGGAGTGGCTACTTTGTGGACAAATTGGCACAGGTGTATGTTGAGGAAGTTGTCAGGCTGCATGGGGCTCCCGTTTCAATAGTGTCAGATAGGGGACCCCAGTTCACCTTCAGGTTTTGGCAGAGTCTGCAGGATGCTATGGGCACAAGGTTGGACTTTAGCACTGCTTTCCATCCACAGACTGACGGACAGTCAGAGAGGACCATCCAGACCATAGAGGATATGCTCAGAATGTGTGTGCTAGATTTTGGCAGTTCTTGGAGGCAGCATCTACCCTTAGTGGAATTTGCCTACAATAACAGCTATCATGCTAGCATAGGGATGGCTCCATATGAAGCTCTTTATGGGAGGAAGTGCAGGTCACCTGTTTGTTGGGAAGAGGTTGGAGAGAGGTCCTTGGTAGGGCCTGAGTTGGTAGAGATTACCAACAGAGTCGTGCCCATTATCAGAGAGAGACTCAAGACTGCTGTTAGTCGGCAGAAGAGCTATGCAGATGTCCACAGAAAGCATATAGAATTCCAGGAAGGTGATCTGGTATTGCTTAAGGTGTCTCTAATGAAAGGGGTGGTTCGTTTTGGGAAGAAAGGTAAGCTAGCTCCACGGTACATCAGACCCTTTGAGATTTTGCAGAAGGTCGGGAATGTGTCGTACAAGTTAGATTTACCTGCTTCTATGGAAAGAATCCATCCGGTTTTCCATGTTTCTATGCTACGGAAGTTTGTGTCAGATCCGGGAAAGGTTCTTAGTGAACCAGATGTAGAGATCCTTGGAGATCTCACCTATGTAGAGCAGCCAGTACGGGTCGATGACACTCAGATCAGAAAGTTGAGAAACAAGGAGATCCCGATGGTGAAAGTCCTTTGGAACCACCATAATATAGAAGAGTGTACCTGGGAGACACGGGAGTCTATACTCCAGCAATACCCCTACCTCTTTTCAGGTTAGAGTTTTTGTTCCTTTTTATTATTGTTGTTTTTATGCTATGCTATGTTCATGTTATGGCTTATAGTATACATGTGATAGAGAGGAACATTCGGGGACGAATGTTCTTAAGGGGGGGAGAATGTAATACCCGGCTAGACACCGGCACTAGAATTCCTACTTTCCGGCGGAATCTCCATTGGAATCTGGACTTCCCGGATGTTGGAGCCTTCCAGAGGGGTAAAACAAAGGTTTTTCAAAATGTTTTTATAGGTTTTTATGGTTTGATTAAGAAAATTGAGTTTTGAAAAGAAAAAGACCAAGGAGGCAAATTGCAGGTTCGACCGCCGAAAGAGAAGTTCGGCCGCCGAACATTGCATGGTTTCGCATGCAGCTTTGGCCGCCGAAGGGGAGTCGGTTGGCCACCTATAAAAGCTCCTTTGACCGGAAATGGGGTGTGTTTTCTCTCTCTTTTCGTGCAAAGGTGAGTTTGTGATCTCCTTTGGCTGTTTTCACCATGTACTTGAAATTATGCAAGCTTTATTGAGTTTTTAACTTGTGTTTTTGAAGTTTTGAGCAAAAGAAGGCAAAGTTGAGAGTTTTGGAGATTTTGGATCGTTTTCTCCGAGTTAGGACCATCGATCCTCTCAATCTTCAAGAGGTAAGCATGGATCCTCACCTCCCCTTATGTTTTAAGCATGTTTTAAAGAGTTTAAGGGAGTTCTATGGTATGGTTTAAGTAGATCTAGAGGTTTAAAGGGTATATTGCTCATATGTCTTACTTGATGCTTTGATGATGTTTGTGGAGTTCAAACTAGTGTTTAAGCGCCTATATGCATGGTTAAGGGTATATGCATGGTTATGAGAGGTTGGTTGCATGTTGAGAGTGTTTGGTTTGGTTTTGGAGGCTGAGTGTGCATGTTTGACCCGACTTCTGCCTTCATGGCGAGCTCATGTTCGGCCGCCGAAGCAAGGTTCGGCCGCCGAACCCCTTGAGGAGGTTGTTTTCGCCGCCTAAACTCGCCCCCGAAAGTTTGGACTTTCGGCTCTAGAGGGGAGTTTTGGCCGCCGGACATGCCGCCGAAGGTGGGTGACTTTCGGCTCTGGAAAGTCCTTCAGCCCCCGAACCTTGCCCCCGAAAGTTTAGACTTTCGGATCTGGAAGGGACTTTCGGCCGCCGAAGGTGCCGCCGAAAGTGCATGAGTTTCGGATCTAGAGAGGGGTTCAGCCGCGAAGGTGCCGCCGAAAGTCCCCTGTCTAGCCTTCCTTTGCCCATTTTTCCATGCATGTTTATGATGTTTTAGGGGGTTTTGGGGAGATGTTTATAGCTATGTTAGAGTATGTTCGGTCCCTCATTTGAGTCCACCTGTGTAGCTACAGACCCGAGGAACCCAAGAGGACCACAGAGTTAGAGATACAGAGACTGCCCAGTAGTTGCTAGAGGTGAGTGGAACTGAACTGTGTTTTACATAAATGCAAAGTTTTGAGCATGAGTCATGCATCATAAATGCCATGTTATACTAGGGTGTATTGCATTAGTGTTCACGAAGGTGATGCATTGCATTGTTTATTGTCGATGGGATGGACAACATGGAGACCCTTTAGCCCTCTGATTATTATTTCCATGTAACAGAAGTCCTGAGGAGCTCTTTGAGAGCCGGGCACAGTGTATATTGTATGTAACAAAAGTCCTGAGGAGCTCCTTTGAAGGCCAGGCACAGAGCAGAGGGATTTTTGGGTCAGTCCATCCATGATGTGCTTTACTTATGCTATGACGCATTTCATGATAGCATGTTTTATTAAATGTTTTTATTGTTATGCTCACTGGGCTCTAGTAGCTCACCCCTCTCCCTACCCCCATGTTTTTAGGGCCTGAGAGAAGACAGAGTAACAGCAAGGGTAAAGGTTTATGTAATCGTATAGAGTAGTGGACATGATATATTGTACACAGAGATAATGTAATGTATAGAGATGATGTAATGTATATGGAGATAGTATTGTGCTTGGCCCTAGAGTATGTTATCCCTTATGTGCATGATCATTTCTTTATGTCTTATTGTATTTTATGATGAGAACTAAGCTTGATATTTGATTAGGACCCATCTAGGGCATATGATGAGAGCTCTAGTATGTGGTTTTATGTTTACAGAGTTAGTGCATGCACAGGTCAAGCTTGGTAAATGCAAAAGTTCAAAATTTTTATGGAAATGTATGATCATGTATGGGATTTACCAGGTACACAGAGTGCACAGTAGGCTTGCTACGGGTTCCGGCGACCTTAAGTCGACCTGAATCCTAGCGCTGGTAGCGGTCCGGTTTCCAAGTCGTTACAAACACCAACAATAAAAAACTCTTCAAACCATTGTAAAACTAGGGGATATTATCGATTCTTTTCCTGATGCTCCTTTTGCTCTTTTTCTTTCTCCGTAAAATTATTCACTTCTTTGCTCTTTACTTTATATTTGGCTTATTGCCTAGAAAATATTAAATTTTCGCGTTTAATTATAATTATAGCCAAAACTCTCAATTTTGAATAATAAAACTTCAACTTTTAAATTTATTATAATTATAATCAATCTCTTAGATAATTTGTCAAATTTAATAGAAAAGTCTAAAATTTTATGCTTAATCATGATTATAACTAAAACATTTAATATTATACCTAAAATTTTTAGTTTTTTATAATTATAACCAATTCTTAAAATAATTTTGGTCAATTTTGAATTAGTTCAAGTGACCATGTATTATTTTATTTACTTTTTTAAATATTTAGTTAAATCTATGTAACTAATTCTTTAACTTCAATTTACCACATATTCTAAAAATACTTAACTCATTATTTTATCTTTAATTTGAAGCTAGAAATTTTAAAGTTTAAATTAGATATTAGAATAATAATGTAATACCCGGCTAGACTCCGGTATCGGAATTCCTACCGTCCGATGGAATTTCCAATGTCGGAGACCTCTAGAAGGGTAAAATCATGTTTTCATGAAATGTTTTAATGTATTTTATGGTTTTAAGCAAAAAAGAAATTAAGTTTTGAATGAAAATAACCTTTAGAGGAAGACTCAGGTTCGCCGCCGAACCTCAGGTTCGGCTGCCGAACATGCATGCACTTCGGGAGTGCTTTAGGCCCCCGAAGGCATAAGTGAGGGAAGTCCAGGTTTGGCCGCCGAACCTTATGTTCGGAGGCACGTTAGGCCCCCGAAAGTGGCCTGGCTAGCCACCTATATAAGGGTCCCCATGTCCGAACGGGTGAGCTTTTTCTCCCCGTTTTCGGCCAAGGTGAGTTCTCCACAGTCCCTCATCGATTTTGAGCTTCTTCCTTCAGATCTTCATGATTTTCTTATGAGTTTTCACTTGGTTTAAAGATATTTGAGCAAAAGAGCAAGTTTTGAAGCTTGGAGACTAAAGAGTTGGTTTCTCCCCACCTCCAAGCTAGGATCGTCTTTCCTCTCGATCTTCAAGAGGTAAGCTTAGATCCAACCTTCCTTGTATGTTTTAAAAAATTTTTTATGAAGATCTATGGGGTAGAAATGCATATTTAGGTTATTTTAAGTTTATGGGTTTTTATGTTGAGTTTTGAACAATGTATGTTGAATATGTATGTTTGATGTGTTGTAGTTGGGGTTTAAGTTAGTTGAGACCCCTATGTGCTTGTTGGCTTGAGTTTGCATGTTGTAGACTAGGTAAATGCATGTTGAATGA
Organism: Manihot esculenta; assembly: GCF_001659605.2. Taxonomy (NCBI): domain Eukaryota; kingdom Viridiplantae; phylum Streptophyta; class Magnoliopsida; order Malpighiales; family Euphorbiaceae; genus Manihot; species Manihot esculenta. The sequence continues at coordinate 11,572,946 of NC_035170.2, forward strand.
GTTGGGAGGCTTTTGTGCATGTTGGAGCTGAGTTTCTACCCTTTGGGAGAACTCAGGTTCGGCAGCCGAAGGCTCTTTCGGCCGCCGAACCTGCCTGTGGTGGCCAACTTTTGGCTGCCGAACCCTGCCCCTGAAAGTGGACTTTCGGCTCTAGAAGGGAGTTTCGGCCGCTGAAGGTGCCGCCGAACATGCATGAGTTTCGTCTCTGGAGGGAACCTTCGGCCGCCGAAAGTGCCGCCGAAGGTGCATGACTTTCGGCTCTGGAGGGACTTTCGGCCGCCGAACCTACCGCCGAAAGTGCCCTGTTCAGCCTTCTTTTGCATGATTTATGTGATTGTTTCATGGTGTTTTAGGGGATTTTTGGGGAGTATTTTAGAGTCATGTTCATGTATGTTTGGTCCCTCATCTGAGTCCACCTGTGTAGGTTCAGACCCGAGGAACCGAGGACCCCAGCAGTGAGTCAGCTGCTTCAGAGTCTTGTCAGAGCTAGCCTAAGGTGAGTGGAATAACTCTTTATGCTTTAAAGTAAATAAATTAGTTCTTAGCATGATTCATGCATCATGAATGCCATGAGATATATTAGGGTGCTTGCATTAGAATTCACGAATATGTTGCATTGCATAATATGATGATGATGTGGATGGGTATTGGATGATCCTTTAGTCCTCGTATGATATGATGTGATATGATATGGTATGGTATGGAAGTCCAGGTCGAGGCCCATTCTACGGCCCTGGCACTATGGTAAGAGAAAGACCAGGTCGAGGCCCATTCTACGCCCCTGGCATTATAGGAATGTTATGTTATGTATGTTATGTTAAGAGAAAGACCAGGTTGAGGCCCATTCTACGCCCCTGGCACTATTGGGTATGTTGAGGACTATTGGTGACAAAACCATCCTTGATGTGACTTGTCTGTGATGTGATGCATTCCATTATAGCATATGATTTAAGTGTTTTATTATTCTGCTCACTGGGCTCTAGTAGCTCACCCCACTCCCTTAACCCCTGGTTTGCAGGTACGGGATAGACTAGGAGGTCAAGAAGAGTAAAGTCATGGTCATGTAATAGCTAGTGGTGGACATGATAAATATTGAAATGTAATGAATAGTATTAATTAGTTACGTAATTTAATGATGTTATTGAGGATTATAGTTGTGCTTGACCCTAGTTTGCATGTTAATCCCTTTGTTTACACGATCTTTCAAATGTAATGGTTTAATGATCTTTTAAGTAAACCAAACTCACTATATGTTATGTTACCCCATTGGAGCTTTGTTGAGGACTCCAGTGTGGGGTTGATGATTATGTATATGAATAGTTCATGCATAGGTTGAGTTTGGTGATTGAATGAAAAGAAAAGTTCAAAATTTTTATGTATGTGTTGATCATGTATGGGATTAAACAGGTATACAGGATGAATGTTTGGCTTGCTATGGGTCCCGGCGGCCTTAAGCCGATCTGGATCCTAGTGCCGGTAGCGGTCCGGTTTCCGGGTCGTTACAGATTGGTATTAGAGCCCTAGGTTCATATGGTCGGACCTAGAGTTTCGGGCTCATAGAGGTTATAGAAGGTCAAGCACAATAGGAAAATCATGTCCACTAGGATAGGATGTAGAGTCCTGTCTTGAATGATGATGTGGAATGCCATGATTATATGCATGTGCATTAATGATATGCTTGTATGTGATGTATGTGATGCGGGTTCATGTGTTTTCACATGAACCATTTCATGCTAATGTTTATGTGATGTGTGCTGTTTTTCAGTGAACAGGATGAGAGGAACTCGTCGATCTGCACGATTGACTGGAGTACCACCGGAGGATGAGGGCATGAGTGCCCGTCCCCCTGCATTGTCAAGGGCAATGTCTAGCAGGTCTAGCAGGGAAAGAGCAGTGAGAGACCCTAGAAGGTCTTTGGATATGAATAGAAGCAGATCAGTAAGGGGAATAGTTCAAGGAGGAGTGTCAGAGGATGTAGGGGATGATATGGACGTGGATTAGAGGAGGGATGGCAGTCTTGGAGTGAGTATGTCGGAAGAGGGCATGGGAGAGTCCCAAGGAGGCACTCAGGCCTCGAGATTTGTTCAGCCACCCCAGTACCCACCCTTTTCTCAGAATCCTAGGTATTTGATGGGAGGTACATCGGATTACCCCAGCTTTAGCCCTTACCACTCTCATATGCCATACCCACCATACCCACAGTATCCTATGTACCCACCCCCGTCCTTCTACCCAGGTACAGCAAACCTTACCCCAGGGGATGCTGCACCTCCTCCACCACCAGCAGCACCTACTGTCCTAGAAACCCAAATGCCTAAACATAGCTCATCTGGAGGGAGCAAGGTCAAGATGACCGACTACATAAAGCTGGGTGCTCCCCAGTATGAAACCGGTGATGACCCGTTTGTGTATCTTGAGAGGGTTAGAACGATTACAGATGAGATAGAAGCTGATGACAGTAGAGCCATTCAGATGGCCGGGTTCACACTAAAATGCAAGAAGGCCCGAGAGTGGTTCAAGAACTATGTGAACCCGAGATTGGACAGCCTATCATGGGAGGAGTTTGCAGGATGGGCTTTCCCTGACAGTTCAAGGGAGCTAAAGATGATTGAATTTGAGCAGTTAAGGCAGTTAGATGAGATGAGTGTGGATGAGTATACAGACAGATTCTTGGAGCTGTTGCCGTTTGCTGGGCAGAATCTGGATACAGATCAGAAGAAGTCAAGGAGGTATATCATGAGGCTCCATTCAAGGTATTCCTCCTTGATTCAGTCAGTAGAGAGGGAGAGTTTCCATGCCATTGTGGATATGGCTCGGAGGATGGAGGCTAGTGCAATCATCGAAGGGAAAGTTAAGCAGTCAGTAGCACAGCCTTCTGGTTCCAAGACCCCAGGTGGGGGAAGGTTAGACCTTTCTTCTCTGAGTGCAGTAGCTTCAGACAGTAAAAAGTGGAGTAAGGCCAAGTCTAAGAAGAACAAGTTCTGGAGCAAGATCAAGTCAGGTCTGGGATTGGGAAGTGGCTCGAGCTCAGGTGCAGATAATGCAGTATGTAGGAAGTGTGGGAAGCCGCACAAGGGTGTATGTCTGGTTGGGACGACAGCCTGCTTCAGATGTGGGCAGGAGGGACACATGGCTCGGGAGTGTCCTAGAGTAGCTTTTATGGCACAGTCTCAGCAGACAGCCTCTGGTAGTGTGGCTCAACCAGTAGCTCCAGCCGCAACTCAGGCCAGTGGCAAAGGTAGAGGGAGAGGGGCAGCCTCTTCTTCAGTGGGTTTCAGAGGTGAAGGTCCATCAGCCCCAGCACGGATCTTCACAATGACACAGCAGGAGGCAAATGCATCAAACACCGTGGTGGCAGGTAATCTCATCATTGGTTGCTCATATGTTTATGCCTTAATGGACCCTGGTGCATCTCATTCTTTCATTGCTCCGAGGGCCGTCAAGAGGTTGGGTTTGATGGTCTCCGGGTTAGAGTGTCCCCTATGGGTCAGTGGACCCAAGTGTGACCCGTCAGTGGCAGAGTCAGTCTGCCAGTATAGTCCAGTTTTTGTTGAGGGAAGATGCCTTTCAACCGACCTTGTGGTTCTAGATTTGACAGATTTTGACGTCATTCTAGAGATGGATTGGCTATCTACCCATGGAACTACCTTGGATTGCAGAGACAAGGTAGTCAAGTTCAGAGGTCAGGATGGGTCAGAGGTTGTCTTCAGTGGAGACAGGGGGAGTACACCTAGAGGTTTGATATCAGCCCTTCAGGCTCGTAGGTTGCTCAGGAGGGGTTGTAATACCCGGCTAAACCCGGCATCGGAATTCTTACCGTTCGGTGGGATTCAAGGATGTCAGAGGTTTCCCGAGGGTAGAGTGAAGGTTTTCTAAAATGTTTTAAAGTATTTTAACGGTTTGATTAGGAAATAGTTGAGTTTGAGGGAGAAATGGCCAAAGGAGTTTCTGTCATGTTCGGCCCCCGAATGTGAAGTTCGGCCGCCGAAAGTACCCAATGTTCGGCCCCCGAAGTTTATGTTCGGCCCCCGAAAGTTGCATGGTTTTGCATGCAGTTTCGGCAGCCGAAACTGGGATGGTCGGTCAGCTGTGCACGCTCTTCAGTCCGTGATTTGGCCAGGTGTTCACCTCCAGATCATGACCAGAGGTTAGGCCACGTTTCTCCTGACTCATCTGCAAGCTTTTAATCAGCTTATGCAGAGGGTTGATCATTTGCAAAAGATTTTGAACGTTTTGGAGAGAAAAGAAGAGTTGTGAGGGTTTGAAGCTTTGGAGGAGGAGTTGCTGAGTTTGGTTGTTCCTCTTCTGATTTCAGGAGGTAAGGGAAGCTTTTATGTTTGTTTTAATAAGGTTTTAACAGCTCCAAAAGTGGTTAAGGGTAGAGATGCATGAGTTGTATGCTTGGTTAGTGTTGATGTGTTTATGGAGACGTTTGATTACATGTTATGTTTGCTGTGTTGTTGGGGTATAGGTAGTTTTGGACCCCTTTGACCATATACCAGCGTATATGTGAGCTAAGAGTGAGTTATGCATGTTTAGAGAGGAGGAAAAGATGGAGGAGCTAGGTTGCGGGTGAAGCTGAGTTCGTGAAGAACTCAGGTTCGGCAGCCGAAGAAGGATTCGGCCGCCGAAGAAGGATTCGGCCGCCGAACCCCTTGCATGGTGGCTTAGGCTGCCACAGCTTGCCCCTGAGTGCCTTGAGGTTCGGCTCTGTTTAGGGGTTTCGGCCTCCGAAAGTAGCCCCCGAAAGGGTTCGGCTGCCGAAAGAGGATATTCGGCCGCCGAAGGTACTTGAGTTTCGGCTCTGTTCAGGACATTCGGCCGCCGAACCTGCCGCCGAATGTGTTCTGTCCAGCCTTCTTTTGCATGCTTTGTGTGATTGTTTTTAGAGGGTCAGAAGGGATTATGGGGGATTGTTTAAGAGTTGATAAGAGTATGTTTGACACCTCATTCGAGTCCATTTGTGTAGGATTGGACCCTTCAGTTCAGGGAGGTCGTCAGGATTAGCAGTTGCAGAGTCAGTACAGTTTCTGCCAGAGGAGCAGAGGTGAGTAGAACTAAACTTAATATTTTATATTAAAATAACAGAATGCTTGTTAGCATAGTTCATGCATCATGGATGCCATGATATATCTTAGGGTGATTGCATTAGAATCACGAATATGGTGCATTGCATTTTCATTGTTTATGAGGATTGGACCAAGGCGACATCAATAGCCCGTCGAGGGAGTTTTGAGGTCATGTCTAATCCAAGATGTGGAATGTTTGAGTTGTGATGCATTTTCAGGTAAAATGCGTATGAATGAACTGTTTTCAGTGTTTCTACTCACTGGGCTTTATAGCTCATCCCTTTCCCTTAATCCCAGTTTTTGCAGGGTCAGAGTAGCTGGGAAGTGAGAAGCAACAGAGTTATGGCTTCAGTATGCTTATGTATAGTTAGTGTGGACATGATGTAAATTAAAGAGACATGTATTGCAGATGTAATAAACAGTCAGATAGTGTGCTTGTGGTTTAGTATGTGCTTTGCCTATAGTATGTTTTATCCCTTGTCTATGCATGTATCCTGTTTGCAGTTTCATGATGAGAAATGAGTCAAACCAGGCTTAATAAATGTTGTGTTTCGAAAACCCAGTGAATTATAACTGTGAGGGAAGACAGGGATTACTTCCTTTGACCCAAGACCAGTGCGGAGGAAAGACCAGGTTTGATTCCTGTGATCCATAGAGAGGCCAATAGAGAAGACCAGGTTTGATTCCTGTGACTCTATGGTAGCCAAGTTAACTTATGATATGCTGACCCTACAGGGTGGGTTCTATGTTTCAGAGCATAGTGCATGGAGGTTACTTGGTAGAGTATCACTGGTTTATTACAGATAGCCCTGAGGGCTAGTTCAGATTAGTATGTCTGAGCATTTGGTTCATATGATTGGACCTATAGTACAGTGTTTTAAAGGTTAAGTCTGGTAGTTTTAAAGAAAAGTTTTAAAAAGTAATAGTCCAGTCGGATCATGTATGGGATTTTAACAGGTACACAGAGTTCAGGATAGGCTTACTACGGGTCTAGGCGGCCTTAAGTCGATCTGGATCCTAGTGCCGAGCAGTTTGGGCCGTTACAAAGAGGGTACCGGTTTCCGGGCTGTTACAGGGGTTGTCAGGGTTTTCTGGCTCATGTGAGAGAGCTGGATAGTCATGTCAGAGAGCCCGCCTCAATGCCGGTGGTCAGTGAGTTTTTAGACGTTTTCCTAGACGAGCTGCCAGGCTTACCACCTGCTAGGGAGATAGAGTTTGAAATTGAGTTGATGCCTGGAACCAGACCGATCTCTATCCCTCCCTACAGGATGGCACCAGCAGAATTGAAGGAGCTTAAGGAGCAGTTGCAAGAGTAGGTAGATAGAGGCTTCATCCGACCGAGTACCTCACCTTGGGGTGCTCCAGTGCTATTTGTGAAAAAGAAGGATGGATCCCTCAGACTTTGTATCGACTACAGGTAGTTGAACAAGGTCACTACCAAGAATAAGTACCCTTTGCCAAGGATCGATGATCTATTCGACCAGCTAGCAGGAGCAGGTTGTTTCTCCAAAATAGATATGAGATCGGGGTATCATCAGCTGAGGATAAGAGAAGAGGATGTACCGAAGACAGCATTCAAGACCAGATATGGACACTATGAGTTCCTTGTGATGCCGTTCGGGTTAACCAATGCCCCTGCAACATTCATGGATCTCATGAACAGAGTGTTTAGCCAGTACCTGGATCACTTTGTTATTGTCTTCATAGATGATATCTTAGTGTATTCTAGGAATGCAGAGGAGCATGCCCATCATCTGAGGTTGGTTTTGCAGACCTTAAGGGAACACGGCTTGTATGCCAAGTTCTCCAAGTGTGAGTTCTGGCTGAGGAGCATTTCATTCTTGGGGCATGTGGTGTCAGAAAATGGAATCGAGGTAGACCCCAAGAAAGTGGAAGCTGTAGCTAACTAGCATAGACCCACTACAGTGACAGAGATCAAGAGCTTCTTGGGTTTGGCAGGTTACTACAGGAGGTTCGTCTAGGACTTCTCTAAGATTGCAGCGCCTATGACCAGACTGACTAAGAAGAACCAGAGGTTTGTGTGGACCGACCAGTGTGAAGAAAGCTTTGAGGAGCTCAAGAAGAGGTTGACTTCAGCACCAGTGTTAGCTCTGCCATCTAGTAATGAAGACTTCTCAGTGTATTGTGATGCGTCCCGAGTGGGACTGGGCTGTGTGCTAATGCAGAATGAAAGGGTGATTGCTTATGCTTCTAGACAGCTGAAGAAGCACGAGTTGAATTACCCTACACATGACCTAGAAATGGCAGCGGTGATCTTTGCACTCAAGATGTGGAGGCACTACCTTTATGGGATAAAATGTGAGATCTTCACAGATCATAAGAGCCTGCAGTACATCCTGAGTGAGAGAGAGCTGAATTTGAGGCAGAGAAGATGGGTAGAACTGCTCAGTGACTGTGATTGCAAGATCCAGTACCATCCGGGTAAGGCGAATGTTGTGGCAGACACCTTAAGCCGGAAATCACTTGGCAGTTTGTCCCATATTTCAACAGAGAGGAGGCCAGTAGTGAGGGAGTTCTTCGAGCTCATCAATAAAGGTTTGCAGTTGGAGTTGTCTGGTACAGGTGCTTTGATATCCCAGATAAGAGTGGCACCCGTGTTTCTGGAGCAGGTGGCTCAGAAACAGCATGAGGACCCAGAGTTAGTAAAGATTGCCAGGACTGTTCAGTCAGGCAAGAATGAAGAATAGCCCTGGGCCGTGAACGGTAACAGTGCCGGGGATCACGTCCGGGCTGTTACATAAAAAGGCGCCTTTTTATGTAACAGCCCGGACGTGATCCCCGACACTGTTACCGTTCACGGCCCAGGGCTATCCCTCGCCTGGCCTCTTTGCCACCTCGGGCTTTCCACTGGCGTCGTGAACAGCTCTTAACATCCATTCACCCTCACGGGTTCCTGGCAGGATTTGTCCCCTTGGGTTCTTGCATCGAATGCATCCTTCCCCAAGTGGATTTGGCCCAAATTTCCCTTTGGAAATTAGGTCGCCTCCCCCACTACTCAAACCCTTGACCTCCCACTTTAAGGGAATAGTCTGGTGAGAGTGAGTACCAATTGTTCCATTATGTAATACCCGGCTAGATTCCGGCATCGGAATCCCTACCTTCCGGCGGAATCTCCGTTAGAATCTGGAATTTCTGATTATGCCAGAGGTTTCTAGAGGGGTAAAATGTGTTTTCTAAAATGTTTTCACAATGATTACATGGTTTTAAATGGAAAAGAATTGAGTTTTTGAAAAGAAAAGAACAAGGAGGCATTTGCCAGGTTCGGCCGCCGAAAGTGAAGTTCGGCCGCCGAACATGGAAAGGCTTCGGGAGCGCCTTTGGCCTCTGAAAGTCTTGTTTGAACGAGCCAAGGTTCGGCCGCCGAAAGTCAAGTTCGGCCGCCGAACATGCATGAGTTTAGGGGGCACGTTAGGCTGCCGAAGGTCTCTGACCAGGCCACCTATAAAGGGCCCTCAGATCGAAAATGGGCGAGTTTTCTCCCCATTCTCGAGCTCAGGTGAGTTTTTGTCCTCCCTTGGCCGTTTTCATGTTTTTCTTCATCTCCTTCATGTTTTCATGAGTTCCATGGTTATTTTGAAGAGTTTTAAAGCTTATATCGAAGTTTTGGGAGCTTGGAGCTTTTGGAGCTTGGATTCTCCACACCTCCGAGTTAGAGATCACGCAACCCTCGATCTTCAAGAGGTAAGTGTAGATCTTTGCTTTCCTAGTGTCTTTTGAAGTTTTATGAAGGTTTTAATGGTTGAGTATGGGTAGATATGCATGTTAGGCTTTATGTGGGTTTTATGCCCAATGTATGTTATGTGATGCTCATGTATGTTTATATGATGCTATGTTGAATGTTTAGGCTAGGTTATGCATGTGGAAGAGTGTATGCATGAGTGGGAAAGAGCAAGTGAGATTATGGGTTGTTTTGATGGTTTTGGCCTATGTGGGTCATAAGCTATCTATGTATGTTTTGATGTTGTTTTTGGAGTTTAATCAAGCTATTAAGCTCATTTATGCATGGTTAAGGGTTTATGCATGTTTTGGTAAGGTTGGGTGCTTGTGTAGGGGTGTTTGGAAGGTTTGGGAGGCTTGAATGCATGAGAAGCTGAGTTCTGCCCTTCTGGGAAGAACTCAGGTTCGGCCGCCGAAGGTGGTTTCTGCCGCCGAACCTGCCTTTGGATGCATGGATTGGCCGCCTAACCTTGCCCCCGAAAGCTAAGTTTTGGCTTGAAAGCAGACTTTCGGCCGCCGAAGGAAGGATTCGGCCGCCGAAAGTGCCTGACTTTCATCTCTGGAGTGGGACTTTCGGCCGCCGAAGGTGCCGCCGAAGGTGCCCGAGTTTCGTCTCTAGAGAGAGGGTTCGGCCGCCGAAGGTGCCGCCGAAAGTGCCCTGTCCAGCCTTTTCAAGGTTGTTTTCTATGCATGTTTAAGTGATGTTTTAAGGGGTTTTTGGGCAGTTGTTTATGAGTTGTTTAGAGTGTGTTTGGCACCTCATTCGAGTCCACCTGTGTAGGATTGGACCCGAGGGACCGAGGAGGCCAGCAGTGTTAGCTGTTGCGGAGTCAGTTCAGCGTCTGCCAGAGGTGAGTAGAACTAAACTTAATCTTTTATTTTATGAAATCAAATGCCTAAAGCATGCTCATGCATCATGTTTATATGTAATAGGTTGATTGCACTAGTTACACGAATATGAAGCATTGCATTATTTACTGTTGATGGAGATTGGACCAAGGACGACCCCACTAGCCCTAGAGATGTTGTGAGACCTGGCCGGGCCAGGCATACATATACAGTTGTTGTAAGACCTGGCCGGGCCAGGCATACGAAGGTTGTGAGACCCAGCTGGGCCGGGCATATTGAGACTGGAAGGGATGTTTTGGGGTTGGGTCCAATCCGTGATATGATTTGTTTGTGCTATGACGCATTTCATGAAAGCATGTAATTAATGAACTGTTTTCTTTGTTTCTACTCACTGGGCTTTTTAGCTCACCCCTCTCCCCTAACCCCGGTTTTGCAGGTCAGTGGTAGGCCAGGAAGAAGTCAAGAGTAAAGGTTCTGCTTATGTAATAGTATTAGCTTAGTACTTTTAGTGTGGACATAAAAAAAATGGATATTTTTGGTTTGTAAGAGAATGTAATGTAAAGTTGAGTGGAGTTATGTTTATGGATTAGTATTGTGCTTGGCCCTGAGACTTGGTTAATCCCTATTTAATACATGATGTATGTTATGCTAGATGTTGAGTTATGTTTGAACTAATCTTGTGGCATGTGTTGTTTACCACGCTATGTTAATTGATGAGGACCTTAGTGGAGGTCTTATGTTTGTGGTTTGAGGCATGCACAGGTTAGGTTCTAGTTCTTTGGATGTGACTCCGGCTTGATGTATGTTATGTTGACTCAGCTAGAGTTTCGATGAGGGCTCTAGTAGGGGGTTCTTTATGTTTTCAGTTATGTCGCATACAGGTCAAGCTCGGTATTTACATCATATGTTTAAGTTTTTATGTTAAAGTTTTGATCATGTATGGGATTTGACCAGGTGATAGGATGTATGTTTGGCTTGCTACGGGTCCCGGCGGCCTTAAGCCGATCTGGATCCTAGCGCTGGTGGCGGTTCGGGCCATTACGGTAGGGTATCGGTTTCCAGGCTGTTACACTGTGATTGCAAGATCCAGTACCATCCGGGTAAGGCGAATGTTGTGGCAGACACCTTAAGCCGGAAATCACTTAGCAGTTTGTCCCATATTTCAGCAGAGAGGAGGCCAGTAGTGAGGGAGTTCTTCGAGCTCATCAATGAAGGTTTGCAATTGGAGTTGTCTGGTACAGGTGCTTTGATATCCCAGATAAGAGTGGCACCCGTGTTTCTGGAGCAGGTGGCTCAGAAACAGCATGAGGACCCAGAGTTAGTAAAGATTGCCAGGACTGTTCAGTCAGGCAAGAATGAAGAATTCAGGTTTGACAGCAAGGGGATCCTCCGCTATGGGAATAGATTGTGTGTACCAGATGATGTGGGACTGAAGGGAAACATTATGAGAGAGGCTCATAATGCCAGATACAGTGTTCACCCTGGAGCCACCAAAATGTATCAAGATCTGAAGAGGGTTTATTGGTGGCCAGCTATGAAGAGAGAAGTGGCACAGTTCGTGTCAGCCTGCGAAGTATGTCAGAGGGTGAAGCTGGAACATCAGAAGCCGGCTAGAATGCTTAACCCACTACCTATTCCAGAGTGGAAATGGGAGAATATTGCTATGGACTTCGTGGTGGGGTTACCGGCATCGTCCAACAGGTTAGACTCCATATGGGTGATTGTGGACAGACTGACCAAATCTGCTCACTTCATCCCTGTCAGGAGTGGCTATTCTGTGGACAAGTTAGCGCAGGTGTATGTTGATGAGGTTATCAAGTTGCATGGGGTTCCTGTTTCAATAGTGTCTGATAGAGGGCCCCAGTTCACCTCCAAGTTTTGGCGGAGTCTGCAGAACGCTATGGGTACCAGGTTGGATTTTAGCACTGCTTTCCATCCTCAGACGGACGGACAATCAGAGAGGACCATCCAAACATTAGAGGATATGCTCAGAATGTGTGTGCTGAATTTTGGCGGTTCTTGGAGGCAGCATCTACCTTTGGTGGAATTTGCCTACAATAACAGCCATCATGCTAGCATCGGGATGGCTCCATATGAAGCTTTATATGGAAGGAAGTGCAGGTCGCCTGTCTGTTGGGAAGAAGTTGGAGAAAGGGCCTTGGCAGGTCCTGAGCTTGTAGAGATCACCAGCAGAGTGGTGCCCATAATCAGAGAAAGGATCAAGACTGCTGCAAGCAGGCAAAATAGTTATGCAGATATCCGAAGAAGGCAAGTAGAGTTTCAGGAGGGGGATTTGGTATTGCTCAAGGTGTCTCCAATGAAAGGGGTGATTCGGTTCGGAAAGAAAGGTAAGCTAGCTCCACGGTACATCGGACCCTTTGAGATCTTGCAAAAGATTGGGAATGTATCGTATAAGCTAGATTTACCTGCTTCAATGGAGAGAATCCATCCGGTTTTCCATGTTTCTATGCTACGAAAGTTTGTGTCAGATCCGGGTAAGGTTCTTAGTGAGCCTGATATGGAGATCCAAGAGGATCTCACTTATGTTGAACAGCCAGTACGGATTCTTGACACTCAGATCAGAAAGTTGAGAAACAAGGAGATCCCGATGGTGAAAGTCCTTTGGAATCACCACAACATCGAAGAGTGTACCTGGGAGACACGGGAGTCTATGCTCCAGCAATATCCTCATCTCTTCTAAAGTGAGTTTTATGTGCTTTCTATGTATGTTCATGTTTTATGCTATGTTTGTTTGGTGAACATTCGGGGACGAATGTTCTTAAGGGGGGAAGAATGTAATACCCGGCTAGACTTCGGTATCGAAATTCCTACCGTCCGATGGAATCTCGGATGTCGGAGACCTCTAGAAGGGTAAAATCATGTTTTCATGAAATGTTTTAATGTATTTTATGGTTTTAAGCAAAAAAGAAATTAAGTTTTGAATGAAAATAACCTTTAGAGGAAGACTGAGGTTCGGCCGCCGAACCTCAAGTTCGGCTGCCGAACATGCATGCACTTCGGGAGTGCTTTAGGCCCCTGAAGGCATAAATGAGGGAAGTCCAGGTTCGGCCACCGAACCTTATGTTCGGCTGCCGAACATGGCATGCATGCGGAGGCACGTTAGGCCCCCGAAAGTGGCATGGCCAGCCACTTATAAAAGGGTCCCCATGTCCGAACGGGTGAGCTTTTTCTCCCCGTTTTCGGCCAAGGTGAGTTCTCCGCCGTCCCTCATCGATTTTGAGCTTCTTCCTTCGGATCTTCATGATTTTCTTATGAGTTTTCACTTGGTTTGAAGATATTTGAGCAAAAGAGCAAGTTTTGAAGCTTAGAGACTAAAGAGTTGGTTTCTCCCCACCTCCAAGCTAGGTTCGTCTTTCCTCTCGATCTTCAAGAGGTAAGCTTAGATCCAACCTTCCTTGTATGTTTTAAACAAGTTTTATGAAGATCTATGGGGTAGAAATGCATGTTTAGGTTATTTTAAGTTTATGGGTTTTTATGTTGAGTTTTGAACAATGTATGTTGAATATGTATGTTTGATGTGTTGTAGTTGGGGTTTAAGTTAGTTGAGACCCCTATGTGCTTGTTGGCTTGAGTTTGCATGTTGTAGACTAGGTAAATGCATGTTGAATGAGTTGGGAGGCTTTTGTGCATGTTGGAGCTGAGTTTCTGCCCTTTGGGAGAACTCAGGTTCGGCAGCCGAAGGCTCTTTCGGCCGCCGAACCTGCCTGTGGTGGCCAACTTTTGGCTGCCGAACCCTGCCCCCGAAAGTGTACTTTCGGCTCTGGAAGGGAGTTTCGGCCGCCGAAGGTGCCGCCGAACATGCATGAGTTTCGTCTCTGGAAGGATCCTTCGGCCGCCGAAAGTGCCGCCGAAGGTGCATGACTTTCGGCTCTGGAGAGACTTTCGGCAGCCGAACCTGCCGCCGAAAGTGCCCTGTTCAGCATTCTTTTGCATGATTTATGTGATTGTTTCATGGTGTTTTAGGGGGTTTTTGGGGAGTATTTTAGAGTCATGTTCATGTATGTTTGGTCCCTCATCTGAGTCCACCTGTGTAGGTTCAGACCCGAGGAACCGAGGACCCCAGCAGTGAGTCAGCTGCTTCAGAGTCTTGTCAGAGCTAGCCTAAGGTGAGTGGAATAACTCTTTATGCTTTAAAGTAAATAAATCAGTTCTTAGCATGATTCACGCATCATGAATGCCATGAGATATATTAGGGTGCTTGCATTAGAATTCACGAATATGTTGCATTGCATAATATGATGATGATGTGGATGGGTGTTGGATGATCCTTTAGTCCTCGTATGATATGATGTGATATGATATGGTATGGTATGGAAGTCTAGGTCGAGGCCCATTCTACGCCCCTGGCACTATGGTAAGAGAAAGACCAGGTCGAGGCCCATTCTACGCCCCTGGCATTATAGGAATGTTATGTTATGTATGTTATGTTAAGAGAAAGACCAGGTCGAGGTCCATTCTACGCCTCTGGCACTATTGGGTATGTTGAGGACTATTGGTGACAAAACCATCCTTGATGTGACTTGTCTGTGATGTGATGCATTCCATTATAGCATATGATTTAAATATTTTATTATTCTGCTCACTGGGCTCTAGTAGCTCACCCCACTCCCTTAACCCCAGGTTTGCAGGTACGGGATAGACCAGGAGGTCAAGAAGAGTAAAGTCATGGTCATGTAATAGCTAGTGGTGGACATGATAAATATTGAAATGTAATGAATAGTATTAATTAGTTACGTAATGTAATGATGTTATTGAGGATTATAGTTGTGCTTGACCCTAGTTTGTATGTTAATCCCTTTGTTTACACGATCTTTCAAATGTAATGGTTTAATGATGTTTTAAGTAAACCAAACTCACTATATGTTATGTTACTCCATTGGAGCTTTGTTGATGACTGCAGTGTGGGGTTGATAATTATGTATATGAATAGTGCATGCACAGGTTGAGTTTGGTGATTGAATGAAAAGAAAAGTTCAAAATTTTTATGTATGCGTTGATCATGTATGAGATTAAACAGGTATACAGGATGAATGTTTGGCTTGCTACGGGTCCCGGCGGCCTTAAGCCGATCTGGATCCTAGCGCCGGTAGCGGTCCGATTTTCGGATCGTTACAAATAAAAGTTAAGTATTGTTTAAGGTATATGGTTAATTAGATGATAAGGGCATGGGTTAGAATAATAAGAATTAAGTATTTTTAGGATATATGGTCAATTAGAGTTTAAAAATTGGTTATATAAAGGTAAAATGCATAATTTGCCCTTATCCTTTCATGAAAAGTCATTTTATCCGCTCAACTTTAATTTTTTTTTCTATTTACTCCAACTTTTAAAGTCATTTTTTTAAAATTCATATGCTACCAAATCATAAGGATTAAATTATTCAATAATTAAAAGTTGAATGGATGATGTGTATATTATCTCATTTTGTAGAAATTAAATTATTCAAAATTTAAAAGTTAAAGGAGTAAATAAGATAAAAATAAAATTGAAGGGGTAAAATGACTTTTCATGAAAAAGTAAGGGGGCAAATTATGTATTTGGCCTTATATAAATTTAACTAAATATTTAAAAAAGTAAATAAATAATATAGGACATGATATTATCACTAATTTAAATTTGATCAAAATTATTTTAAGGGATGACTATAATTATAAAAAAGTTAAAAATTTTAGATATAACATTAAAAATTTTAGCTGTAATCACAATTAAACTTCAAATTTTAGATTTTTCTATCCAATTTGATAAATTATTATAGAAATTAGCTATAATTATAACAAATTTTAATGTTGAAGTTTTATCATCCAAAATTGAAAGTTTTGACTACAATTGTGATTATATACAAAGTTGTTGTCTTTTCTAGCCAATAGCTCCTTTATATTTTGTCTATATCATTCTTTAAGTTATCCTTAAAATTAAATTATTATAAAAATTAGCTATAATTATAACAAATTTTAATGTTGAAATTTTATCATCCAAAATTGAAAGTTTTGACTACAAGTGTGATTAAATACAAAGTTGTGGTCTTTTCTAGCTAATAGCCCCTTTATATTTTGTCTATATCATTATTTAAGTTATCCTTAAAATTTATAATTATTACTTTTATTAAATATGATTTTGTTTAATGTAATTGGTTATATGCTATAAATGTAATTTTGTAAAAAAACAATAATACTTAGATTTTACTTCAAATTCAATTTATTTATTGATGTTGTTAGAAACACTCCCTGTGTGAACTTGCAATCTACAAAAGGAAGCCTGAGGTGGCTAGTGCCTAGTGGGTAACTACTCTGATACTTAAGTGAATATCTAATTTGAATGGGGGAGTGAAATAATGAATGTCAAATAGCTTGAATGAGTAGAATAGCATATCTTAAACTCTGCCTTTGAACTCTACACCCTTGCTACTTTTATAGTGTAAGAAAGGAAGGCTAGTTAGTTATTTCTTTTAGAATTCGAAAAGTACAGGCTAGTGGATAAGGGATCCCACATTCGTAGGGATTCTGGTGATTTCAGCATAACAACCATCAATAGTAATATAAAAGAGAGGTAAGGTGTAAGCATTAAGCCCCATCACCCACGAGTGAATATCATAAGTGTCCGAGTCCATATGTCTGGATGTACGAGTCATGAATATATAATTACTAGGGCCCAATGTAAGACTACTAGCATGTAAAACTCTATGGACGAGTATTAAGTCATATCCGAAGTCCTGCCACGGGTCTTCGATTCTTCATATTCGAAGGTGTACCTATAGTAGGCCTATACACGTGGTGTATCTTGATTGGCTGTCCCTACGTCGTTTCAGCCCCATATCTTTTCACCTGTCTGGAATGCCTCGAATGCCACAAGTACATTTAATGCCCATTATGACTTCTATCCCTATAAAATTCTAAGTTAGCATCCTTTTCTCATTTTCACATTTTAAATTTCTCTTTTCTTTCTCATCTAAGCATCCTTTATCTCTTAGCAAGCTTGCTTCAAGGTAATCCTCATTTCCTCCTCCTTTTTTATCTTTCACTTATAATAAGTTGAGTCAATTGCCTGTCTTATCTTAGATTTTTGTTCATACCATCGAAAGATTCTCTTCTTCAAGTTCTCAAAATACATATGAGTCTTCAACCACTTCTCACACCCTTCTTAGAGCCCCTACCTCTATCATGCCACTAAGCCAAATCCTGAGGAAGCTATAACGGTCAATATTTCCTCATTTATTTTGGAAAATAATGGAGCTAAAATAGCCTTCACCGATAATATCTCCTCCAATCTTTTTAAAATTCTCGCCCCTCGACTGGACTAATAGGCTGGCAGATCTATCCCTAGCAACAACATTGTGGTCGTCTACAATGAGCAGATGAAGGTATGATTGAGATTTTCTCTAAACAAGTTTTATCAAGATGTCCCAGTCTTTCACAGGCTTTCTATCGCCAACTTCATCTCAACTCTTGGCACATCCTAATGGCATTCAAGTTCCTCTTCTTCAACAATTAATAGGATTGAGACGAGTGTACCAATTTTCTCTCAACTCTACCAGCTAGGGAACAAGAAAATGAAGAATTCTCATTTTCAGTGATAGGAAGAGGCAAAAATTGTGTGACCATCTCCTTTTCTTTCTCTCAAAAGATGGGAAAACAAGTTCTTCTTGGTAAGGTGTCGAGTTCTTGGCAGTTTTAGTGGCCTACAGACTAAGTGGAACTTTTATACTTGATTGAGGAAGGAAGGTCAAAATGCCCACCAGAGGAGATAAATGTTGTGAAGTGCCTTAAGGAAATCACATCTCATAAAAAGATTGATGTGATGATGGCCATTAGAAATGTCGTCCTCGCTTGCCAGAGTCATCACCAATTGGGAGGGGTAAGAGACCAAGGACTGAGTACCCGGGGATCAACCTAGGCTCTCATCCCCCACTAACACCCTCTACATTTGTTACACAATTAGGGTATTTTACTAAAATCTCCACTATCAACTTGTAATAGTTACTTGCCTCTCCTTCTTGTACAGGAATAATAGTAAAGGGACAATGGGTAGAAGCTGCTCAAGCCACGAGAAAGGTCAATGCCTTGGCTAGTCAAGATCAGGCTCTTCCCGTTAAGCATTCTCACCCCATCTAAGGACCTAGTGAGCTTATCACCATTTGTGCTGCTCCACAAATCACTCAAACCATCCTTGCTCTAGCTTCTATCGAAACTCATCAAAGCACACCTTCTCCCCTACCTCCACCTTCCTCTCCCCGAAGAGCAACCACACTAGGCCAGATGAAGCGGGTTTGAGCACGTAGTGGCCAAGGGTTGTGCAGAACATCGCCCTAGCTCCTAACTAAAGTGGAATCTCTTCTTGAGGAGCCTCGTCTTTTTATGCTTATTGTTAAGGCCTCTTTATTGCAAGGGGACTAATAAAGGCTTAAGGTGTTTGAAATAAATAATCTATATAGGAATGCAATCCATATGACTATGGAGAGCATATTGTCCTATTACATGCTAATGCAATCCATATGACTATGGAGGGCATATTGTCCTATTACATGCCTAAGGAAAGGGAGAGGGAGCTGAGACGACATTATGTGGTGATAGATACTGCTAAAAACATCCTTTACGAGAAGAACCAAAGGCTTAAGGTTTGGGTGGAAGAGGTGGAATCTACGATGAAATAAATCCTAGAGTCGGTGAACAAACTCTAGTTTGACCTGGATGAGGCTATGTCCCAGTAGGCAGAAGTTGAAGGTTGAGTGAAGGCTGTAGAAGAGTGGGCAACTTTACTGGAAGAGAAGATGAAAGTGCTTAAGGCTCAAGCTGTTGAGGCCTAAACTTCTATTGCCCAATTTATTAAGCTAGAGTAGGAACTAAAGGACATGGTAGCCTATGGGGGAGAAATGTTTGTTGAGGGCAGAGACTCTATGGAGAAAGATCTTATCAAGCACTTTCTTACTGAGGATGATTGACAATCTCCTCCCCGAGGATGAGGAGGGAGAGGAAGAGTGTGGTAATGATCCCATAGACTAGATTAATACCTAAGGTCATGTAATAAATGGAAAGAAAATTTTGCATCTCTGTGTTTGTTTGATACTTACTAACAATTTCTCATAGAATGCTCATATCCTACTTCCCTAACAACAATTTTTAGCATCAAGCTCAAATCTTAAATATCTTTGAAATTGGCCACCCTTGGCTCACCTATGGTAGACTGTTTGTTTTCTTGGCAACTTGTAGCATTAGGAGAAATTTCACACATACGAGATACATTTTTTGATCCAATGCCTTAGAAAATTTTAGGGATTGACATCCGAAGACTTGCTTAATAACTACCCATGCCGTGGCCATTTCCTGGAATCAAATGCCTTATAAATTTTTAGGGATTGACACCTAAAGGTTCGTTTGATGGTGACTGTCTCATGGAAATTTCCTAGCATCAAATGCCATAGAAATTTTAGAGATTGACACCTAAAGATTCGCTTGGAGATGACCCACCTTGTGGCAATTTTCTAGCATCAAATGCCTTAGAAGATTTTTAGGGACTAACATCCAAAGACTCGCTTGGTAATAGCTCGCCTTGTGGTGACTTTCTCGTTTTAAACTCATGGCAATCCATTGCTCCATCATATAACCCTAATAAATAAGATAAAACTTGAAAAATACTTCATAATCAATTCATTAATAAAATTTTTGTAAATTACAAATATTCCAAGAACGAAAAATGACATGTCTATCTAATCTGGCCAATTTATAAGCACCGGGATGAATAACTTTAGAGACTTTGTAGGGTTGCTTCTAGTTCTTGCCAACTTAGTAGACCCAGAATCCCCCCAATATATCAAATCTTTTGAGGACTAGGTCTCCTACATTAAAACTATAGGGTTTAGCTCAAGAGTTGAACAATTGTAGCATTTTGTTTCTGTAGACAACCATCTTGATGAAGGCTTGTTCTCTTGCGTATTTGGTCTGATCAAGGTTAAAGTTCTTTTTTTTTTGGATTTTCTAATAAATCTGGTATTGTACTTTGAAACTGCTAACCTGGGCCTCTACAAGGATTAGTGCTTCGACATTGAATACTAGCAAAAAATGAGTTTTCCCTATTGTTGCCCTAGGAGTTATACTGTAAGCCTAAAGGATGCGAGATAATTCCTCGAGCCATCGGCCTTCAGCTTGTTTGAGTCTTTTCTTCAACTCTTGCAAGATTTTCATGCTTATAACTCCAGTCATGTCGTTAGTTTGAGGGTGGTAATTTGAGCTGAACCTTAAGTCGATGTCTCATTTCTTACAAAATCCTTTAAATTTAGAACTTTCAAACTGTGTTCCATTATCAGCGATAAGAATCTTTAGAATGCTAGAATGGGTGAAGATATTTTTGCTCACGAATGAAATTTTCCACCGAGTTATTATAGATTATACTGCCTTTGTATCTGCCCATGTGTTGAAATGATCTACTACTATGATCACATATTTCCTCGCCCTAGTTGCTCTTAAAAATGGTTTGAGGATGTCCAATCTCCATTGAAAGAAAGGCTAGGGACTGCTAATGGCTGATTGCATTTCTCTAGTATTCGAGGTATGGTCACATGGACTTGACTTCTCTATCATTTTTGACCAGCTCTTTTGCATCCTGCATCACTGTTGGCCAGTAAAACCCTTGTTTAAAGGCTTTTTTTTGGTGATTTCTAGACTCTTTCATGACTTTCGTAGTCTCCTTTATGGATGTCTCTGAGTATGTTCCGACCCTCATACTCAGTTACACATCGCAACTATGGTTGAGATGCAGATCTCCTATACAACTAGCCATTAATTAGTGCATATTTTGAAGATTTATTTATTACCTATTTGGCTTCTAATTCATCCTTAGATAAGTCATCTTCTGTTAGGATTCTAAAGACTAGGGTCATCTAGGTTAAGCTAACGTCAATAGGTAGGGCCTTCTCTGCCTCGATCACTGGTTTCTATAGAACTTTGAAGGGTAAAGGCTAGGTCATATGTTATTCTTCTACTGTTGGCATTTTGGCCAGGGATTCTGCCTCGCCATTCTCTCCTTGTACTACTTGTAGTAGTTTATAATAACCTTGTCTTTCCTTGATTATTGTCAAGAGTAGCTGGACCTTCTCCTCATATTTCCTCAAACTTCGATTTGAAGGTTTAAAATATCCCTGACACTGATTTACAACTAGTTGTGAATCACAATAAATGATATAATGGTTTATACCTACCTCCTTTATGAGTTTGAGTGCTATGATTACAATCATTTGAGACCATGTTATTATTGGAGGTGAAGGCGAGTTTTGCGGTATAGCGGAGCTTAATAACTTATGGCCCTTGTAACACTATACCAATTCCTACACCTCCGATGTTGCATGCTCTGTCAGCTTATACTTGCGACTTTTCAACTGAAGGCTTGGAGACTTTAGGCATCTAGGTCATCTCTACTACAAAACCGCTAGAGCGTGAGCTTGCATTGCCTTCCTAGAAACATACCTAATGTCGTAAACTGATAGAATCACTGACCATATGGACAACTACCTTAAAAGCTTTGGTTTGTACAATATCTTATGCAAGGGGTAATTTGTTATTATTTCAATGGCGTGGGCTTCAAATGGTCTAAGCTTCATTGTTGCCATCATAATTATAAAGGGGAGTTTCTCTAAAAGAGGATAGTTCAACTCTGGTCCCTTCAACACCTGGCTAGCATAGTAGATGGGGTTTTGTTCATTGTCTTATTTCCTTATTAGGACTTTGCTAACTATTTCCTACATCATAGCTAAATACAAGAACAAAATCTCGCCTAACTTGGGCGAGCTTAATAATGGAGTAGAAGATAAAAAAGCTTTTCAAGTTATCAAAAGTTATGGCACACTCATCCCCCCAAATAAAGTTATTCTTTTCCTTTAGTGTTTTAAAGAGTGAGAGACACTTTCTGGTGGAACACAAAATGGACCGCCCTAAGGCTATGGCTCGCCCATTTAATTTTTAGATATCATTAAAATATATTGGTGCTTCCATGTCCAAAATTTCCTTAATCCTTTCAAGGTTAGCCTCTATATCATTCTTCAAAACTATATAACCTAGAAACTTCCTATCTTTTATCCCAAAAGTGCATTTTTCTGATTTTAGCTTCATATCTGTTTTGTCCAAGATGTCTAGGACTCGTCAAAAAGAAAATATTGCATATCTCAAGGTGGAGTCTATTAACTTGTCGACAGATGGGAGAGGGTAGTGGTTTTCGGGACATGCTTTATTCATGTCCATAAAGTTTACATACATTCATCACTTACCATTTAGTTTTTTCACCAGTATTACGTTGGTGAGCTACGTTGGGTATTGGACCTCCTACACCAATTCTGCATCTAAAAGTTTATTAGCCTCCTCTTTTATTACCATTTGTCTTTCGGAGGCGAATTTTCTCTTCTTTTGCTGCATAGGTTTAATCCAACTGTTGATGTTCAATCTGTGCATGATTATGGCTAGGTTTACCCTTGCTACTTCTTTTAGAATCTAGGCAAAAGATTTTATCTTTTTATTGGCATCTGACACAACCACCTTATAGGTCTACCTACTCAGGTTTTATTTGGGACTCGGGTTTCTCCAATAGTTCAATAGGCATAGTCACTTTCTCTAGATCCTTGGTGGAATGTCTGTAGGACTCTTGAGTAGAATTTTAGTTGCCTCAGACAACTGAAAATTCTCCTGGGGCTGGTAACTTTAAACACAAATAATCTATGTTAATAATAATTTCATGGAAATTCAGGATGGGCTGTTTGAGTATGACATTATATGCAAGTGTGATTTCTACCACCGAAAACTCTGCATAGACTTCTCTCTTGTACTTTTCATCTCCTAATATAAGTGGAAGGTTGACAGTATCAAGGACTGTCATGGTTTTCTCTCATAATCCTATTAAAGGATATGAAACCTTATTTAAGTTACTTCTGTCCAGGCCTAGGTTATTATAAACATCAAAAGTTAGAAGGTTTATCGAGCCTTCCATATCAACGAGCACCCGTTTGACCTCGTACCTGTTAACCTTACGCTTATGACTAAAGGATCATTGTAACAGCCCGGAAACCGAACTGCTACCGGCACTAGGATCCAGATCGACTTAAGGTCGTCGGGACCCGTAGTAAGCCTGCTATACTATCTGTGTACCTGTGACATCCCATACATGATCATACATTTTCTGTAAAAATATAAACCTTGTGCATGCACTATATCTTTTCTCTTTTATCCCCACTCTAGGCGGATATAACTCATACTCAACTACTCCCAACGAGCACATACCATATTCCATGCATCAAAAGGTCCAAAACTAGCCTAAAACCTCAAACAAACACATCAAACAACACTTAACAAGCTTGAACCGAAACATCTCCCAAAAACCTCACCTAAACCTAATCATGCATACTATCCATCCAACTCCCATAAAACCTTCAAAAATCAACAAAGAAGTACAGGATCAACCCTTACCTCCTAAAGAACTTGAGGATGAGTGATCCTAACGTGGAGATATGGAGAAAACCTCTTCCAAAGCTCCAAACTTCCAAACTTGCTATTTTTACTCAAAACCGTCAAAACACACCAAAACTCTGAAAAACTTTGAAGGATTTGGTGAAAAACATGAAAAACATGAAAGTCAACGTGGGAGAGGCTTGAACTCACCTCTGGCTGCAAGTGGAGGAGAAATATCCTCCTTCCACCGACCCTTGGCCCTTTTATAGGTGGCTGGCCAGACCACCTTCGGCAGCCGAACGTGAATCCGAAACCATGCAATGTTCGGCGGCCGAAAGTGACCTTCAGCGGCCGAACCTTTGCATTTCTCCCTGGTTATTTTTCTTTCAAAACTCCTTTTCTTTAACACTTTAAACCATTCCAAACTCTTAAAACACACATGAAAACATATGTCTTCCCCTTCTCGAGGGTTCCGACACCCGAGATTCCATCAGACTACAGGAATTCCGAGGCCGGACTCGAGCCGGGTATTACAATCATTGTGTGATGACTCGACCATTTTATTACTTGAGTCAAATGTCACCTATTGCTTTGCCCACAAGTCTTTTTCTACTGAAAGCACATCCTCGGAGTCATGCTTATTTTTGCCTTTATAATAACTAGGATCTCCTACAATCACATGAATAACCTCTAAGGACTCATTATCATCAGCATTACTCGAATTTCTCACTTTTGGCTATGCTTTTCTTTCCTCCCTAACCTTTCTTGCAAATTTCCTTAATGTCCCATCTCTAATGAGTCTTTCAATCTCATTCTTAAGTTGCATGTATTCTTCTATGATGTGCCCATAGTCCTCATGAAACCGTTAATACTCGGTTCTGTTTGTCTACTTCCTTTGTCCGGATTAAGCTTGGAAGGCCATCTAATCTCTTTATTATTTTTCCTGATCCATATAAGTATGTGTGCTTGTAAGTCATTCAAAGAGGTGTAATTCTTATACTTACCTCGATCATCCCTACCCGGGGACACCAAGTAGCTTCTTTTATCATTTTTCAGACTCCACCTATCTGACTTTTAGGTCTTGACTAGACTTTCCCTTTTGTCTTCTCTTAAATTCTATACCTCATTGTTTAAGCATTTGTACTTCTGAGATTTTTCCATTAATTATTGATAAGTGGTCGATGGGTTTTTCTTAAGGAATCTATGAACTTAATGTTTCTAGTCCCCTTCTTAAGTGCTTCACAAGCTATCTCATGATTTAAATCTTCAACTTGTATAGCTTCAGAATTGAATTATAAAATATAACTCCTTATAAATTCACCTCTTGCCCTGCCGAATTTTTCAGTTCAATAATTTAGGCAATGCGGATTAAAAAGAGCTTTTGATTTTGTCAAAATAACGGCTATTTATTCAATTTTATATTATATACTGTTTAATATGTGTATTTAATTATATTAAAATTTTAAAAATGAAATTCTATTATTTAATCTCTGTAATATAGGAAAAGTTATTAGTTGATTTCTTAATTTTAAAAAATATATTAAAATATTATTGATATTTTTAAAAATATATTAATTAGTCGTTCTTTAAGTTTTAGCTATTAATTATTATATTATTTAGTTCATGTGGTATAGATAACTTCATTAATTGATCTATCGATTTTGTAAGAATATATACTAATTAATCTCTTTATATTGAGAGTATTTTATATTTTTGTATAATATTTTACGACTAAAATTAATAAATAGTCTAATTAGTAGATTTTTAAAATCTCGAGGATATTTTAATATATTTTTTAAAATCAAGACTAAATAATGATTTTTTTCTATAACATAAACCAAATAGAAATTTTTTCCTTAAAAAAAATACATTAATTTTAAATATGTATGAAAAATTGTCAATTTGGAAGTCAAAATATATAGAATAATTTTGAAAACTACTGAACACATGAATTGAATTTGACATGGCTAAGAGAGGTCAACAACATCCTCTCAGTTCTTGTTTGCCCTCTTGTTATGCTTGATTTGTTAGTCTGGTATTATATGAGGATTGGCCAACATAAAGTGCATTCTAATTATCATTTCATGATGTGTCATTTGTATATTAGATCTCTGAAATTGAAGTTTTCTTTTGGCGATTCTTTCATAATGTTTTACCAGTTTTAGTTAATTTAGTCTGTTGAGGCAATATGTTTGATTCTTTTTGTCCTATTTGTCACTTAGCATTGAGTCCTTGGAGTATATGTTTTTTCAGTGCCATTATACTTGCCTTGTTTGGTTATTAGTTCTTATACATATAAACTCACTTCCCTAGATTTTCCAACCTTTGTATTATGGCGGGACGTTTTACTAGCAAATACTATGGTCAATGCCAATGGAACCTTGCTTCTGCTTCTAGTGATGCTTACTCTGTGGCTTATATGGAAAACTTATACAGATCCAATAGGGTAGACTTGCAATAATGGTGTGAAGCAACCTTATATCATTCAAATGGATCTAAAAAAAGTTCAAAATCATATTCATATGATCCAAATACACTTAGGGCATGCTTCAATTCATATAGTACAAATTTGGTGCAACACTTGCAATTATGGGCTTAAGGAGTATAATCAAGTCTATAGGCCAAAACTACGCACAGAGAAGCCTAAAGTGAAGATAAAGGAAGACTTTTGGGAAGATTCAAGTTTACTAGGACTAATTAAAAGGTGTACAAGTCCATCAAACCAAATGGGTAGATTTAAAGAAACATGTGTAATGCATGTGCAACATAAAGAGCATGTGCAAGGCATATACACAACTCATGGACAACCTTGGGAGACATGTTATACATGTTATTTAGGCCTTAATGATGTATTTTGTAAGTCTATTTGTTTGGGTTAAGTTTATGTTATCTTATTTGCTTTAGTATTGCTAGTTTGGTTATTTGGACCTAGTTTTTGGGCCTTAGTGTCTTGCCCCCATTACTATAGACTTTTAATTCGACCAACCTTGTTTGACACTTTAGGATTTAGTTTATTCTTAGTCTTTTAGGGTTAGATTTAGTTTTTTCCATATAAACTCCAGTCATTCTTTATGTAGAGAAAACTTTTAATCAAAATTTAGACTTATTATGCTATTTGAATGCATTTGTTATTATGAGAGTGTGAGATCGCATTCTTCCAATTGCATCAAGAATTAAGGTAAACTTATCAATTCAATTGTGGCGGTTGTCTTGTTTCTCTAATTCTCAATTATTGGTGTTCTTGTTGTCCTTTTGCATTGAGTGCCATAGAGGGAAAAGCTCCAAAGATCAATAATAAACTCCTCTCTATGTCACCAATTGCAAAGGACAACAAGAACACCAGTAATTGAGGATTAAAGAAATAAGACAAACGCCACAATTGAATTGATAAGTTTACCTTGATTCTTGATGCAATTGGAAGAATGAGATCCCACACTCTCACAATAATAAAGGTACGCAAATAGCATAATAATTCTGAATTTTAATTAAAAGTTTTCTCCATGCAAAGGACAACTGGAGTTTATACAGAAAAAACTAAATCTAACCCTAAAAAACTAAGCATAAACTAAACTCTAAAGTGTCAAATAAGACTGGCCGAATTAAAAGCCCATAGTAAAGGGTGCAGGACACTAAGACCCAAAAATTAGGTCCAAATAACTAAACTAGCAATACTAAAACAAACAAAATAGTATAAGTTTAATCCAAATAAATGAACTTACAAAATACATTATTAAGACCCAAATAACATGTATAACACGTCCCTTAAGGCTGCCTATGAGTTGTGCACATTTCTTGCACATGCTCCTTAAGTTGCACATGCATTGCACATATTTTTTTAAATCTGCCCACTTGATTTGATAGACTTGTGCACCTTTTAATTAAACCCAATGGAATTGAATCTTTCCAAAAGCCTTCCCTCATCTTCACTTTAGGCTTTTCTTTGTGTAGTTTTAGCCCATAAGCTTGATTATGTTCCTTAAGCCCGTAATTGCAAATGTTGCATCAAATATGTACCATATGAATTGAAGCATGCCCCAAGTGTATTTGGATCATATGAATATAATTTTTAACTCCTTTTATACTCATTTGAACAATATAAGATTGCTTCACACTATTGTCGCAAATATGCCCTATTGGATCCGTATAAAAAACATACAATAGATGTGTTTTTGACAATGTGGTTCTGAATCCTTTATTTGTTTTATAATGTATTTCGTTTGATTTTTCATAGCTGTAGCTGAGTGGTATTTTTATTGATCCTCTGTCTTCGTATCTTCGATCCTCTATTTGTGTTGTTTAGCTGCCTATTTACAGGATCTTTAAAATCTATTATAATGTGGTCTAGAGGGACCAATTTTAACCTGTGGCCTTATTGTGGTTGTTACCAATAGTGTGAATACCATTGTACATGGGATCACTAGACAAGTCTAATGCTCACCAATTATTGGAAGTGAGGCACGAGCCTTCTTAAAATCACTACAAGATTTTAAAAAAAAATCTATTACTAACACATTTAGTAACGGGTTAATAACGGATCCACATCTATTACTAGAAGCCTCATTGCTAATGCAATAGTAATGAAATAGTAACGGATTAGCAATCTGTTACTAATTTTGTAATGAATTTAGTAACGGATTTGTAATGAAATTCAGTAATGGATTTTAAATTCATTACTAATTTAATAAAAATTTAAAAAATATAAAAATATAAAAATTAAATCCGTTACTAATTTGATAAAATAAAAAATAAAAGATATATCGAAACTATATTCGGTTACTAATTTTTAAAAAATATTTAAAAAATTATGTTAAACTATTTATTTTTTTATTATATTTTATATTAAATATTAATTTAATTATGATAAACGGTTCATTTTGTCATTATATTTTACATTAAATATTAACTTTAGCATTTTAAATTTTATTAATTTTATAAAAAAATTATTATAAAATTATATGAGAAAAATCTAAGAAAATGAAAAGGTGTGATAAAGAATGCGATACAAAATAAAAAAATAATGAAAAGGAAAAAATTAAAGAAAATGAGAAAAAAATGTAGAAAAAATAGAAAAAAAAAAAAAGCAAATGGAAGAAAATGAGAGAACAATGAAGAGAAAATGAAGAAAAATAAAAGAGAAAATAAAAAATAAAATAAAAGAAAAAAGAATGAAAGAAAAAAGTTAGAGAATATGAGAGAAAAGAAATTAGCAAATGAAAGAATAATAAGAAAAAAAAGAAAGGGAAAATGATAGAAAGTGGATGAAAAAATAAAAGAAAATGAAAAAAAAAAAGAAAATGGAAAAGAATATGAAAGAAAATAAAGAAAATAAAACGAAAATTAAGAGATAAAAGGAAGAATAATGAAAAAAAATGATTGAGAAAATAGAAGAAAATAGAAGAAAAAAATAGAGAAGATGAGAAAAAGAGTATAAGATAAGAGAAAAATAAAAAGAATAAGAAGAGAATAGTAGAAAGAAAATGAAAGGGATGAAGGAAAATAATGTGTGTAAGTATATAAACATGTGAATTAGTTTAAATATGTGAAGGTAACATGCGTAAGTTTGTCATATTTTCTATGAAATTATATAAATTAACAGGAAATTAATTTAAAATTAAGGTTATTGTTTGTTTTATGAAAAATATTTTTTAAAATAATATTTTCTATATATTTTTATTTTTGGGACATTTATGCAAATTAATCAATGAAAAATATTTTATTGGTTAAAGAAAAAATTAATCATTTTAAAAAAATTACTTCAGCATTTTTAAAATTTTATAATATTTTTATATATAAATTTATTAATATATTTTATTTTTTAAATTAAAATTAAAAAATAAAATATAAATTACTTTTTATAAATAAACAAAGTCTAAGATATTATTGGAGAGTGTTATTTAAGATTTATCATTCTAAAAAATAAAGATAAATAAATAAATAGATAATTTATAGTGTATTTCTTAAGGTTTGGCAAAATAAACAAGTTAATTTTTTTTGTTAATGGTAAACAATTTAATTTTAAATTTTATTTTGTTAATAAAATTGTATTTCCTTCCCTTAATTTACCATTTAATAATCATAAATGAAAGAAGACAATCTAAATTCAAATTATTCATTTTATCAAATATCAAGACCCCATTTTAAATGACCCATAAATAAATGAATAACAATGGATTTTCCGTTCCTATTGCACATAGCTAATCAAAATACATAAAAAAATTTTAATTTTGTTATTTTTTTTTCTTTTTAATATGGAGTGTGGGAATTGATTTATAAACAAATAACCTATAGAAATTATATATCAGTAAAAAAATATTCAATGACTAATAGAAAACCAATTATAAATTAAGAATTAATTTGATTCAAAAAAAATTAAGAATTAATAAAAATAATAGAAAAAATTATATTTTTTTAAATAATTAAATTTATTAATCAATAAAATAAATGAAAAATAGAAGGAACATATAAAGAAAAATAAAATGGGAAAATAAAAATGAAAAGAAATAGCGAAATGAGAAAATAAATTAAAAATTAAAAATTCTTAATAAATAAAAAGGTAAGAGAAGAATGAATTGAAGCATAAAAAGGATAAGAACAAGAAAGAAAATGGAATGACTAATATATGTATATATGTAAATTTGTGATTCATAATTTTAATAAAATATTTTTTTTAATCAGGATGCCAGACGTTTTTCTCAATTTCTTATTAGAAAGGGTTGTCTACGGTGAGGGTTTTTGCTCAATTGAGGAGAAAGGCTCTTACCTATTGTATTGAGGAGAAAGGCTCTTACCTATTGTAGAGGCTTTTGCCATCGTGGTGTAGTGTAGTTTCATGAAAGAAGAGAGAGGTTTCGATCTAAGACGGAGAGGGTTTTGCTCATGCAGTTAAAGACATACTTTATAGTGTATAAAATAATTATAGCCTAAAAAAGACTAAGAATAACTAATATGTTTATTGTGAGCAATTTGCAGAGAGAGGGAATAATGTTGGATGTAGTTGGGTTAATGGGTACATGATTTGAATTTGTATTTGATAATTTTATTATAGACAGCAGAATATGGATGCCTATTGATATAATCTCATGGGTGAACCATGTTAAAATTTTGTGTCTTGATTTTATAATTTATGAGTAATTATTACAATAAATTGATATTAGAGCTGAAGTCATGGTGTCAAAAGGTTCGTGATGTCAAAAATAACGAGTACAAAATTTGAGATTTTGAAGAAGGATAAATTTGAAGGGCTCAAGATCAAGTATGAATATTTGATGATTGAAAACAGACGGATTAACTCAAGATCAAGTATGAATATTTGATGATTAAAGACAGACAGATGAACTTGGAAATAAGGTTAATATTGTTAGATTTATGACTCATAATACTAATATGATACTCTTTCTTAATTAGAATAGGAGATTTATTCCATAATATATGGGGTAGATAAGATAAATCTCTTATTTATATTTTATTCCTAAATTTGATGAGATTTCTAGTTAGAAGAGTCTAATACTATAAATAGGAATATCACTCTATCCTCTTAAAAAAAGAGTTTTTGTTATAATTGTAGTAAGGAGTTTTGCTCAATTGAGGAGAGAAACGCTTGCCTATTATGGAAATGAGCTTTTGCTGATAGTGGTGTAATTTAGTTTCATAAAGGAAGAGAGAGACTTCAATTTAAGATAGAGAAGTGCTTTGCCCATGAGTTGAAAACATTCTTTATGATGTATAACATAATTATAATAAATATATTGGGTTATTCTGATAAGAGAATAAGAGGGAGTAATTAATATATTTACTATAAACAATTTGCAGAGATGAATAATATTAGGTGTAATTAGATTAATAGGTAGATGACTTGATCTTGCAATCGGTGATTTTCTTATAAATAGTAAAAGATGAATCTCCTCTGATGTAATCTTATATTAAGAAGGTAAACCATAATAAAATTTTGTATTTTAATTTTATTATTTATGTGTGATTATTACAATTATATATAATAATAATAATAATTTTTGATAGAATAGAGAGATTGTCCACAGAGAGTATCATAAGAGAAAAGGTTTGCTTCCCTTGCTTTCGAGTAAGGGAAGGTTTCTATTACCATCTTTAATATGTTTTCTATTTTTGTTATTTATAAATTCGCTTGTGTCTATTTTGGTGTAAGTTCTTTAAGATTTTGATTGGAAAAATAGTTTTTTGGATTTGAATTTTCTCGATCTTTGGTGGTTGGCAAAAATAGATGGTATATTATTGTTACAGATATTGTAGGTGGTTGTTCTGTAACTGGAGGTTATTTGGGAGTGGGTTCTCCCTTATAGCCTTGTGAGAGCATTGTTGTATGCATGCTATAACGGTGGCTCTAGGGTGTGAATGGCCAGGCTGCATTGAGTCTGGCTTCCTTTAGGTTGTAGAAAGTTTAATCTTTGGGCATCTTTATCACCCTTATGAGTTGTACTTCCAATTTTTCTTCGTTAACAATATAACAATCATGGTTCAATACCTTATTTCTGCTTGTTATCTTTAGATGTCCTTAGAAGGGCTTGATTTTGATAACAATCATAGTTCAATACCCTATTTTTGCTTATTATCTTTAGATGTCTTTAGAAGGGCTTAATTTTCTAGACGTAATTTGACTTGAAGATGATGGCGATAGCCTATTCGGTGTCAATAGGTGAAGCTGGGACACAGAGGTGGTGCCTTACTTACTTTAGTTAGCCTTTAGTTTACGTATGTTTTGCTCATTTTAGACTATAAAATATACCCTTTGCAGTAAGGGAAACAAAATTGTGTAAGTCAAAATATTAAAATTAATTGAAAAAATTTTAGAATAACATTAATTTTATTATTATAATAAAAATCAATATACATAGTAACAATATGAATAAATGCAATTAATGATATATAAAAAAATAGAGCAATAACAAAAATTATGAATATTATTAAAAAAATTAAGCATTAATACTTGCTCTTGTCAATAGTTATACTTTTAGAAGCAATTACACTTTTTTTTTTTTTTTGAAATAGGGGTTGGGGGAGTCGAACCTTAGACGTTTCAAGGCTACAGGATGCACTTTCCACCAGGCTAAACCTTGGAGTGCAGAAGCAATTACACTTTTATATTTACATAATAATGATAATATGAAGTAATTCCTATGTTATTGTCATAAAATTATAATAATAAATTTTATACTTTTAATAACAAAAAAATTTTCTTGCTTATGAAAAATAGGATTCGTTTAATATAAACAATTTTGAGAATTTAAAATAAATTTTTCTAGTGGTGAAATTTTCGGCCGGCTAAAAATATTCTCTAAAGACATAAATACAAATAATATGGAGACATAAAAAGAGTATATCTTTATATAATGCGAATAACAATGCATTTCAAATTATTTTACATTTAAAAAAAATAAAAAAAAATATCGAAAATACTAAAATTAAAATATAATTTAATATTATTACTAATCGACTCGATTCAATTTTTTTAATTTTCTTTATCAAAATTAAACCGAATTGAAATAGCCAAAATTTTTAAAATTAAAAATTAAAAATTAAAACAAATCGAAATAAATAAAAAATTAAACTAAACTTTTAAATTAATTTGATTCGATTAATTTTTTCAATTTAAATCAAATATTGTTTACCTCTGATCATTGAACATCTTCTAGTTGCAGTGATCAAGGACATAAAAGTCGATCTTGAGTTTTTATAATTGAATCTGGTAAAAAAAAAAATCATATAATGAATGCAGCTTTAAATTTAAGATTAATGATGATTGCAAAGTATGTGGACAGCAAACAGTGTCCGTTTCTGAAGGATAATGTCATGCTATAATTAATAGACAAAGCTGAAATGCTTGGAATAATGGTTTGGATTTTTTTAGGTAAAGTCTTCATCTTAAATTAACTTTGTGTGTGTTGTTGATTTGAAAAATGGGAACCAATCCTAACCGTTTTGCTTATCAATCAATTTTTAGTTAGCCCTTAAAAGCTAAGGGCGGTGCTCATTCAAATACTAATTGATTTCTCAATGTCATGCTGCCACATTGCACAATATTAACGGGACCCACTTTTTTTTTTAATTTATTTGAATTTATTAAAAATAAAATAAGTTTTCTTTTATTACACTGTATTTTTCTCTTCAAATTGATGGAAACCTGACATGAAAATGTTTGAAATTCTTGGAATATGGGTGTGTAGATGAATTATATATACTTTTAATCATTCGATTAAATTAGACTGAAATTTATTAATTTTAATCGGTACAAGATTTTCTTCTTAATTTTCAATTTCTGAAAGGCAATTGAAGCAAAAAAAAAAAAAAAAAAAAGAAAACTAAAGATTTTCTTCCTAATTTTCAAGTATTTTGACAATTGGTGCCTGGTTGTTGGGTGTGGTGGCGAAGTTTCTTCCTGAGGTTGAGGAGCGGTGTTTTGAAAATATTCAGAGCTGCAGAACTTGAATTAAAGATGCTATGCAAGTTAAAACTCATCGTATTTTGAAATAATTTAACAAATGATGACCTAATGATTTTTACTAGGGACAACAAATAATGATTTACGACTCAGACTTATCTTAAACAATCAAAGTTATGGAATTGAGAGAGAAATCCAAAGATAATCGAAGAAAAAATTATTAAAATATTTTGATTTGTTGTTTCTAGAAAACAAATTTTATAGGATGGTTTCAATTGTAGTTTGCCAATTTGGGGTTCTTGTATTTTTAAATGTGATTTTGGCATGACATTTTTTTTTAAATTGAAGAAGAAAATAATTTTAAAAAAAAAAAAAGAAATGTTTTAAGATGAAATTTGGATAAAACAAAGGTTTTTATCCCTCAAATAAATTAAAAAATTTAAACTTTTTTTACATGATTTATTTTTTTAAAAAAATTAAATAAATTTTTATAAAATCATATATGATTTTAATTTTTTAAAATAAAAATATTTTAAATTTTAAAAAAAATAAATTCTTTCGTTACAAATAAAAAAGTTATTTAAAAATCAATTAAATTTAATTTTTACAAATTTTTTTGTTTAAGTAGATGAAAAAAATTAAAAAACACTACTTTAGTATCTTTAATAACTATTAATTTAAAATAATAAAAAATTTAAAATTCAAATTTTTTCAAAGTGAAATTTTATTTTGGACTCAGACATATACACTCAATCAATTAAAACATTATGTTAAAATTATGATAAATCCCACTTATAAATCTTAAATTGCCAGGATTAAAAATTTCGCAACTTTTCAATTTAATTTTTTTTTCCAAACAACTGTGAAAGAAAATATACAGTTAAATATAAATTGATGCTGTAACCTCCAAAAAAATAAAATAAAATAAAATAAAAATAAATAAATAAATAATAAATTTAAAATAAAAAAGAAGAAGATAAATTAAATTTTAATTTAAAGACAAGTGGCTCAGCCACTTAATCAAATAAATTTTATAAAAAAGAAAAGAAAAGAGTAGAAGAGAAAACCCATCTTCTTCATTTTCTTCTCTTTGCCGTGAACTAATAAGACTACCCCATTTCTTCATCTTTTTTTTCTACACTAAATTTATTTAAATTTTCATTTCCAATCAATTATCCATTTTCTCCCAACACTTTTCTAAGGTAGAATTTAAAGAAAAGAAAAGAAATTAAAGAGAAAATTCAAGATTGAGAGAGAGTGAATAGTAACCAAGTGTTGAAAAATTTAAATGTATATTAAGGGTTTTGATGTAGAAATATTTCTTATTATTTTTATGTGAAAATTTATGAGGAATATTGTATTAATATGATTTATTTGTTTATTTTTCATAAAGAGGAAGTGGAAGGGAAGAGTGGAAAATCCAAAGGGAAAAGGAAAGGAAGATTAGAAAATTTTAAATTTATGAAAAATTTTGAAAGGTTTAAGGTTTGTGCTTAATTTTATTTAAATAAATTTAAGAATTTGTTAATTATATTTTATTTGAAAATTTTACTACTTTAGTAGAATTAGATCAAGTGAATAATATTTTAGTTATA
This sequence comes from Manihot esculenta, assembly GCF_001659605.2. Taxonomy (NCBI): domain Eukaryota; kingdom Viridiplantae; phylum Streptophyta; class Magnoliopsida; order Malpighiales; family Euphorbiaceae; genus Manihot; species Manihot esculenta. The sequence continues at coordinate 11,608,050 of NC_035170.2, forward strand.
TTATATGATCAAATTTTGAAGAAATGATAAACTTGATAAATAGAAAATTTTAGAATTAATATGTAATTTGACCAAAACTCAAGTTATGGACCAAGTGGAATATCTCTATTTTCTTTAATAGGGATGTAATTTGGCTAAGATATAGTAACAAAAAAAAATTTATTAGTCTAAATAAGGAATACTACTTTTTATATGTTAAACATTGTAAATTAGTTAAATTAGGGTTGAAAGAAAGATGTTGGATAAAAATAAAAATTAAAAGAAAAAGAGAAATGAGATATGGTGTATCGTGATAAATAAAAAAGATATTAGATATGGAAAAATAATAATAAGAATAAAAATAATAATAGTTAATTAATTAACGATTAAATTATGAATTTGTAATTTATGTTGTTGAATTAAATTAATAGATTTACATGATATGACAATGTTAAAAAGCAGAATTATAATATAATAAAGTATTAGGCCTTTAATAATTTAAAGTTAAACTATATTAAAATTTTTGTCCCATTATTAAATATATAAATTATTTAAAGTCTGGTTCTAGTAAGTTTGGTGGGGATTGTGAGTTAGTTTAAGGGTGTGACATGCCATATACAGATACAGTTACACCGATTGGTACCCTATAGGTACGGCTGATATATTCTACCGCTACAGTTATAGACTCTTTTGAGTCATACAGTTATTTGCCACTTTGTGCCCTACAGATATAACTCTCTTATCTGACTTACCAGTTCCATCTAAATTTATACGGACCAAAAGAAAAAGAAAAATAATAAAAAATAATAAAAACTATAAAATTAAAATTTGAATACATGAAATAATATATGATTTAGAATTATTTCAAATTATTTTCTATATGGTTTATTATTATTTGTTTGATCTATTATTGTCAAATAATTTGTTTTTATTTAAATGTTTTATTCAAGAAAAGTTGAACAACACTAAGCAAATTGCTTAGCGCGTAGGATTTATTCTTCCTTGCGCAGGTTGTAGTTTCAAGCAATAGTAGAACAAGATCTGCATCGGCCCAATCAGAGTTACATCCTTAGCGACCTTAAAGTGTATTTTGCAAATTTTGTATAAAGTTAATTTTGAAAATATGACATGTACATAAAATTTTATAGAGGAAGTTGTATATGGTTGTAAATTAGATGTATTTGAAGATTTAATTTTATTGTAAATTTATGGTTATTAGTATAAGTTTTTGTGTTGAAATTAATGAGATGGTTTATGAAGTGTTTGATTTGAGTTGAAATTGTGTTGATATTAAAAGAAGTTTGGGGGTTAAGGTTAAAGTTTATAGAAGTGTGATATTACTATTCACAGATGGAATTAAGCCCATATTTCGAAGAAACTCTGCTGGATTTTCGGTAAAAAACAAATCATGAATTACATGATATAAATTAAAGAAAAAATAAGAGAACTGTTACAAAATGTGATGTCTCTGGCTCGGTTAATTAAATAATCGGGTAGGGGTGTTACTGATGCCCGAAAATATTCATAGAGATTGATGCCTGAAACCGATCCTCTCAGAGCTTGGTGGAGCAGCGCATTGCTGAAGAGCTCCGGGATGAGAAAATTATTGCCACTGGTGAGGCCCATGAACATATCATTGAGTTCCAAGGGCAAATCAAGGACCACACTAAGCAACTGGGGGAAATGAGGGAGGAGGTTACCCAGGCTTCCCAACGAGCTTCTGCGGCTAAGTCTCAGCGAGATAAGGCCTTAGCACAGTTGTCCTCTTTGGAGGAGTCCTACTGCCAACGTGATGAGGCCTTAGCTCGTGCTACTGTCCTCCAGTAGGAATTCAATAAACACATCAAAAACCTAAAAGGCATGGCTTCAACGGTGGAGGAGTCTCGCCTTTAGCAGTAACAACTAGGGTGAGCACTATTCGGTTCAAACCGAAAAAACCGATCAAACCGAATTAATTTTAAAATTCGGTTTGGTTCAATTTTTAATTTCAGAAATTTCGGTTATATCGGTTCGGTTCAGTTTTGATAAAAAAACATCAAAAAAATCGAACCGAACCGATTAGTGATAATAATATGTTATTTTTAATAATATAGAGAAATTAAATTATATTAAAATTAAAATATTTTAATTAAATTTTAAAAAACTAAAAATAAAGTGTAAAAAATAAAAAAATTTATTAAAAATCGAAACCGATCAAACCGAACCGAATCAGACCGGTTCAGTTTTTTCAATTTCTGATCAAAATCGGTTCGGTTCGATTTTGAATCGAATCTACCGAATGCTCAGCCCTAGTAACAACTCCACCAAGAGCTTTCTGCTCTGAAGGAGAGGTGTACTTCATTGCTAAGGGATGCTTGGGCGATAGAGGACAGGGTCCAACAGGCTTGTGAGGAGCGTTTGCAAGAGTACAAGGACTCTGCAGAGCTGAATGATAAAATCTAACAGGACTGAAAAGTGCGACTAGAGGAGTATAAGGCCTCTACGGAGCTGAAGGAAAGAGTGTACAAAGAGGCCTTCCATATGTTCACTTCAGGTTTCAACCAAGGCCTTAAAATAGCTATATCCTCTCCACTACGTTAGCTGACCTGTGAGCCTCCGAAGTGGATTCTAATGGCGAGAAGGTGTGCTACGGAGAGGATGACAACCCTTTGTCTAAGAACGCTCCTTATATGCCTTTTGGACTACAGGGGGGAACTACTGTAGAGAATAATCCTGTAAATGATTTAGTCAGTTATGCTCCCCCTTCCCCTGCTGCCTTTATAACTCTGACTCGCGGTTGTCGAAGCCGGTCAAAAATAACCTTTCTGGTTATCAATAATTTACAATTGTAGATAGTGGTGAAAGGATCGAATCCACAGGGAATTGAGAACTTACCTATTTTCCTTATCAAGACCAATAAAATAAACTGAAATAAAAATAATCTGAAAGAGAAATAAACTGAAAATAAAATAAACTGAAATGAGATAAAACTGAAAGCGGAATAAACTGAAACGAGATAAAACTGAAAACGAGATAAACTGAAAGCGGAATAAACGGAAAGCAAAATAAACTGAAACGAGATATAACGAGATAAAACTGAAAGAGAAATAAACGGAAAGCAAAATAAACTGAAACGAGATAAACTGAAGGCGAAATAAAAATAAATTGCAATAAAAGTAAAATGGGGGGTTTTTGAGATTGATTTCATTTAGCAAACTATGGACAGCAATTAAATGAGCAAGTAATAATTAAATAAAAGAGAAATTCAATATGAGAAAAGTCTAGTTGAAGAGATGGATCCACTTTGGTTGTTTGGATTGATCATTGAAACTCATGTTCTCTTGATTGATTCAATAGATTGGTTATGGGGATGGAAGACGCTTCTCACCACCATGTCTCTCCTTATTATTAAATCAATTAGAAAATGTCCTCTAATCAATTACTAATTAACAAATTGCCAAGGAACGTCCTTGGGCCATAGGCATCAAAACAATTGTCAATTGCATGAAGAAATAGAGAGATCCAATTCTAGCTACTCAAACGCATGACATGTTGCTAGATCATACAATTTCTTAATTTTTACACCAAGTGTTCTTAGGTCAGAATATTTTCAGCAATTACGGACTAAAAAATATCACAACTAACAATCAATTAAATTTGCAATCAAGAATCAAGTGGCCAATTTGATCAAAACAACAAAGCAATCTTAGATTCAAGCACACAATTATATGAATATTGAACTAATCAAAGACAAATAGTTTATGTTTAGATCTCACAATCCATAAACAACCTTAGTTTCAACCAATCCTCAACTAAAATTAAAAGGATTCAGCCTCTCATGGCTGAACCAAAACAGAAAATTAAAGAAAAAAAGAGGAAAGAAGAACTGAAATTGAGAGGAGAAGCCCTTGGAGGGCCGGCTGCCCTTGCTTGGACGAACTGGGTGAGAGGCAATCTGCCACTTCTTGTCTTCTTAAGGCCTTTAAATATGTCTTGAGAGGCTGCTTAGGATTTCTTGGCTGTCCATGCATCTTTTAGAGGCTGCCCAAAGTGCCCTTGGTCCAATATGTGCCTTCTATGTGCATGTGTGAAGGGAAAAACGTGGAGCATGTATCAAATTGCAAGGGATGGGCTCTTTGGTCTTTTAATTGCTACCCAAGGTCTTCAAGATGCTACCTAAGTGTGTTCAAGTTTCTGCCCTAGGTGCCTCTTCACATCCCCTTGCCGCCCATTCATAATTAAGGAAGGTGGAGCCTCCTTTTGCAATTTGAATTTTGAATGTACAAGGCATGTGTGGCATGTGTGACTTCCTTTGGCTTCTTTGACAAGCTGAATCTTGAAATTCAAAATTTGAATATGAATCTTGAAGATTTGAATTTCAAAATACTTTCCTTATTTAGCTCTTCATATAAGGCAACTTGAGATTTGGCTTCTTGAATAAGGAAAAAGGCTACTTGGAGATTTAAAATTTGAATTTCAAATTGCCTTGGCTGAATGTTCTTTCCATATTTACCACTTTCCTTATTTAAAACTTTCCTTATTTAGCTTCACTTGATTTCAACTTGGCAGGCTTGCTCCCTTTTGCTCCATTTAAGGCAGTTTTAAGGGGATTTTCTCCAAAGTGTCCTTTTTCACCATTTTCTGCAAAACAATGCTAAGAGCACTAAATTAAGCAGAAATCATTTAAATAATCATCAATTATATCAATTATATCAATAGATTGGTTATGGGGATGGAAGACGCTTCTCACCACCATGTCTCTCCTTATTATTAAATCAATTAGAAAACGTCCTCTAATCAATTACTAATTAACAAATTGCCAAGGAACGTCCTTGGGCCATAGGCATCAAAACAATTGTCAATTGCATGAAAAAATAGAGAGATCCAATTCTAGCTACTCAAAAGCATGAGATGTTGCTAGATCATACAATTTCTTAATTTTTACACCAAGTGTTCTTAGGTCAGAATATTTTCAGCAATTACGGACTAAAAAATATCCCAACTAACAATCAATTAAATTTGCAATCAAGAATCAAGTGGCCAATTTGATCAAAACAACAAAGCAATCTTAGATTCAAGCACACAATTATATGAATATTGAACTAATCAAAGACAAATAGTTTATGTTTAGATCTCACAATCCATAAACAACCTTAGTTTCAACCAATCCTCAACTAAAATTAAAAGGATTCAGCCTCTCATAGCTGAACCAAAACAGAAAATTAAAGAAAAAAAGAGGAAAGAAGAACTGGAATTGAGAGGAGAAGCCCTTGGAGGGCCGGCTGCCCTTGCTTGGACGAATTGGGTGAGAGGCAATCTGCCACTTCTTGTCTTCTTAAGGCCTTTAAATATGTCTTGAGAGGCTGCTTAGGATTTCTTGGCTGTCCATGCATCTTTTAGAGGCTGCCCAAAGTGCCCTTGGTCCAATATGTGCCTTCTATGTGCATGTGTGAAGGGAAAAACGTGGAGCATGTATCAAATTGCAAGGGATGGGCTCTTTGGTCTTTTAATTGCTGCCCAAGGTCTTCAAGATGCTGCCTATGTGTGTTCAAGTTGCTGCCCAAGGTGCCTCTTCACATCCCCTTGCCGCCCATTCATAATTAAGGAAGGTGGAGCCTCCTTTTGCAATTTGAATTTTGAATGTGCAAGGCATGTGTGGCATATGTGACTTCCTTTGGCTTCTTTGACAAGCTGAATCTTGAAATTCAAAATTTGAATATGAATCTTGAAGATTTGAATTTCAAAATACTTTCCTTATTTAGCTCTTCATATAAGGCAACTTGAGATTTGGCTTCTTGAATAAGGAAAAAGGCTACTTGGAGATTTAAAATTTGAATTTCAAATTGCCTTGGCTGAATGTTCTTTCCATATTTACCACTTTCCTTATTTAAAACTTTCCTTATTTAGCTTCACTTGATTTCAACTTGGCAGGCTTGCTCCCTTTTGCTCCATTTAAGGCAGTTTTAAGGGGATTTTCTCCAAAGTGTCCTTTTTCACCATTTTCTGCAAAACAATGCTAAGAGCACTAAATTAAGCAGAAATCATTTAAATAATCATCAATTATATCAAGAGAAAAAGGATTAAAATATGCTCTATCAAATACCCCCACACTTAGCCTTTTGCTTGTCCTCAAGCAAATAAACATAGTCAAATAAGCTTTCTTTGCTCTAGATCCTTATTTCCACTTAAACTCTTACTCTAGACACCTATTTTGAATCATTGCAGTGAAGAATATATGCATGAAGATTACTCACCTTCTTTCCTTGTTTCCCTTTGCTTACCATGGCTAGGATTTGTTTTACTCAAGAGAGATCATACATGCACATTAATTTGTTCAGATAAGACTTTTTCTAGCTTTCAGAGTGACTTGCCCTTACCTTGAAGTACTTTATTCAGCTTTTTGCACTTTTATTTTGCTTGAATAAGTCACCAACCTTTTGACGTGAAGGTACATATTTATGATACCCACCCCCAGTTACTCAGTTGGTCACCTATCCAAGTGGCTACTAGCTCTGTTCATAGTCTTTTGATCATTGGAACAATTTTCAATTTGTGCTTTTGAAGTCTAAGCCTTTGCTGAATTTTCTTTCTCTCAATGATTTGGGCAAATCAACACCAATTGCTAAATCAAGTCACATTAAGTTCATTCACACAACTTTAATTTATTCTCAATCGATTGAGGGTCATCAATATATTTTTCACCATGACAAACTCAAAGATTCAATTCAAAAGGCAATTCTCAAACATGAATACAACTCACTGCAATTGATTCAACATAAGTTTAAAGAGTCATCACATCAATGGGGTCATGAAAAGAAAAACTCATCCAACATAGTCTATCAGTTTGAGTAGAGCAAATCAAAAAGAAGAAGAAGGTTGTGGTTGTGTGTGTTTTATTGAAAGCAAAATGAAAAAATTGAAAAAAAATCACACTGAAAATGAAAATAAAAATTCAAATTGAAAATCAAAGCAAAAATTAAAAATTCAGAAATATGCACCCCCACACCTAAATCATGCATTGTCCTCAATGTATAGGAAATATTAAAATGCAAAAGAAACTGAGTACTCCCCTAGGTGTGGTGTGCATGGTGCGATCCTCTTAATCAAGGCTCAAGTAATTGGGGAAGGGAAAAGAGTCCCAACTGCATTGAGCAAAAAGTGTAGCACTCCTTTTGATTTGGTCATAACACATCCTATTTTTTCCATGTACTCATGAAGTAACATGATTAGCTTCTCCTCGTTCAGATGAGGTGTGCCTCTAGCCCTTATGTTTGCATTTTTGAGATGATTGGGTAGAACTTTGAACTCCAATTCATATTTCTCTATGGCTAGCTGCATTTAGTACTGAATTCAGGCAAAACAAACTCTACCTTATCCGGATGTTTGGGAAGGAATTGATCCGCATGGTCCTTTGGTTTAGGTGCTTGGAATACCATTTTTTCCTTGTGAGCATGGGCTGTTTGCATTGGATCCATGGCTGAATTGGTTTCAGATTGCTCCTTTTGTGCAAGATTTACCTGAAAGGGATGACTGGAAGGGGTTTCATGCAATGGAAGCTGTGGTGAGGGGTTCGGCGGCCGAAAGGTGGTAGTGTTCGACGGCCGAAAGGTGGTGGTTTCAGTCTGCGCAAGGCTGATCTGAAGAGGTGTGATTGGCTCTCCTTTGTTCTGTGTATGTTCGCAGTCCACCTGTTGGATGCAATAGTCAATTTCTTTCAGTTCTGGCTCTTTCTGGCTCTCTTCCCTGCAAGGATTATTATTCAGAATATCATCTTGATTCATATAAAAAATATCTTTGCTCAAATAATCAATGACATCTAAATCAACAACAAGTTCTATTTGACCAGTTTGTTTGGACAAACAGTTTTTTGGTTGTTTCTCTTCAGCAGCTTGTTCTTGTACTTGCCAACTTTCATCATCATCATCCACATCTTGAAGGTCTTCCTCTCTTCTCAACATGTCTGCACTTTCTGCGGTGGCCAATTGTTCTATCCGCTGTTCGAGGTTTTGTATAGCATTTGCCATGGACTCCATCATCTTTTCAAGGTGCTGGTAGGTACTTGGAGGTTCTGGTTGGGCTTGATATCCTTGATAATCCTAGTATTTGTTAGCCTCTGCATAATTGAAGTCTGGGTAGTCTCTCCAACCTGGATTGTATGTGTTATAGTATGGATTATGTCTTGGTTGTTCGTAGAATCCTCTATATGCATGAACTGGTTGGTCATCCTCATAAAGTGTAGGACATTGGGAAGTTAGGTGTCCCACATGTCCACAGATCCTACATGGCTTTGGTGGCTGGGGTGCTTGAACCTGTTGAACTAGTCCTATGGAAAAATCTTTCATAAAAGATGTCAGAAAAGAAAGATCAGATCAACTTACCTAATCCATGATTCAGATCTGCGATGGTGACTGTGCCATTCGGTGAGATGTTCGGCGGCTGGAGAAGAGAAGGTTCGGCGGCCAAATGTTGATGTAGTTCAGCGGCCGAATGTGTGGCAGAAGGTTCAGGCGCAGTGGCTTACTTTTCGAGTCTCCTGATTGTGCATTCAATTTCTGGATCGTAAGGCAGAGTGTCCCTACGTTCAGATCTGGTCATGAAAGAAAAATAAACAAGTTAAATCAATTCCCCGGCAACGGTGCCAATTTTTGACTCGCGGTTGTCGAAGCCGGTCAAAAATAACCTTTCTGGTTATTAACAATTTACAACTGTAGATAGTGGTGAAAGGATCGAATCCACAGGGAATTGAGAACTTACCTATTTTCCTTATCAAGACCAATAAAATAAACTGAAATAAAAACAAACTGAAAGAGAAATAAACTGAAAACAAAATAAACTGAAACGAGATAAAACTGAAAGCGGAATAAACTGAAATGAGATAAAACTGAAAACGAGATAAAACTGAAAACGAGATAAACTGAAAGCGGAATAAACAGAAAGCAAAATAAACTGAAACGAGATATAACGAGATAAAACTGAAAGAGAAATAAACGAGATAAACTGAAAACGAGATAAAACTGAAAACGAGATAAACTGAAGGCGGAATAAAAATAAATTGCAGTAAAAGTAAAATGGGGGGTTTTGAGATTGATTTGATTTAGCAAACTATGGACAACAATTAACTGAGCAAGTAATAATTAAATAAAAGAGAAATTCAATATGAGAAAAGTCTAGTTGAAGAGATGGATCCACTTTGGTTGTTTGGATTGATCATTGAAACTCATGCTCTCTTGATTGATTCAATAGATTGGTTATGGGGATGGAAGACGCTTCTCACCACCATGTCTCTCCTTATTATTAAATCAATTAGAAAACGTCCTCTAATCAATTACTAATTAACAAAATGCCAAGAAACGTCCTTGGGCCATAGGCATCAAAACAATTGTCAATTGCATGAAGAAATAGAGAGATCCAATCCTAGCTACTCAAACGCATGAGATGTTGCTAGATCGTACAATTCCTTAGTTTTTACACCAAGTGTTCTTAGGTCAGAATATTTTCAGCAATTATGGACTAAAAAATATCCCAACTAACAATCAATTAACTTTGCAATCAAGAATCAAGTGGCCAATTTTATCAAAACAACAAAGCAATCTTAGATTCAAGCACACAATTGTATGAATATTGAACTAATCAAAGACAAATAGTTTATGTTCAGATCTCACAATTCATAAACAACCTTAGTTTCAACCAATCCTCAACTAGAATTAAAAGGATTCAGCCTCTCATGGCTGAACCAAAATAGAAAATTAAAGAAAAGAAGAGGAAAGAAGAACCGAAATTGAGAGGAGAAGCCCTTGGAGGGCCGGCTGCCCTTGCTTGGCCGAATTGGGGGAGAGTCCATCTGCCACTTCTTGTCTTCTTAAGGCCTTTAAATATGTCTTGAGAGGCTGCCTAGGATTTCTTGGTTGTCCATGCATCTTTTAGAGGCTGCTCAAAGTGCCCTTGGTTCAATATGTGCCTTCTATGTACATGTGCGAAGGGAAAAACATGGAGCATGTATCAAATTGCAAGGGATGGGCTCTTTGGTCTTTTAATTGCTGCCCAAGGTCTTCAAGATGCTGCCCAAGTGTGTTCAAGTTGCTGCCCAATGTGCCTCTTCACATCCCCTTGCCGCCCATTCACAATTAAGGAAGGTGGAGCCTCCTTTTGCAATTTGAATTTTGAATGTGCAAGGCATGTGTGGCATGTGTGACTTCATTTGGCTTCTTTGACAAGCTGAATCCTTAAATTCAAAATTTGAATATGAATCTTGAAGATTTAAATTTCAAAATACTTTCCTTATTTGGCTCTTCATATAAGACAACTTGAGATTTGGCTTCTTGAATAAGGAAAAGGCTACTTGGAGATTTGAAATTTGAATTTCAAATTGCCTTGACTGAATGTTCTTTCCATATTTATCACTTTCCTTATTTAGCTTCACTTGATTTCAACTTGGTAGGCTTGCTCCCTTTTGCTCCATTTAAGGCAGTTTTAAGGGGATTTTCTCCAAAGTGTCCTTTTTCACCATTTTTTGCAAAACAATGCCAAGAGCACTAAATTAAGCAGAAATCATGTAAATAATCATCAATTATATCAAGAGAAAAGGGACTAAAATATGCTCTATCAAACTCATTCCAATAGTTAATAAAGATTTTGAGTTTTTGCTATTTTCCCTCTATCTGCTTTTATTTTTCTTTTTTATTAAATTTACTTGTATGCTCATACTTAGACTATTTTTTGTGTGTATTATCTGTAAACTGTACCAGGCTGATTACTCGTTGGCTTATTTTGCTTGTAAAGAATCTTTACTTGTTATATTGTGTTTTCTGCCTATCGAATGCCTTAATATTTTTCTGTTCTCTTGAAGCTTTTAGCTGACTAAGTGTTTGTATGTTATCTCATTTAATTTTCATACAGCTCTTTATCTCAGGTCGTATAGCCTTCAAGTTACATATTTTTTCTTTACTTGTATTCTGTCATTCGAGGGTTTGTTTTTGGAGTTTAGTGATAAGGCTTACTTTTATTTTGATTTTTCCTTGGCTTTGCTTCATCTCCTCAATCGGTTTTGTGGTGCCGACAGTCTTATTCCGAGATCGCTTACCTACCTCATTGAGGACTTCGTCTCTTCAACCAGTTTTATGGTGCAGACGGTCTTATTCTGAGGCCGTCACCCACCTCATTGAAGTTTTTGTCTCCTCAACTGGTTTTGTGGTGCTGATAGTCTTAATCCGAGACTAGTCACCCACTTCATTGGGGTCTTCATCTCCTCAACCGATTTTGTGATGCCGGCGGTCTTATTCCAAGACCGGTCACCTACCTCATTAAGAGCTTCGTCTCCCCAATCTATTTTGTGGTGCCGGTGGTCTTATTCTGAGACTGATCACCCATCTTATTGGGATCTTCAATACCTATTCAAGAGTGCTTTGGGAGTAGAAAAGAAGATAATTTTATTCATATTTCAATCGCATTAATTACATTGTACACTTTTATGGGAAATACCTCTTTAGGTGTTGGATGTTCTAGGCGTGAGATTTTGGATTTTCTTGTAGGTCTTCAATTCAGTATACCCCGGGGTCTGATGACCTTGGTGATTCTGAACAGGCCTTCCCAGGTTGGCACTAGTTTTCCAACAGCAGCTCTATTTTCTGTGGCTTCTAATTTTCTTAAGGCTAGGTCTCCAACTTTCAAGTTCCTTTCAAGGACTTTCTAGTTGTAACATCGAGTTGCCTTCTGTTGATAAGTAGTTGCTCGCACTTGTGCCTCATCTCTAATTTCTTCTAGGGCATCCAGGTTGCTTCTCAATTTCTCAATACTGGTGCTTTCATCATTGAATTGGACCCAGTGAGTAGGGATCTGTAGCTCTACGGGGACTGCAGCCTTTGTCCCAAATGCTAGTGCAAACGGTGTCTCCCTTGTTGGTGTTCGAGGTGTAGTCTAGAATGCCCACAAGATGCTATGTAGCTCGACTGTCCAGTTCTTTTTAGCACCGTCTAACTGCTTCTTCAGCCCTTGGAGGATAGCTCGGTTTATCACTTCGGTTTGGTCATTCGTTTACAGATGAGCTACTGAGGAGAACTTGTGCCATATACCCATGTTTCTCTTGAAATCTAGAAAAGAGTTATAGTCGAACTGCTTTCCGTTATCTAATATGAGCATCCTGAATATCCCAAATCGGCATATAATGTTGCGCCATATAAAGTTTATTACTTTTCGGGCTGTGATGGTGGGTATGGCTTCTGCTTCGGGCTAATTAGAGAAGTACTCCACGGCTATAATCATGAATCTCTTTTATCCCATGGCCTTGGGGAATGGGCCTAGGATGTCTATCTCCTATTGTGAGAATGGCCATTGGCTCGATATGCTTGACTGTGGTATAGCCAGGCTATTGATAGTATTAGCAAATCTTTGACAAATATCACATCTCTTCATAAACTCCCCAACTTCCTTCTTTATTGTAGGCTAGTAATATCTCTGCCGAAAAATCTTATTCGCCAGTGTGGTTGCCCCCTCATAAACTCCGCAAACCCCTTGGTGCATCTCTTGGATTACCTTGGCTACCTCTTTCGAGCCTACACATCTCAACAATGGGTTGGATTTTTCCCTCCGGTATATCCTCTTACTGCTTGGTAATTGGCAGCCTTAGTTGCTATTTTTCACGCTTCTGCTTTATCCTCGGGTAACTTTTCGATTTTGAGGTACTCCAGGTATGAGGTCATCTAGTTTCGTTCTTCATCAATCTGTATGATGGGGGCTGACTTTTCGAAGGTAGGGGTGTCTATTTGCTGCACATACACTTCTTCTGGGAGTTGTTCTAGTTCTTCCGCAGAAAATTTGCTGAGCAAGTTTGCCTCTTCATTCTCTTCTCAGGGTATTCTTTGATATTGTACAATGATTCCTGCTTACCGAGCTCGGCTTTTAGAGCTCGTACTCTGGCTAAATACTTCTGCATAATACGATCCTTTGTCTGGTACACTTCTATTATTTGATTCACTACAATCTGAGAATCGTTGTTTATTCTGAGGTCGGTTGCTCTCACTCCTAAGGCTAACTGGATCCCATTTAGAAGAGCTTCATATTCCGCCATATTATTAGACGCCAGGAATCTGAAGCGTAGGGCATAGCATACTCTGAACTCATCTGACCCTTTCAATAAAATTCCTGGCCCACTCCCTGTGTAACTCAATGTCTCATCTACGAATAGATTCCACCTGAATTCATGCGGTTGTTGGCCTCGTCTTTTTCTTCTACTAAACTCGACAATGTGTCATACAACTCTTTCTTATCCAAGCTGAAAGAGCACTCAACTATAAAGTCAGCTAAGGCCTGGGCTTTGATTGCCGTTCAAGGTCGGTAAATAAGGCAATACAGACTGATTTCTACAGACCATGCTAGCATCCGTCTTGAAGTCTCGGGCCTATGTAAGATCTTTTTCAAGGGTTGTTCAGTCATCACTACTCCTTGGTGGCCTTCCAAATACATCTTAAACTTCCTCACTGCCAATAACAAAGCGAATGCCAGCTTCTCAATATTCATGTACCTAACCTTGGCGTCTCTAAGCACCTTGCTGATGTAGAAGATAGGCTTCTAGACCCAGGCTTCTTCTCTCACTAGTACGACACTCACTGCCTGTTCGGATGCAACAGCCAAGTAAATCAACAGTTCCTTTCTTGCCAAATGACTACTAAGCACATGTGGGGAACTGAGGTACTCCTTAATATTTTTGAATGCTTTCTGACAATCCTCTGACCATTCAAAGTTCGGGACCTTCCTTAGCTCCTTAAAGAATGATAGGTATCTCTCTGTTAATTTGGACATGAACCTATTGAGTGTTACTACTCTTCTTGTAAGCCTTCGGATATTCCTCACACAAGTTAGCTCAGGCACAGTCAGTATGGCCTCTACCTTTTCTAGGTTTGGCTCTATGCCCTTCTCACTGACCATGTAACTCAAAAATTTCCTTCATCTAATGAAGAAAGCGCATTTCGCTGGGTTTAACCTCATCCTGTATTACTGCAGCATCTGGAAGACCTCTTCCAAGTCGATTAGGTGTTGTTGGAAGGTCTGGCTTTTAACTACCATGTCATCGATGTAAACTTTCACGTTTCTCCCTATCTGATCTTTAAAGATTTTATTCATCAACTGCTGATATGTTGCCCTAGCATTTCTCAATCCGAAAGGCATAGCCCTGTAGCAGTACGTTCCGTCTTCAGTTATGAAGGAGGTATTCTCTTCGTCCAACCTGTCCATAGGGATCTGATGATATCCTGACATAGCATCTAAAGACGATAAGTAGTCAAAACTGGCCATAGAGTCGACCATTTTATTAATATCTTGGAGGGGATAATAATCCTTTGGGCAGGCTTGATTTAAATCAGTGAAGTCTATACACATTCTATATTTTCCATTGGCTTTTTTCACCAACACAGAGTTAGCTAACCACTATGGGTACATTACTTCCCTAATAAACCCGGCCTCTTCTAATTTTTGCACTTCTTCTCTTGTGACCTGCTGTTTCTCCGTTCCAAAGGCCCTCTTCTTATGCTTCACCGACTTGGTCCTGGGGAGGATGTTCATGTAAGAAAACCTAGAGATTACTGCAATCCAAAATTACGCAGCAGAAAAAAATCTATGTTTTCCCTTTCAGGATCTGAGTGCTTCATTTTCCCTTTCAGGATCTGAGTGCTTCATTTAATTTGAAAGGAAGGATAAGAGACTAACCTTTTAGACTTAACAAAAAGAGACTATTCTGGATTGATGGTGCTGCTTCTGAAACGAACACCCTCAATGATATCCACAAGAACGTTTCCGTCTAGAGTGCTAGCTCTCTTAACGAATGAATTAGCTATGTGCTCCCCAATCTGCAACCCAGAAAAAATGATCACTAAAAAACCTTGCTCCCGTAATTTAAAAAAGGTCTTTCATGTTCACTCGTTTTTCTCTTAATCTTTTCGTTTTCCCACAGTTCTTTTCGTAAAAGAATTGTGTTCATAACCAACTATCACAATATCGTAGATACTAACATATCTATGTGATAAGTCCTTTTCAAAAGAAAATAAAAAATCCTTTATCTATAACAATTACAGATAGACTGCAAATCTTTTAAATATTATTATCTTATAATAACAAATAATTAATATTATTAATAATAATATCTTTATTATTATTAATTATACTAACGGACTCTTAGCACATTAATATGACATAACACATCAATGACGTTCTTTTGTGTGTGACCCAATAGGCTCACATTAATTGGTAATAGGCCTAGTTCAATAAGACTCATAAATCATAAGCGACCTCTAGTAAGATGTTATGACTATCCAATTAATATGAAGATCGATAATCTGATAAAGCCTAATAAACAGAACATGTATTAATCTTTTTGTCACACGATATCTAGTTTAAATATAAGTCATAGTCAATGTCAAACTTATAATGTTCAAACTTGTGATTTTTCGATCTCTAAGTAGACTGATAAAACCAAATGATATTGATCACATTATCAATTCATTTGAGTATGGCCATACATTTCTCAATCTCACTTATCGAGAGGCCCAGAAGATATCTGTATCAAAGAGAGGGACAAATTCTATTTTGATTGTTCAATATCCTCTATATAATTTCTATTATGTTCAATCATAACCTTTATGATTATTCAGTTAAAGATAATGTTTGGTTACGTTAAAACATAACAGTCCTTATGTTGTAAACTATGACAATCTCAAGTCAAAGGATTAAAATATAACTATATTAAGATTCACTTATGACAATAATCCATGTAGTGATCTCAATGTGGGTCCATCCAATACTTTATTCTCTAATAAGTATCTATGATTATTGATTTATATTAACATACACATAATCATCTCATGATTATCAATCAATAATCATACTAATCATATTTTATTATTATCATCATAATAATAAGTAATCAGGGATGTTAATCATTATTATGTAACATACAAACAAATAATAATGATAATAAAATATCTTTTATTAATAAACAAAATGATATACAAAAAGGTCCAAGATAATGGCCTAGGAAAAATACACTAACAGTTCAGCTTGTGGGTCATTACCTCAGGATCAATCCCTAGCATATCTGAGGGCTTCTAGGCAAAGCTCAAGGCGTGCCCTCTAATTAAAGCCATCGTAGCTTCCTTCTGGCTCTTCTCTAGGCTCGAGTTGATGCTGAAGACCTTGTCACTTTCTTCCTCGGATAATGGGAAGGTCTCCAACTTGTCTACAGGTTCAATCCTTGCCTCTTTCTTTTCATCTCGGACCTCCATAACTTCAGTGTTTATTTCTTCCAGTTGGGCATTTAGTTCCTCCATTGTGGCCAGGTACACAACTCTAGCCTCCTCCTATCTTCCCCGAACTATACCTATCCTTGCCTTCGTAGGAAATTTCATGGTTAGATACCGAATGGTAGTCACTGTCATATAGCATCAGTCTTCCCAAGATGGCATTATAGTTCAGGGGTAGCTTTACCATTAGGAACAATGCATAGTGTGTTCAGGATAGGGGTGGCTCCCCTAAGGTGAAGGCCACCATTACTTTCCCTTTCACTACAACTGGAGTTCCCCCTATCCCCTTGACTGGAGTTTGGTCCCTAACCAACTACTCTTCGGGTATGTTCATCTTCTAGAATACCCGGTAGGACAGTAGGTTCACCTTGTTACTATCGTCTACTATAACTTTTCGGACCCAGAGTTATGGATGACGGCTTCAATGACCAAGGCATCGTCATTGTAATACCCGGCTCGAGTCCGGCATCGGAATTCCTGTAGTCCGGTGGAATCTCGGGTGTCGGAACCTCCAAAAAGGGTAATACATATGTTTTCTAAGGTATTTTCACTTGTTTTCATGTTTTGAAGTGTTAAAGGAAATGAGTTTTGAAAGAAAAGCAATAAGGGAGAAATGCAAAGGTTCGGCCGCCGAAGGTCACTTTCGGCCGCCGAACATTGCATGGTTTCGGATTCACGTTCGGCTGCCGAAGGTGGTCTGGCCAGCCACCTATAAAAGGGCCAAAGGTCAGTGAGAGGAGGGTATTTTCTCCTCCACTTGCAGCCAGAGGTGAGCCAAAACCTTCTCACGTTAACTTTGATGATTTGTTAGTTTTCCTTCAGATCTTTCAAAGTTTTGAAGGGTTTTATGTTTGTTTTGAAGGTTTTAAGCAAAATAGCAAGTTTTGGAAGTTTGGAGCTTTGGAAGCTTGGTTCTTCATAACTCCACGTTGGGATCGTCTAATCTCTTATTTGGAAGAGGTAAGAGAAGATCCTGACCTTCCTTTCTGGATTTTTGAAGGTTTTATGACGTTGGTATGGGTAGTATGCATGTTTAGGTTTAGGTGAGGTTTTTGGTGATCTTTCATGTTTAAGTGTTATGTGCTATGTTTGTTTGGGGTTTAGGATAGTTTGAGACCCCTTTGTGCATATATATGTGTATGTGCTAGTTGGGAGTAGTTGATATGCATGTTGTAGGTTTTTGGGCAAAGTTTGCATGAAACAGAGCAGGGTTCTGCCCTTCGGGCAAAACCAGGTTCGGCCGCCGAACCTCTTGTGGAGGCACTTTCGGCTGCCAAAGCTTGCCCCCGAAAGCTAAGCTTTCGGTTTAGAAAGGGACTTTCGGCCGCCGAAAGAGGGAGTTCGGCTGTCGAAAGTATGTGAGTTTCGTCTCTGGATGAGACCTTCGGCCGCCGAAGGTGCCGCCGAACATGCATGAGTTTCGTCTCTGGAGTGGGGTTTCGGCCGCCGAACCTGCCGCCGAAAGTGCCCTGTCCAGCCTTCTTTTGCATGTTTTATGTGATTGTTTTAGGATCTTTTAGAGGGTTTTTGGGGAGTTTCTTAGAGATATTCTTGAGTGCGTTTGGTCCCTCATTTGCGTCCACCTGTGTAGGTACGGACCAGAGGAATCAGGGAGGTCAGCAGTGAGTCCAGTTTCAGAACCTGCAGAGTTAGTTCAGAGTCAACCCGAGGTGAGTGGAACTGAACTTAGTATTTTAATATGAGAAACGAGTATTTTAGCATGCTTCAGGCATCATGAATATGCTATAGGGTGAGTGCATTAGTGTACACGAATATGATGCATTGCATTTCTCTTTGATTCTATGACTGTATGGACATAGTAAGGTTCAATAGCCCTCAGAGGAAAGACCTGGAACAGCCCTACGGGGACCAGGCATAAAGACCTGGAACAGCCCTACGGGGACTAGGCACAAAGACCTGGAACAGCCCTACGGGGACCAGGCATATGGTATACAGGGAGTGTTGATCCGTCCATGCTGAGATGTGATTACTTGTGATGTGATACATTGCATGAGAGCATGTTTTATCACTTATTCTTTATTACTGTTCTACTCACTGGGCTATAGTAGCTCATCCCTCTCCCCTAACTCCAGTGGTGCAGGTTCAGAATTCAGAGGGAAGTCAGCAGGGTACAGGAAGAGTATATAGTTTGTAATAGTTAGTAAGTGTGGACATGTAAATGTAAAGAGATAATGTATGTGTACAGTGTATAGAATGGTGCTTGATTATAAGAGTTGTCATCCCTTTTTGTGTTTTCCCATGCTCAGTTTATGTTTATATATTGTTGTATGTTTATGAGAAAACCAGGCTTAACATTATGAGTTTTATCCGCCTAGAGCAATGAGGAGCTCTAGTAGGGATTGGTAGAGAACAGAGATAGTGCATGCACAGGTTAAGCCTTGGAATGAAGAAAAGTTTTATGTTTTTACAGAAAATATATGCTCATGTATGGGATGTCACAGGTTCACAGTCAGGATAGCAGGCTTACTACGGGTCCCGGCGACCTTAAGTCGATCTGGATCCTAGTGCCGGTGGCAGTTCGGTTTCCGGGCTGTTACAGTCATGAGGCATCTGCACCCCTTGAGCATCCTCTGCAAAGAAGGAGATGGTCACTAGAGAGTGTTTCACGATCTGCATTACTTAGATGCTGCTCCTCTCCTCATTTCGGCTTCTCTTATTCCCTCTCTGACTCATATGGCATCGAGTCCCTCCTACAATCATATTGATCATTCCACTAGAGTCGTCGTTCACCAGCGCTCCGATCTGTCTCCTAGGCCTTTCTCCAGTTGTGTTATGTTGTGGTCTCTGGCCCTCTAGCTTTTTTATAAAGTTCCTGAGGTGTCCTCTCTTGATGAGCCTCTCTATTTCATTTATCAACTGGTAACAGTCGTTCGTATCATGACTATGAGTCCGGTGGTACCAATAATACTTATCTCGGTCCCTTCTGTTCACTTCTGCCTTTATCAACTTGGGCCACTGTATGAAGTCTTTGTCTTGGACTGCCATGAGCACTTTAGCTATGGACACATTCAGAGGAGTGATCTTCGTGGGGATCTGGGGTTGATAGAGTCTTTGCTCCTTTCTCTCCCACCGGTGTCTGTTTAGTGCTTCAGACCCCCGATCCTGTCTCCTCTCCGGCCTATCTTGCCTCTTGTCCTCCCCAACCCTTCCTCTATCTCCTGCCTCCTTGGCGAACTTGCTTGTGGTTAACGCATCGTCCTACCTTATATACTTTTCTGCCCTTTTCATCAGCTATACCAAGGTAGGCTTTCTGCATAGTGATTTAAAGAACTCTGAGGAGGTGGTGCCCTTCTGCATAGCTTCCATAACTCTTGCTTCATCAAGCTCGGGTATTTGTAAAGCCTCCTTGTTGAACCTAGCCAACGACTCCCTTAAAGATTCGTTCCTCCTTTGTCGAACTGTTTCTAAATAGCTTATCTTTCTTTCCGCTGAGATCCCAGCAATGAACCTGCTGATGAACACACTGGCCAAGTCTATGAAGTTCTTAGTACTACCGGCCTCTGAGCTATTGAACCACGCTCAGGTTGGTCTGGTTAAGGTGGTGGAAAAAACTTACACATCAAGGCATCTGAGTGAGTTTGCAGCTCCATGAACATTTTATAGTTCAAGACATGCTCCTGAGGGTTTTCCGTCCCATCATAGGCGGCTATTATCGGCATCATGAACTTCTTGAGGATGGTTTCCTGCTGTACCCATCTCACAAATGGGGATGCGGTTGGCAACAAGGGACTGCTGTTGTCTTGTGCCCCCAACTCTGTCAGCAGTTGCTCTCTCAGCCTTTCTAACTTTTGATCTACATCTGCCTCCTATCTCCTGGGCTTTTTCTCTAGGCGGTAGTTCTAATACCCGGCTAGACTCCGGTATCAGAATTCCTACCGTCCGGTGAAATCTCAGATGTCGGAAGCCTCTAGTAGGGTAAAACCATGTTTTCATAAAAATGTTTTATTGTATTTCATGATTTTAAGTAAAAAGGAAATGAGTTTTTGCATGAAAACAATCGAGGAGGAAAACCCAGGTTCAGCCGCCGAACCTCAAGTTCGGCCGCCGAACATGCATGCGTTGCGGGTGTGCTTTAGGCTCCCGAAAGCATAAGTGAGGGAAGTCCAGGTTCGGCCACCGAACATGGCATGCATGCGGAGGCACATTCGGCCCCCGAACGTGGTCTGGCCAGCCACTATAAAAGGGTCCCTTAGCCGAAAACGGGCGAGCTTTTTCTCCCCATTTTCGGCCAAGGTGAGTTCTCCGCCGTCCCTCACCAATCTTTGATGTTCTTCCTCTAGATCTTTCAAGATTTTCATTTGTTTTAACTTTGTTTTGAAGATTTGAGCTTTTGAGCAAAGTTTTGGAGCTTGGAGGTTCAAGAACCCAATCTCTCCCACCTCCGAGTTGTAGGTCGTCTCTCTCTCTCGATCTTCAAGAGGTAAGAGCCGATCTTAAGCTCATTGCGTGTTTTAAGCAAGTTTTAAGTAGATCTATGGGTTAGAATGCATGTTTAGGTTATGGTTATGTTTATGGGTTTAATGTGCATTCTTGAACAATATGGATGCTTGATGTGTTGTAGATGGGGTTTATGATGATTTGAGGCCCCTAGGAACATGTATGCTTGTGTTTGTATGTTGTAGAATAGGTTTGATGCATGTTTGGAAGGTTTGGAGGCGAAATGTGCAAAAGGAGCCAAGTTTCTGCCCTTTGGCAGAAACCAGGTTCGGCAGCCGAAGGACTTTCGGCCGCCGAACATGGCTGGGGAGGCAAGCCTTTCGGCTGCCGAAGCCTGCCCCCGAAAGGAGACTTTCGTCTCTGTCTGGCAGTTTCGGCCGCCGAAAGTGCTGCCGAACATGTATGAGTTTTGTCTCTGTCTGGGAGTTTCGGCCGCCGAAGGTGCCGCCGAACCTGCCTGACTTTCGGCTTTGGAGGGACTTTCGGCCGCCGAACCTGCCGCCGAAAGTGCCCTGTCCAGGCCTCCTTTGCATGTTTTTCTATGGTGGTTTCATGATGTTTTAGGGGGGTTTTTGGGAGTAGTTTAGAGATATGTTCTAGTATGTTTGGTCCCTCATTTGAGTCCACCTGTGTAGGTTCGGACCCGAGGAACCGAGGACCCCAGCAGTGAGTTCAGCTGCTTCGGTGTTGTCAGAGTCAGCCAGAAGTGAGTGGAACTAAACTTAATCTTTTAAATTGAGAAATTAAATGTTTTATCATGTTTCATGCATCATGATTATGCAATAGGATGATTGCATTAGTTTTTCACGAATATGCCGCACTGCATCGATTGTTGTTGATGTGGGTGAATATTGGATGACCCAATTAGTCCATGACAGGAAGACCAGGACCCCATTCTACGGCCTGGCACGGTTGTGGGACTCGAAGACCAGGAGCCTAGAGGAGGCCCTGGGGCAATGGTAAGTAATGTATGTTATGACAGGAAGACCAGGACCCCATGCTACGGCCTGGTACAGAGTTAGCTTGGACTAATTGGTGACAAGTTCACCCAACCCTTATGTGAATTGTCTGTGTTATGATGCATTTCATTGGAGCATAGTGTTAATATGTTTTATAGTCCTACTCACTGGGCTTTTAGCTCACCCCTCTCCCTTTACCCCAAGGCTTGCAGGTACAGTATAGAGCAGGAGTCCGGATAGAGTAAAGAATTCATGGTTATGTAATAGCTAGCAATGGACATGATCAAATTGTAATGTAATGTCTTAATCAGTATAGATAAGTAGTGAGATGATGTTTATGGATGTTAGAGGTGTGCTTGACCATAGATTGTTGTTATCCCTTTTATTACATGATCTTAGAGACTTTTATGATGTTTATGTAAACCAACTCAACATATGTTATGTCACCCATTGGGGGCACTAATGAGATCCCACAGAGGGATCAATGTTATGTTAATGTATATGCACAGGTTGAGTTTGGTTGATGTATTTGGAAAGAAAAGTTTTAATTTTTATGTATGTTGTTGATCATGTATGGGATTATACAGGTTTACAGGTTATATGTCAGGCTTCCTACGGGTCCCGGCGGCCTTAAGCCGATCTGGATCCTAGCGCCGGTAGCGGTCCGATTTCCGGGTCGTTACAGAGTGGTATCAGAGCCCTAGGTTCATATGGTCGGACCTAGAGTGTCGGGCTCATAGATGTTATAGAAGGTCAAGCACAATAGGAAAGATCATGTCCACTATGATAGGATGTGGAGTCCTGTCTTGTATGATGATGTGAAATGCCATGATAATATGCATGTGCATTAATGATATGCTATGATATGTGATGTATGTGAGGAGGGTTCATGTGTGCCCACATGAACCATATGATGCTAATGTTTGTGCTATGTGTGCTGTTTTTCAGAAACAGGATGAGAGGAACTCGTTGATCTGCACGATTGACTGGAGTGCCACCTAAGGATGAGGGCATGAGCGCCCGTCCTCCTACATTGTCTAGGGTGATGTCGAGTAGGTCTAACAGAGAAAGAGCAGCAAGAGACCCTAGAAGGTCTTTGGATCTGGGTAGAAGCAGATCAGTGAGGGGAACAGTTCAGGGAGGAATGTCAGAGGGCATGGGGGATGATATGGATGTAGAGCAGAGGAGGGATGGCAGTCTGGGAGTTAGCATGTCAGAGGAAGGTATGGGAGAGTCCCAAGGAGGCACTCAGGCCTCGGGATTTGTTCAGGCACCCTACTACCCACACTTCTCACAACACCCCGGGTATTCGATGGGAGGTACATCGGATTACCCTAGCTTTACCCCTTATCCCACACACATGCCCTACCCACCATACTCACAGTACCCAATGTATCCACCTCCACCCTACTATCCAAATCCAGCAAACCCTACCACAGAAAATGTTGCACCACCTCCATCACCTACAGAAACAGCAGCCCCAGTTACTCAACCTTCTAGACCTAGCTTAGCCAGTGGGAGCAAGGTCAAGATGACTGACTACATGAAACTGGGTGCTCCTCAGTATGAAAAAGGGGATGACCCATTTGTGTATCTTGAAAGGGTTAAGGTGATCACAGATGAGATTGGGGCTGATGACAGTAGAGCCATACAGATGGCTGGGTTCACGCTTAAGTGCAAGAAGGCACGAGAGTGGTTCAAGAATTATGTGAACCCGAGAGTGGACAACATGTCTTGGGAGGAGTTTGCAAACGAGTTTGCAGGATGGGCTTTTCCCGATAGCTCAAGAGAGCTGAAGATGATAGAGTTCGAGCAGTTGAGGCAGACGGATGAAATGAGTGTAGAGGAGTACACCGACAGATTCTTAGAGCTGTTGCCTTTTGCTGGGCAGAGTCTGGATACAGATTCGAAGAGGTCAAGGAGGTATGTCATGAAACTTCATTCCAGGTATTCCTCCTTGATTCAGTCAGTGGACGGGGAGAGCTTCCATGCCATAGTAGATGGACAGGGACCCCATGCTACGGCCTGGCACAGAGTTAGCTTGGACTAATTGGTGACAAGTTCACCCAACCCTTATATGGATTGTCTGTGTTATGATGCATTTCATTGGAGCATAGTGTTAATATGTTTTATAGTCCTACTCACTGGGCTTTTATCTCACCCCTCTCCCTTTACCCCCAGGCTTGCAGGTACAGTATAGAGCATGAGTCCGGATAGAGTAAAGAATTCATGGTTATGTAATAGCTAGCAATGGACATGATCAAATTGTAATGTAATGTCTTAATCAGTATAGATAAGTAGTGAGATGATGTTTATGGATGTTAGAGGTGTGCTTGACCATAGATTGTTGTTATCCCTTTTATTACATGATCTTAAAGACTTTTATGATGTTTATGTAAACCAACTCAACATATGTTATGTCACCCATTGGGGGCACTAATGAGATCCCACAGAGGGATCAATGTTATGTTAATGTATATGCACAAGTTGAGTTTGGTTGATGTATTTGGAAAGAAAAGTTTTAATTTTTATGTATGTTGTTGATCATGTATGGGATTATACAGGTTTACAGGTTATATGTCAGGCTTGCTACGGGTCCCGGCGGCCTTAAGCCGATCTGGATCCTAGCGCCGGTAGCGGTCCGATTTCCGGGTCGTTCCAGAGTGGTATCAGAGCCCTAGGTTCATATGGTCGGACCTAGAGTGTCGGGCTCATAGATGAGCAGAGTAGTTTCTTTCTAGCTCTTCATTCTCCGACCTTTTTGCTGGTTTTGAAGAGTAGCTCTTAGCTCCATCGTTCTTGATAAGGTCCCTTACTACCCAGCCTCTTGCTCTGGCCATGGACTCATTCCTTTGCCTGGCTTCTCCATCTCCACCACCTATTCTCCTACTGCTCTGTTGAGGGGCTTGATGGTTTAATGTGGGCTGGGGTTCATTGATGTTGAACCCTTCGGTTATGGGTGGTACACTCAATGGGATACTGAGTTCCCTCTACTCCAATATCTAGCCTAGCCAGTAAGCAGTGTTTTGCAGCTGGAGGGCAATGTTTTGCAGCTCCTGGTCAAATAAGGCAGTTCGAGGCATGGTCCCTACCGAGCTTGGTGAAGGATTAAACAATACAGATGGTTGATTCAATGGAGCGGTAGGGCTAGATAATGAGAACTGTGGTCCTTCCTAAGCAGAGCTCAGGTCATTTGGGGTGTTTCCGGTATATTTTCATTGTGATTGGCCATGTTGATCTTAGTGGATGGGATGAGGATGAGAATTCAGGTGATGAAAAGATCTCCTTCGTTTCCACAGATGGTACCAATTGATGTCCTGAGATCCAGTAAGAGGTAGGATCAAGGCGTATTTTGGTAAACTTGGTCTGATTGGCTTATACCTTCCTTCTTTTATTCTTTTATTCTTTTTTTTATTCTTTTTCCTTTTGTCTTCTAGTGATGTGTAACTGTCGTCCTACATCTGCACGTCCTATCATTGTCACACTGGACCGTACGTACGGACATGCTGTATCCTTTTCCATTGTCAGGTGGCTATTTCATTCCCTTTGGAGCCATATGGATACGATCTCAGATGTCCATCCATCAAGTTGATTGGGCTGAACCTCCTACACATGGATCTGAGCCTTTCCTTGTCCGCCCGTCCGAGCAAGTCATGAACTGCATATCAGAGAACAAGCCTGCATATTGGATTTTGATAGGATTATGATTGACATTTCCAACATAGGCTCAATTATAGCCTGAATATCTAAGATCCGGTAGTCATCACAGCAGAATCTTTTTTTTTTTTTTTTTTTTTTGTTGCTGCTGGAACTCCAAATTATTTGAGATCGAGATTTTTTCAAGTTAATCAAAATTTTAAAAAAATTTTAAACTCTATATTTTCAATTTTTTAATTTAGTGGATTTTTTTTAAAAAAAAAGCTTTAAATATCTTTAAACAAATTTTAGTTTTTTTTTTTAAATAGGAAAAAATATATATGCACACAACATAATTATTTTTTCTTTATTTTTGAAAAAATTTTATTCCTTCCAGAAAACTAATTTTATTACATGATAAACAATATCTTCTAATATCCTACTACCAACAATTACACCAAAATTAGCCAACACATGAAAGTCCTAAAAGCTTCATTTCAGAGTCTCTTCCTTCTTCAAATAGGGAAGAAGAAATAAGAATGAGTCAATTCATTCTTCAACTTAATCTTCCACCTCTTCCCTCTCTATAGGGACAGCTCCAAAATGCTTAACCAAAATGTCCACAACAAAAGGCACCAAGTCCTTACAAGGGACACCCTTCTTATAAACCTCTCCTAAATGTGAGTCACTCCCTATTTTTCCTCCCAAGAACACATCCACTCCTTCACAAATCTTCCCATTTTCATCTCTTGTCATGCACCCCATGAACCCAATATCAGCTACCTGCACCTGCGCACATGTGTTAGGACACCCTGTCCAGTGCATTCTCACCGGCCGCCTCACCGACACTATCCTTTGCACCTCCTCAGTCACCTTCATGGCTCTAGCTTTTGTCTCAATTATAGCTTGCCCACAAAACTGGCTGCCTGTACATGCCACCAAACCTTTCATTAGTAGAGGTGGTTCTGGTGAGAACTTGTGTTTCAATAGTGGCTCTTCAAGTAAGGCCTCAATCTTTGAGTTCTCAATGTTGGGAATGATGATGTTTTGCTCCACAGTGAGCCTGAGTTCACCAGAGCCATACGTATCGGCTAACCGAGCGACTTCATCCATGTCATCTGCTTGGAGACGCCCAACAGGAACGTGCAGGCCTACATAGCTAAAACCTTCTTGGATTTGTGGATGAACTCCGAAATAGTCCCTCCTTTGCCATTGCTTTTGAACCAGATCTTCAGAAGATGCTCTTTCTAGTTCTCCATTTGGCATTCTTTTTGCTACTTCTGATCTGAATCCTTCAATGCCCTGAATTCATACAGAAGTTAAACAAACTCTATGAGAAAAAAGAACTCGAATGGCTGATTTTGTTAAAGGCGAATGATTCGCTTACAAGTTCATCAATCAACCACATCATTCTAGTCTTCTGCCTGTTTCCTCTGGTGCCAAGATCTCTGAAGGCCTCCAGTACTGCTTTGCATAGTGGCACCACATCTTCGGCCGATACCCAGGCATCAAGAGACACTGCATCAGCACATCTCTTGGCACTGAAGAATCCACCCACCAGCAGATTGAATCCGAAACGACCATCCTTAGTGGCTGGCATGTAAGCAAGATCATTTATGTGAGGATGTTCATATAGATCATGAGACCCAATCACACATACATTCCATTTCCTTGGCCTGCAAAAATCCACAAAAGTTCATCAACATATACAGAACACAATTAGTCCTTATCATGTTTATGCAGTGTTTCGAGGCTTACAAATTCGAAACAGCAGGGTTGCCTCTTGAATTGCCAGTGATAAATTGTGATAACAAATTGGTGTAAGGTCTTGTGTCAACAATCTCATCAGGGTCAATTCCTGCAAGAGGATTTCCAACTGGGTTTCTCACATTGTCCATGCCACTTTGCAGGCTTGTCAAGCCAACTTCAGCAAGACCCTTGAGAATTTCAGGCACATCAGGCAGCACTACTCCACGTATTTGCCAGTTTTGCCTGGTTGTAATATCTGCACAACCATCTTCCCCATATTTCCTTATCACACTCGCCAAATATCTTGTTTGTTCACTTGTTGTTACTCCATTTGGTAGCTTCAGTCTCATCATAAACCGACCATCTGATCATAAAGCATTTGAATCATATCAGCATTTGATTAATTCAGATACTGCAACCTCACCAAAATCATGCAACATAATTAAGGCTCAGTAACCAAAAAATTCAGTAATCAATAGTAAAATCTGGGTTTTTCATGACTCAGATAAGAGGAATTTTTAGAAGAATATCCCAATTGTTCCATTTTCTAGCTACAGAACAAAAAGAAAAGTGCCCATAAGTTTTGTCATTCTACAGAATGTGTGGTTTGATTTTACTTATCCACTTCAGCTTTGTGGTCTCTGTTTCCTTGGGTTAAAAATTACCCAAAAAACAATCTCCAGATCCAAGTATGCAAATTGTGAAAACTAATTAAAATGATAATAAAAAGAAAATAATACAGGAAAATTGAGATTCAAAAGGAAAATTAAATCATAAGGAATCTGGTAAGAAAAGTTAAAACTTACAGTGATGTTTCCTTCTGTGGAAGAGACCAAGCCACTTGAGTCTAACATCAATATCATCCTTAGAATCCTTACTTTTATCAATCTCTTCCATTGAAAGTTTAGAAATCTCCTCAATCCCATTTTCCATGAAAAGTTTCATAGGCTCTTTTTCTATCTTCACCTTCTCCTGAGGATTAATACCCTGTCTAAACTTTTCCTTCAAAATCCAGTATCCATCTTTCTCTTGCACTCTTGGTTCAAGCCTTTCAGCATCCACATCCACCTCCACCGGCTGCACCACCGTGGGACTTGGACCAGCCAAGAGCCTCGTTCTGTGTCTTGTGGAGGAGCTAGAATGAGATAGTGGAGGTGAGAGAAGACGAACTGAAGAAAGTGATGACATGATGCTGAATCTAACTTGTGTAAAATGCTAGAACAAGAAGCAATGGAGTGAAGAAGGAGATAGAGATGATGGTGGAGGAAAGAAGTGGAAGGCATTTTGTAGGAGGAGAAGAGGAGGAGGTTGCAGTATTTTTTGTTTGTTTTTTTATGGAGGGGACTCTTGAGAGGCCTTAAGGGTCATGTTCTTTGGCTGTACCACTGTGAGAAGGATCTTGACTTGGAGGGAAACTGAGAAGGTGACTGTTAGATTTGATTAGGTTTATTTTACTTTTGGTTTTCTATATTGGCCTAGTTCTTGTGAATGGCTGCATGTGCATTACAAAATAGAGATCGGCTCCATTTATAAAGTAATTTTCTTAATTAAACAGGCCTAATATTATATTTTAAAATAAAAAGAAGTGACCGAAAAATGTAAAATTTAAAAATTAAAAAAGAATAAGCGGGTGACGTTCTTCCCTGACCGCACAAGGAGACACGATGGGGGATTTGAAGAGTTTTTTTATTTAACCTTCTAAATTAGCCAAAAGCCAAAAGCCACCAATTAAGAAGAAAACCTACGGCGCAGAAGCGTAGACCGTTTGGTCACTGGTTTTGTCCTTTCCTTCCTCCCACTTCCTCTATTTATTTCCGTCTCATATGGATTTTCATATTTCCATGGGCCTTTTTTTTTGTCCCATAGGTTTTTCTTATCCTGTATACTTATGCCATATTTGGATAGGGAGAAAAAGAAAAATATTTTTTTTTTATTTTATATTTGAAATAAAGAAAAATAAAATGAAGATTTATAATTTAATCTCTGGATGTTACCATTATTAACAAGTCAGTCCCTATATTTTTAAAAATCTATTAAAATGTCCTTATATTTTCTTTTTTTCAATGAAATAGTTCTTCCGTCCTCTTTTCCGTTAAAATTATATAAAGAAGGAGAGAAAAAATTTTTAAAATTCAATTTTACCTTCAAATAAAATCTCTTATTTAGTTATTGGATATTACTATTATTAACAAGTCAGTCCTTACATTTTCAAAAATCTATTAAAACGTTTTTATCTTTTTTCATATCTATTAAAACGTACTTATCGTTTCTTTCCGTCAATGAAATAGTTCATATATTTTCTCATATCTATTAAAACGTCCTTATTATTTCTTTCCGTCAACGAAATAGTCTCTCCTCATCGTTTCTTTCCGTCAACGAAATCGTCCCTCCCTATATTTTCATAAATTTATCAAAACGTCTTTATCGTTTCTTTTTATCAACGAAATAGTCTCTATCTTTTCTCACATATATTAAAATGTCCTTATCGTTTCTTTCTGTCAACGAAATAGTCCATCCTCCTCCTTCTCCTTCTCCTCCTCCTCCTCAAAAAGGAAGAAGATAATGATGATGATGAAGGAGAAGAAGAAGAAGAAAAAGAAGATGTTGAAGAAGAAGAAGAAAAAGAAGAAGGAGAAGAAGAAGTAAAAGAAGCAGAAGCAGAAGCAGAAGCAAAAGAAGAAGCAGAAGAAAGAGAAAGAATTGATGAAGAATAAAAGGGAGGAGGAGGTGGAGGACGAGGAAAAGAATGGGGTAATTTGGTCTTTTACTATATTTTTAACTGCAAAAATAGACAAAAGGACTATTTCGTTGATGGAAAGAAAATATAAGGACGTTTTAATAAGTTTCTAAAAATACAGGAACTGACTTGTTAATAATGGCAATATCTATGGACTAAATTGTAAATCTTTCAAAATAAAAAAAAAAAAACAAAATAATGGATAGAAAAAAAAAACTATTTATTTTCTGAGAAAGTGGATAGCAAATAGATAAAATTATAATTAAATCTCTATAATTACTTATTTTAATTATACATGATAAAAAATTAGAATAAATTATAATATATTCTCCTTTTATCTATCTCAAAAAATTAAAGAATTTATTTATCATATTTAAAATTTCTAAACATATTTAATTAATTTTGATTTAAACTTTTGAAAATAATTTTTTACAAATCCGCAAATTTTAATTTTGCTACCATAATACCCTAAATTAACAGATATTTAATGATAAAAGCATTAAATTTTATTAAAAATATTATTAATTAAATGTTAGTATATTGTTAAAAAAAATCAATTTTCTCTCTAAAAACAATATTTTAAAAAAGCTCAATATTAATGTTGTTACAATTGCAAGATAAAGAGTTTTTTTTTTTGAGATGGAGATTGAAAATTGGGGATTGAATAAGTAGAATTTGAAATTTCTTATATTTATTTAGATGTGCACTTACTATTTTTTTTTTGTTCACATACTATTAAATATTAAATCTGCGAATGCGAGTATTTTTTTATTGGGTCATAACTTATTTGTTGTGTTTAAATTGAAATAATATAAATAATTAATATCTAAAAATATATAATTTTAAGCTATACATTTAGTTTTAAATTAAAATAATATGGACAAAAATTTTACTTTGGACAGTCTTTAATTTAACTATTTTAAGCCGGAAAGAATAAAAAAATAATAATATAAATATTTTTTAATCAATAATATAAAGAGTATTTGATAATCACTTAACAATAATTATAAATGAGAGATATTAGCAACGATCACTTTCTAAAATAATTATTAAACACTTATTATTTTATTAGTTGAAAAATATGATAATTAATAATATTATTATATTTTATTTTTTAACCAATAAGATAATGAGGGTTAAATAATTGTTTAAAAAGTAATTGTTCCTGCTATTTTTCTTATATTTCTATTATTTAAAGAGAGTCATCAAATTCTTTTGGCAAGTATTTATATTTTGATATTTTATTAAGTTTTTTATTTAATATTTTCAATTCTAAATTAAGTGTATTAAAAATATCTATTAACAATTATTTAAAAAGTGATTGTTACTGCTATTTTTTTCATATTCCTATTATTTAAATAAAGTCATCAAATTTTTTTCGCAAGTATTTATATTTTGATATTTTATAAATTTTTTTATTTAATATTTTAAATTTTAAATTTAAATTAAATGTATTAAGAATATCTATTTATAATTAAGTTTTTTTTTATTTATTAATAAAAATTATTTTTTTAATAGAAGAGTCATGTGGAAACCTTATTGGATGAGGCACATATTTCGATACATTAAAAATTCAAAGTTATCTTTAAAAAAATGTAAATTATTATCATATTATTTATATTCAATTTATCTAATTAAAATATCCTATATTTTTAATATTAAATTAAAATATTCTCACGATTTTATTTCGTTAATTAATAAAAATATATATTTAATTTTTTATTTTTTTATTAATTATTTTCATTTTAATCTATTAATAGTGAAAAAAATATTTTTAATTATTTAAATACCATAAAGAAAATAGAAACAGAGAAAAAAACATTTTTCTTAATTAACTACGTATTCCCATCGTCTCCATTTTCTTTCTATAATCAATTCTCATCAACTGCTCTTCAAGATCCCCATTGTCTCCGCGGCGATCCATAATCCTTTCTCATCACTCATCATTTATGCCAGAAGTGATGATGCAGTGTTTGCATGAGCGATTCAAGGAGTGGGTACCCATTCGGGAGTATATCACCTATGATCACTTTGCTGATAGTACTGGATTTGTGGCTGGGGCTTTATGCAATTGGCGAGGTCTTACCCATTTGGGAGCTTCTGCTGATTGGGGCATTGCAGAACTTTGTTGTGTATGGAGGTCATCCAAAAATTGCCTTCTCTACCTCTCTGGGTGGTGAGTTATTGCATTCATAGTTTTTTACCAATTAACTTAGCACTTCTTTGTTGGTGTTTTTAAATTTCCAGGGAAAGCTTGATTATTGGGTTTTTCCAAAAGTTTCATTAGTTGGGATTGATTTTGATTCATTTCCAAAATTAATAATAAATACTGATATAGAATTTAGTCTCAATTTCAGTGAGATATTTGTGATTATAACAAAAAAAATTAATAAATATGTATATTTATATATTTAATAAAAATATTTTAATTGATTTCTTTTATTTTTTAAAGGTGCAAGAGAGTGGAAAATATAAATTTGAATCTTTCCTTCTATTAATTATAAAAACTCATTACATTTATACTAGAAAATAAAATTAACTCTTAATATATAGTAATTAAATTTCTTTAAAACTATTTGTTTTATATTAAAGGAAAACATTATCATGTGATATTATTATTATTATTATTATTATTATTATTATTATTATTATTATTATTATTATTATTATTATTTGGTTTATAGAAGATTGTCAAGCAGAAGATATATGCTGTTGGCAAAACAATTCTCTTTATATATATAACTAAATATAAATATTTGTACACCTGAAATTATTAGTGATAAAAACTAAAAAATAATTAACTTGTTTATAGAATTTTTTGAGGAAATAATTCATTCTTTTATTTTTTATTATAATTCAAAAATAAATAATATTAATAAATTTAAATTTATATATAGTAGTGTCAATAAGATTTTTTAAAAGAGAAATTTATTTTTTTAAAAAATAATTATTGATATGATTGAAATAGGACTGAGTTCTAATAAATCAATCTGTAAAAAAGAAGAATGAGGTGGTGATTGTTTATGTATAGTCACTATAATGCTCAAATTAGTAAATTGATAGAATGAGTAAACCGATAGAATAAGCGAATATAATAAATTGCTTTTAACTCAAAATAAATGTGTAAGAATGGGGCTTTTTACAAAATAAAGTTAAAAAAGAAATATTTCTTAAACGCTGGTCCGCGAGAAAAAATTTTTCGGATCAGGGTGAATCGGCCCTCTACCGCATTTTATAAGTGCGGTAGAGCCTACCACACTTGTAAAATGCGGTACAGAGCGGTTAATACAAAAAATAAAATTTTTTAAATAAAAAAAATTCTACCGCACTTTTGGTTAATATAAAAAATAAAATTTTTTAAATAAAAAAAATGATACCGCATTTTTGAAGTGCGGTAGAATTTTTAATTAATTGTTTTAAAAAAATCTACCGCACTTTTGAAGTGCGGTAGAAGTGGTCTCTGCCAGATGCAGGAATCTCTGCACCTGGCTGAGAGGGCAGAGACGAGTCTCGTCTCTGCTCCGTCAGTGGTTAATACAAAAAATAAAATTTTTAAATAAAAAAAATTCTACCGCACTTTTGAAGTGCGGTAGAATTTTTAATAATTTTTTTAAAAAAATCTACCGCACTTCAAAAGTGCGGTAGGAGGGTTTCTCTGCCAGGTGCAGGAATTCCTGCACCTGGCAGAGACGGGTGACCCATCTCTGCCCCATCAGCGGTTAATACAAAAAATAAAATTTTTTAAATAAAAAAAATTCTACCGCACTTTTGAAGTGCGATAGAATTTTTAATAATTTTTTTCAAAAAAATCTACCACACTTCAAAAGTGCGGTAGGAGGGTTTCTCTGCCAAAACCCGTCTATGCCCCGTCAGCAGGAGGCAGGCACGCCTCCTGCTGAAAGCTTCTACCGCACTTTATAAGTGCGGTAGAATCTTTGCCAGGTGCAGGGATTCCTGCACCTAACAGAGAAACCCTTCTCTACCGCACTTTTAAAGTGCGGTAGAGGAGATTTATATCCCAACTACCCAACCCCACTATAAAACCCCACCGTGTCCCTGCTCCAACTCCACGCTGCAATTTCTTTTCTCCATCCCCATGCTGCAATTTCTTTTCTCTCAACGCTTCACTACTTCTCTTTTCTCTCAACACTTCACTACTTCTCTTTTCTCTTAGATTTCTCTCAACCCATCTCAAAAAAAATATTTCTCAATATTTCCTCTCTCAGCCACAACCCATCTGAACAAATTTTCAATAAAAAATGTACGTTTTATATTAAATTTTTGTATGAAATTTAGATAAATAAAAATTTATTAATAAAATAAATTTTGTATTTTGTAGTTTTTTCTATTTCCGATACAGTCTTCGTGGACGCGTGAAATTTGTGATTGATTTTCATACAAGTAAGTAATTTAATATTATTTATAAAAATATGGTATATTTTATTCTTTTAAGTAATTAGTAAGATATTTATATTATTGAAAAATTATAGTTTGTATGTAATTAATAGTAAAAAATGCATAGTTGTGTTTATTTAAAATCATAAAAAGTAATATAAGAAAATGAGAAAAAAATTGATGATTTATAATAATGTGATAAATAAAAAAGAAATGTATGAAAAAATAGCGTGTTTTGTGGGGAAATAAATTTATATTATTCATAATAAATATGTAAATTTAGTTTTTAAAAATTAATTTAATATACATAGATTGTTGTGATCAAAATTGTAGGGATTAAGGTAGTATTAAAGTAGGAAAAAATTTATAAATGTAAATATTGATGTAAATTTTTTGTGTTGAGAAAATATTAGAAAATTAGCAAAAAATTATTTAGTTAGATTTATTTTATTTAAAAAATTAATGAA
Source organism: Manihot esculenta (assembly GCF_001659605.2). NCBI lineage: Eukaryota > Viridiplantae > Streptophyta > Magnoliopsida > Malpighiales > Euphorbiaceae > Manihot > Manihot esculenta. The sequence continues at coordinate 11,642,695 of NC_035170.2, forward strand.
ATAAAAAGTGGTGAAATAAATTTATAATATTCATAATTAATCTCAAAATGTAGTTATTTAAGAAATTTAATATATATAGGGTCTTGGACAAAAAAATGTAGGGATTAAAGTTTTAAAAAATTATAAATGTAAATTTTGGTTGTGAATTTTTTGTGTAGAGAAAATATTAGGAAATGGATAAAAAATTATTTAGTTAGATATATTTGATTTAAAATTTTAAAGTAATATTTTGTGAGGAAATAAATTTATATTATTTACAATAAATATGAAATTTTACTTTTTTAAAAATTAATTTAATATTAATAGGTTGTTGTGACCAAAATTGTAGGGATTAAGGTAGTATTAAAGTAGGGAAAATTTATAAATGTAAATTTTTTATGTAGGAAAAATATTTAAAAATTATTAAAAAAATTATTTAGTGAGATATATTTTATTTAAAATTTTAAAGTAATGTTTTGTGGGGAAATAAATTTATATTATTCATAATAAATATGAAAATTTAGTTTTTTAAAAATTAATTTAACATACATAGGTTGTTGTGAACAAAATTGTAGGGATTAAGGTAGTTTTAAAGTAGGGAAATTTTATAAGTGTAAATTTTTTTTGTAGGAAAAATATTAGAAAATTATTAAAAAAATTATTTAGTGAGATATATTTTATTTAAAATTTTAAAGTAATGTTTTGTGGGGAAATAAATTTATATTATTCATAATAAATATGAAAATTTATTTTTTTTAAAATTAATTTAATATACATAGGTTGTTGTGACCAAAATTGTAGGGATTAAGGTAGTTTTAAAGTAGGAAAAATTTATAAATGTAAATTTTTTATGTAGGAAAAATTTTAGAAAATTATTAAAAAAATTATTTAGTGAGATATATTTTATTTAAAATTTTAAAGTAATATTTTGCGGGGAAATAAATTTACATTATTTATAATAAATATGAAATTTTACTTGTTTAAAAATTAATTTAATATACATAGGTTGTTGTGACCAAAATTGAAAATATTATGAAATGAGGATTTTTTTTATATAGCAAACATGGATGGTGTTATGATATATATATATTTAGCTTCTTTTTTTTTTAATTTGTAATTTATTGTACTATTATTGTCTAGTAGGTGAATTAGGAAGAAAAATGATTACTCCGCGTTATGGTACAGTGTACTGGGACAGGCACATAGTTAATATTGATATTGGATATGATTATATTGGTGGACAGTTAGAATGTTTTGTATCGAAAAGAAATTGAATTATGAAGAATTAGTGATTAAAATTGTTCGTGCCATTAAATTGTCAACGCATGAAGATATGATAACAATGATTATTTTTAGACAACCGATGTTGGATAATGGTATTATTAAATATGGATTAGCACAACTAAGTGATGACGAAGATGTGGATATGATGTTTGACTACATATCGACAATCAGGCCAGTAGATTCAATTGTATTATATGTAGATATTTTATCTCGTCATCATAGAACAGAAGATGGAGGTATTGGGCCTTCAACTAGTTGTCCAATCGTTATGGAGGGTGAAGGTGAAGACAATCTCCAGAATGATAATTGTCCGGTTGTAGGGATAGAAACGTGTCATGAATTACAGCACAGTGCAGAGGATGTTGGCTAGGGTGATAACGATGATGATACTGATTTTCTTAATGATTTAGATACAGATGGAGATGATCCTTGGATTGACGAGGAAGACGACATTCCAGGTGTTCAATTTAATGATGGAGATGATCATGATGTAAATTCTGCAATGTGTTTCAATAGTGGATATGAAAATCCTATTAGACCATTGATATTTCCACCTCCGTATTCTGAAATTGACTCTGATGTAATGAGAGTTGATCCTTATGCAAAAGATCCATCGAATTTATTCTGGGATAAGTCGAAAGAATTCTCTGTAGGAATGATATTCAGATCTCGAGAGGCTGTCATCGCTGCTGCTAAAGAGTATCATATGTTGCGACATCACCAATTTTGTAATGATGAAACTAAGAGTAGGACTTATTCGATCAATCAAGTGTAGACAAATTATCTGGTTGTCAATGGCACCTTCATGCATCCCGTAAAGAAAATGCTGATGTTTGGAAGATAACAAGATATCACGGTCCGCACACATGTAGAAACGCAGGTGTTAGTAAAGATCATGGTCACCTTGATTCTAGATTTATTTGTGCATTTATCTTACCCATGATCGAACAACAGCCAGATATGAAAGTTGCCACTCTTGAGGCTGAGATCAAAGATAAGGTTGGATATGAACCTTCCTATAAGAAAACATGGATGGGAAAACAATTTGCAATTGAAAGGATTTTTGGTGGATGGGAGGAATCATATGGGAGATTGCGTAAGTTCATGCATGCTATTGTAAATTACAATCCCGATACAGTTGTCGCAATTGAGGATGATCCACACTAGATTGAAGGTCGTTTGGATGGAAATGTTAGAGTGTTTGATAGAATGTTTTGGGCATTTCAACAATCAATTGAAGGATTCAAGTTTTGTAGGCCAGTCATATTTGTTGACAGAACTTTTTTATATGGGAAATATAGCGGCTGTATTCTTTGTATAACCGGACTTGATGAAAACAATATGATTTTTCCAATAGCATTTGCATTAGTTGATAAAGAGGACAGTGACAATTGGGGGTGGTTCATGGATTGTCTTCGATTATATGTTACTGACAGAGAAGAATTATGTGTCATATTTGACAGATACATTGGGATTAAAAAGGCAATGCAAAAGGATTGGTGGCAGCCCCCATCAGCCAACCATCGATATTGCATTCGACATATATTAAGCAATTACAATACGAAATTTAAGAATACCGATATGAAGGAAGCTTTATGCACGGCAGGTCAGTTATTCAATTTCAATATTGATATTGTCATTCCTTTATGTGTCTTTAATTAGTGCTCAATACATAAACATTCAGTACTTATTTTTTTACCTTTCAGCTAATCAGAATCAAAAGCGAAAATTTTATGATGCCATGAATAAGATACGAGAAGTGAGTCCTGAAACATTTGAGTGGGCCCTTAAAATACCTTTAGAAACATGGACACGGTCACATGACGGAGGAAAAAGGTATGGATCCATGACAACAAATACCATTGAATCTGTTAATGGGATGTTGAAGGGATTTCGCGCATTGCCCGTTACAGCTATGGTCGAAAAAAATATTCTACCAATGTGCTAACTACTTTGACATACGTCGCACGACGTATTTGGATCAAATGCAAATGGGACATACTTTTACGCATGCATGTGCAGAAATAATTAGGAATAACGAGATGAAAGCAGCAAGGCATCAGGTGACACGATTTTGTAATGAAACTTTAGTTTTTGAAGTTCGTACCAGTGGCACCGGAAATAAGTAAGTTGTCAAAATAATAGAAGGTACATGCACTTGTGGTAAGTTTCAAGAGATGCGAATCCCATGTTCACACGCCATAGCAGCTTGTCTGTCGAAATCCATTGATTATGATCAATATGTTGATACATACTACATATTGGAATGCACTTTAAAATGTTATGGCAGTATATTGAATCCATTGGGTCATTCTGATTACTGGCCAGAACCTGACGGTAAACCTCTAATTCCTGATATGCAAAGAATTAGAAAAAAGGGACGACCAAGAAGTAGCATAATTCAAAACGAGAAAGACTGGAAGGCATCAAAGGTTTCTTTAACTTTTAAAAATCATTGTACTATATGTGGAAAGTCTGGTCATAATAAACAAACATGTGTCGTCAGGCGTTATTGAACTGATTTATGTGACTGTAATTTCATAATTTCTATATATTAGACAGATTAATAAAGCACTGTAAATTTATAACATATTATGTTTAAGGGTGTCGATGGTAATGATTTTGTAAAATATTTGCAATCTTTTTGACCTCCATGTTGTTAGTAATTAAAATATATAGCACTGGCATAGTACAATTTATCTTGCTATTATAACTTATATTAACCAAAATTGTGTCATTCTAGGGACAATGTCCGCTTTGATATACACGCTAGGTGACATTTTTAGAATGACAGGACGTTGTTGGGCACTGGATAATGATTTCATATATCTGTTAGATCCTAATCAGCATAATTCTGATAAAGTTTACAACATCATGAAATCTGAATAGTCATATAGGGTGGCTCAGTCAACAGCTTTGCATGAGGAGGCTAGTTCACTAAATATTAAAGTACTAAGAAAAAAGGCGATTCATATATCAATCGATAATATTAATCAGCTCCGAAATGCATTATATCGTATCCGAGAGGAAAATAATCGTATTAAAATACGATTAAATAGGTGGTATTTTACATCTAGAGCTGAAGATTTTAAAGTAGATGGTGATACTAATCAATAACGAATTTTTTATAATTTAGGAAATGCGCCAGAGTACCAATCCGATGTGCCACTGTCAGATGATGATTGTAACAATTAAAAAGAATATTAGAATGGTTTGTAAAATGTTATAGTGGAAAAAAATATTTGGTACATTAATGTGTATGATCCTTATGCGTACCTTTCTTTTGGTAAGTAAGAATAAATTATTGATCATAATACATTCACTGTAGATAACATAGTAATACAAAGCACATACTGTAACGACCCGGAAATCGGACCGCTACCGACGCTAGGATCCAGATCGGCTTAAGGCCGCCAGTGTAATACCCGGCTAGACTCCGGTCTCGGAATTCCTACCGTCCGATGGAATCTCGGATGTCGGAAGCCTCTAGTAGGGTAGAAACATGTTTTCATAAAATGTTTTTAAGGTATTTCATGGTTTTAAGTAAAATGGAAATGAGTTTTTGCACAAAAACAATCTTGGAGGAAAACTCAAGTTCGGCCGCCGAAGATGCATGCCTTCGGGAGCGCCTTTAGGCCCCCGAAAGCATAAGTGAGGAAGTCCAGGTTCGGCTGCCGAACCTCAAGTTCGGCCGCCGAACATGGCATGCATGCGGAGGCACGTTCGGCCCCTGAACGTGGCCTGGCCAGCCACTATAAAAGGGTCCCTTAGCCGAAAACGGGCGAGCTTTTTTCCCCTTTCCGGCCAAGGTGAGCTCTCCGCCGTTCCTCACCGATTTTGTGTTCTTTCCTTCCAATCCTACTCGATTTTCATGAGTTTTTACCTTGTTTTGAAGATTTTCAAGTTTTGAGCAAGTTTTGGAGCTTTGAGGTTCAAGAACTCAAAAATCTCCCACCTCCGAGTTTAGGACGTCTCTCCCTCGATCTTTAAGAGGTAAGAGCCGATCTTAAGCTCATTTCATGTTTAAAGTAAGTTTTATGCAAGATCTATGGGGTAGAATGCATGTTTAGCTCATAGTTAGGTTTATGGGTTTTATATGTGTTTTTGAACAATGTGAGTTGCTTGTTGTGTTGTAGTTGGGCTTTTTGTTGGTTTGATGCCCCTAGGAACTTGTATGCTTGTTTGTGTATGTTTGGAAATGTTGTAGAATAGATTTATGCATGATTGGGTAGTTTTGGAGGCAATGTGCATAGAAGAGCTGAGTTTCTGCCACTAAGGGAGAAACCAGGTTCGGCAGCGGAAGGAACTTTCGGCCGCCGAACATGCTTGTGGAGGCAGCCTTCGGCTGCCGAAGCTTGCCCCCGAAAGGAGACTTTCGTCTCTGTCTGGGAGTTTCGGCCGTCGAAAGTACCGCCGAACATGCATGAGTTTCGCCTCTGTCTGGGAGTTTCGGCAGCCGAAGGTGCCGCCAAACCTGCCTGACTTTCGGCTCTGGAGGGACTTTCGGCCGCCGAACCTGCCGCCGAAAGTGCCCTGTCCAGCCCTCTCTTGCATGTTTTTCTATGATTGTTTCATGATATTTTAGGGGGTTTTTGGAGAATAGTTTAGAGTTATGTTCTTGTTTGTTTGGTCCCTCATTTGAGTCCACCTGTGTAGGTTCGGACCCGAGGAACCGAGGACCCCAGCAGTGAGTCAGCTGCTCCAGTGTCTGGTCAGAGCTACCCAGAGGTGAGTGGAATAACTTATTATGTTTTAAAGCAAATAATGGACTTTTCAGCACGTTTCACGCATCATGAATGCCATGTGATGAATTAGGTTGCTTGCATTAGAATTCACGAATATGTTGCATTGCATATTTTAATGTTGATGTGGATGAATGTTGGATGATCCATAGCCCTCGATCTACGATGTGACGATGTGATATGTACGGTACGGAATGTAAGACCAGTGGGACCCATTCTACGTTCGCTGGCACTATGTAAGAGAAAGACCAGGACCCATTCTACGTTCTGGCACAGTTGGACACTGTTATGTTATGCTATGTAAGGGAAAGACCAGGACCCATTCTACGTTCTGGCACAGTTGGACTATGTAGAGGGCTATTGGTGACAAGTTCATCCTTGATGTGATTAGCTGTGATGTGATGCATTTCATGATCCATATGATTTAAATGTTTTTATTATTCTGCTCACTGGGCTCTAGTAGCTCACCCCTCTCCCATTTTCCCCAGGTTTGCAGGTACAGGGTAGACCAGGAGATCCATAAGAGTAATGAAGTCATGTGTATGTAATAGATAGTGTGGACATGATAAATGTATTAATGTTATGTAAAAGTACAGTTTTAGGTATGTAATGACTTTGAGGATTAGAGGTTGTGCTTGACTATATGTATAAGATATCCCTTTTAATACATGATCTGATATATTTTATGATGATTATGCAAACCAACTCAACTTATGATGTATCGCCCTTTTGGGGCATTGATGAGATCCCACAGAGGGGTCATGATTATGATTATGTTTATGTACAGTGCATGCACAGGTTGAGTTTGGTGTATGAACGAAAGAAAAGTTTTAAATTTTTATGTATTTTCTTGATCATGTATGGGATTAAACAGGTTTTCAGGATTGTATGTTAGGCTTGCTACGGGTCCCGGAGGCCTTAAGCCGACTTGGATCCTAGCGCCGGTAGCGGTCTGATTTTTGGGTCGTTACAGAATGGTATCAGAGCCCTAGGTTCATAGGATCGGACCTAGAGTGTCAGGCTCATAGATGTTATAGAAGGTCAAGCACAATAGGAAGGTCATGTCCACTAGGATAGGATGTTGAGTCCTGTCTTGCATGATGATGTGAAATGCCATGACTTTATGCATGTGCATTAATGATATGATATACTATGTGATGTATGTGATGAGGGTTCATGTGTGCCCACATGAACCATATGATTGCTAATGTTTTTGTGATGTGTACTGTTTTTCAGAAAACAGGATGAGAGGAACCCGTCGATCTGCGAGATTGACTGGAATACCACCTGAGGATGAGGGCACGAGCGCCCGTCCTCCTACATTGCCTAGGGCAATGTCATGTAGAGCAAACAGAGAAAGAGTGTCAAGGGACCCTAGAAGGTCTTTTGATGCTAGCAGAAGGGGGACAGATAGAGGAGGAAGTTCTTCAGATGTGAGGGAGGTTATGGAAGAGGATCAGAGGAGGGATGGGAATCTGGATGTTAGCATGGAGGAAGAGGGGACAGGGGAGTCACAGGGAGGCGTTCAGGCCTCGGGGTATGGTTTTCCACCCCATTATCCACCCTTCCCACAGGGTTCAGGGTATCCGATGGGAGGTACATCGGATTATTTCAGCTTTAACCCCTACCCTACCTACATGCCTTATCCACCTTTCTATCCACCTTACACACAGTACCCAGCTTATCCACCCTCACCCTTCTATCCAAACCCGGCAAACCCCACCTCGGGGAATGCTGTACCCCCACCTCCACCACCTACAGAACCAGCAGCCCCAGTTACTCAACCTTCTAGACCTAGCTCAGTCGGTGGGAGCAAAGTAAAGATGACAGATTACCTCAAGCTGGATGCTCCCAAATACAAGTCAGGGGATGACCCCTTTGAGTATCTGAGAGTAGTGAAGACAATAACTGATGAGCTAGGGGCGGATGATAGCAGGGCCATTCAGATGGCAGGGTTCACCCTAAAGTGCAAGAAGGCACGGGAATGGTTCAAGTGTTATGTGGACCCGAGACTAGACGGCATGACATGGGAAGAATTTGCAAATGAGTTCGCTGGATGGGCTTTTCCAGACAGTTCTAGAGAACTGAAGATGATTGAGTTTGAGCAACTGAGGCAGACAGAGCACATGAGTGTAGAGGAGTTCACAGATAAATTCTTGGAGCTATTGCCTTTTTCAGGGCAAGCTCTAGATACAGATACGAAGAAAGCCAAGAGATATGTTATGAAGCTGCATTCTAGGTACTCCTCTTTGATTCAGTTAGTTGAGAGGGAAAGTTTCCACACTGTGGTAGATATGGCTCGAAAGATGGAGGCGAGTGCTATAGTTGAGGGGTCAGTAAAGCAGTCAGTGACCCAGTCTTCAGGGGTTAAAACCCCAGGCAGAGGAGGGCCAGGTCTCTCTTCTCAGAGCTCAGGTAAGAAGAGGTGGGATAACACCACCAAGAAGCCGAAGAAGAATAAGTTTTGGAATAAGTTGAAATCCGGTCTGGGATTTGGCGGTGGCTCGAGCTCAGGTTCAGACGGTACAGAATGCCAAAGGTGTGGGAGGCCGCACAGGGGAGTGTGTCGAGCTGGGACTAATACATGTTTCAGATGTGGGCAGGAGGGACACATAGCTCGGGAGTGTCCTAGAGCACCTTTTATGGGCCAGCCCCAGCAGACAGCTTCTGGTAGTGTGGCACAGCCAGCAGCTCCAGCCACAACTCAGGGCAGTGGCAGAGGTAGAGGGAGAGGGGCAACCTCTTCTTCTAGTTCCCGAGGGGAAGGTCCATCAGCTCCAGCCAGGATCTTCACCATGACTCAGCAGGAGGCTAACACATCCAACACCGTGGTGTCAGGTAATCTCATCATTGGGTGTTCTGATGTGTATGCTTTAATAGACCCGAGTGCATCTCATTCATTTATTGCTCCGAGAGCCGTTGAGAGGTTGGGTCTGATAGTCTCTGGGTTAGAGTGTCCCCTATGGGTCAGTGGACCCAAGTGTGACCCGTCAGTGGCAGAGTCAGTCTGCCAGTACAGTCCAGTTTTTGTTGAGGGAAGATGCCTCTCCGCCGACCTTGTGGTTCTAGATTTGACAGACTTTGACGTCATTCTAGGGATGGATTGGCTATCTACCGATGGTGCTACCTTGGACTGCAGGGAAAAGGTAGTCAGGTTCAGAGATTAGAACGGGTCAGAGGTCGTCTTCAGAGGAGACAAGAGGGGTACACCTAGAGGTCTGATATCAGCTCTTCAGGCTCGTAGGTTGCTTAGGAAGGGATGTCAGGGGTATTTGGCTCATGTGAGAGAGCTTAGTAGTCAGGTCAGGGAGCCAGCATCGGTGCCAGTTGTCAGAGAGTTTCAGGATGTCTTTCCAGACAAGCTTCCAGGTTTACCACCTGCTAGGGAGATAGAGTTCGAGATAGAGTTGGTGCCTGGAACTAGACCGATCTCTATCCCGCCCTACAGGATGGCCCCAGCCGAGTTGAAGGAGTTGAAAGAGCAATTGCAAGAACCAGTAGAAAAGGGCTTCATCCGACAGAGTACCTCACCTTGGGGTGCTCCGGTCTTGTTTGTGAGGAAGAAGGATGGGTCCCTCAGACTTTGTATCGACTACAGGCAGTTGAACAAAGTCACTACCAAGAATAGGTACCCTTTGCCAAGGATCGACGATCTATTCGACCAGCTAGCCGGAGCAGGTTGTTTCTCCAAAATAGATCTGAGATCGGGGTATCATCAGCTAAGGATAAGGGATGAAGATGTGCCAAAGACAGCTTTCAGGACCAGATATGGGCATTTTGAGTTCCTTGTGATGCCGTTCGGGTTAACAAACGCCCCTGCAGCATTCATGGATCTCATGAACAGAGTATTTAGCCAATACCTGGATCACTTTGTTATTGTCTTTATAGATGATATCTTAGTGTATTCCAGGAACGCAGAGGAACATGCCCATCATCTGAGGTTGGTTCTGCAGACCTTGAGGGAACATGGCTTGTATGCCAAGTTCTCTAAGTGTGAGTTCTGGCTGAGGAGCATTTCATTTTTGGGGCATGTAGTGTCAGAAAATGGGATAGAGGTGGACCCCAAAAAGGTAGAAGCTGTGGCTAACTGGCCTAGACCCACTTCAGTGACAGAGATTAGAAGTTTCTTGGGTTTGGCAGGTTACTACAGGAGGTTCGTCCAGGACTTCTCGAAAATAACAGCTCCTCTGACCAGGTTAACCAGGAAAAATCAGAAGTTTGTGTGGACCGACCAGTGCGAAGAGAGTTTTGAAGAGCTTAAAAGGAGGTTGACTTCGGCACCAGTGTTAGCTTTGCCAGCTAGCAGTGAGGACTTCACGGTCTTCTGTGATGCATCCCGAGTGGGTTTGGGTGGTGTGTTAATGCAAAATGAGAGGGTGATTGCTTATGCTTCTAGGCAGCTGAAGAAGCATGAGTTGAATTACCCCACACATGACCTGGAGATGGCAGCAGTAATCTTTGCACTCAAGATGTGGAGGTACTACCTCTATGGGGTTAAATGTGAGATCTTTACAGATCATAAGAGCCTGCAGTACATCCTGAGTCAAAGAGATTTGAACTTGAGACAGAGAAGATGGGTGGAGCTGCTGAGTGACTATGATTGTAAGACTCAGTACCATCCGGGTAAGGCGAATGTTGTGGCAGACGCCTTAAGCAGGAAATCACTCGGCAGTTTATCCCACATATCGGCAGAGAGGAGGCCAGTGGTGAAGGAATTTTACAAGCTCGTTGAGGAAGGTCTTCAGTTGGAGTTGTCTGGTACAGGTGCTTTGGTAGCCCAGATGAGAGTGACACCCGTGTTTCTGGAGCAGGTGGCTCGGAAACAGCATGAGGACCCAGAGTTAGTGAAGATTGCCAGGACTGTTCAGTCAGGCAAAGATAGTGAGTTCAGATTCGACAGCAAAGGGATCCTCCGCTATGGGAGCAGACTATGTGTACCAGATGACATAGGGCTAAAAGGAGACATTATGAGAGAGGCTCATAATGCAAGATACAGCATTCACCCCGGAGCCACCAAGATGTATCAAGATCTGAAGAAGGTTTATTGGTGGCCAGCTATGAAGAAAGAAGTGGCACAGTTTGTGTCAGCCTGCGAAGTGTGTCAGAGGGTGAAGCTGGAACATCAGAAGCCGGCTGGAATGCTTAACCCGCTACCTATTCCAGAGTGAAAATGGGAAAATATAGCTATGGACTTCGTAGTGGGGTTACCGGCGACGTCCAACAGATTGGACTCCATATGGGTGATTGTGGACAGACTCACCAAATCTGCTCACTTCATCCCTGTCAGGAGTGGCTATTCTGTGGACAAGTTGGCGCAGGTGTATGTCGATGAGATCGTCAGGCTGCATGGGGTTCCTGTTTCGATAGTGTCAGATAGAGGGCCCCAGTTCACCTCCAGATTTTGGCGGAGTCTGCAAAATGCCATGAGTACTAGGTTGGATTTTAGCACTGCTTTCCATCCACAGACGGACGGACAATCAGAAAGGACCATCCAGACCATAGAGGATATGCTCAGAATGTGTGTGCTGGACTTTGGCGGTTCTTGGAGGCAGCATCTACCTTTGGTGGAGTTTGCCTACAATAACAGCCATCATGCTAGCATCGGGATGGCTCCATATGAAGCTTTATATGGAAGGAAGTGCAGATCACCTGTTTGCTGGGAAGAGATTGGAGAAAAGGCTTTGGCAGGGCCTGAGCTAGTAGTGATTACCAGCAGGGTAGTACCCATAATCAGAGAAAGGATCAAGACTGCTGCAAGCAGACAGAAGAGTTATGCAGACATCCGCAGAAGACAGTTAGAGTTTCAGGAGGGGGATCTGGTATTGCTCAAGGTGTCTCCTATGAAAGGAGTGGTTCGTTTCGGAAAGAAAGGTAAACTAGCCCCATGATACATCGGACCCTTTGAAATCTTGCAAAAGATTGGGAATGTGTCGTACAAGCTGGATTTACCTGCTTCAATGGAAAGAATCCATCCGGTTTTCCATGTTTCAATGTTGAGGAAGTTTGTGTTAGATCCGAGCAAGGTTCTTAGTGAGCCTGATGTGGAGGTCCAAGAGGATCTCACCTATGTTGAACAGCCAGTACGGATCATAGACACCCAGATCAGAAAGCTAAGAAACAAGGAAATCCCGATGGTGAAAGTCCTGTGGAACCACCACAATTTGGAAGAATGCACTTGGGAGACACGGGAGTCTATGCTCCAACAGTACCCTCATCTCTTTTAAGGTTAGATCTCTTTGTGTTTATGTGCTATGTATGTATGTTATGTTTTATGCCATGCTATGTACTAGTTGAGGAACATTCGGGGACGAAAGTTCTTAAGGGGGGGAGAATGTAATACCTGGCTAGACTCCGGTATCGGAATTCCTACCGTCCGGTGGAATCTCGGATGTCGGAAGCCTCTAGTAGGGTAGAAACATGTTTTCATAAAATGTTTTAAGGTATTTCATGGTTTTAAGTAAAATGGAAATGAGTTTTTGCACAAAAACAATCTTGGAGGAAAACTCAAGTTCGGCCGCCGAAAATGCATGCCTTCGGGAGCGCCTTTAGGCCCCCGAAAGCATAAGTGAGGAAGTCCAGGTTCGGCCGCCGAACCTCAAGTTCGGCCGCCGAACATGGCATGCATGCGGAGGCACGTTCGGCCCCCGAACGTGGCCTGGCCAGCCACTATAAAAGGGTCCCTTAGCCGAAAATGGGCGAGCTTTTTCCCCATTTCCGGCCAAGGTGAGCTCTCCGCCGTTCCTCACTGATTTTGAGTTCTTTCCTTCCAATCCTACTCGATTTTCATGAGTTTTTACCTTGTTTTGAAGATTTTCAAGCTTTGAGCAAGTTTTGGAGCTTTGAGGTTCAAGAACTCAAAAATCTCCCACCTCCGAGTTTAGGACGTCTCTCCCTCGATCTTCAAGAGGTAAGAGCCGATCTTAAGCTCATTTCATGTTTAAAGTAAGTTTTGTGCAAGATCTATGGGGTAGAATGCATGTTTAGCTCATAGTTAGGTTTATGGGTTTTATATGTGTTTTTGAACAATGTGAGTTGCTTGTTGTGTTGTAGTTGGGCTTTTTGTTGGTTTGATGCCCCTAGGAACTTGTATGCTTGTTTGTGTATGTTTGGGAATGTTGTAGAATAGATTTATGCATGATTGGGTAGTTTTGGAGGCAATGTGCATAGAAGAGCTGAGTTTCTGCCACTAAGGGAGAAACCAGGTTCGGCAGCCGAAGGAACTTTCGGCCGCCGAACATGCTTGTGGAGGCAGCCTTCGGCTGCCGAAGCTTGCCCCCGAAAGGAGACTTTTGTCTCTGTCTGGGAGTTTCGGCCGTCGAAAGTGCCGCCGAACATGCATGAGTTTCGCCTCTGTCTGGGAGTTTCGGCAGCCGAAGGTGCCGTCGAACCTGCCTGACTTTCGGCTCTGGAGGGACTTTCGGCTCTGGAGGGACTTTCGGCCGCCGAACCTGCCGCCGAAAGTGCCCTGTCCAGCCCTCTCTTGCATGTTTTTCTATGATTGTTTCATGATATTTTAGGGGATTTTTGGAGAATAGTTTAGAGTTATGTTCTTGTTTGTTTGGTCCCTCATTTGAGTCCACCTGTGTAGGTTCGGACCCGAGGAACCGAGGACCCCAGCAGTGAGTCAGCTGCTCCAGTGTTTGGTCAGAGCTACCCAGAGGTGAGTGGAATAACTTATTATGTTTTAAAGCAAATAATGGACTTTTCAACACGTTTCACGCATCATGAATGCCATGTGATGAATTAGGTTGCTTGCATTAGAATTCACGAATATGTTGCATTGCATATTTTAATGTTGATGTGGATGAATGTTGGATGATCCATAGCCCTTGATCTACGATGTGACGATGTGATATGTACGGTACAGAATGTAAGACCAGTGGGACCCATTCTACGTTTGCTGGCACTATGTAAGAGAAAGACCAGGACCCATTCTACGTTCTGGCACAGTTGGACACTGTTATGTTATGCTATGTAAGGGAAAGACCAGGACCCATTCTACGTTCTGGCACAGTTGGACTATGTAGAGGGCTATTGGTGACAAGTTCATCCTTGATGTGATTAGCTGTGATGTGATGCATTCCATGATCCATATGATTTAAATGTTTTTATTATTCTGCTCACTGGGCTCTAGTAGCTCACCCCTCTCCCATTTTCCCCAGGTTTGCAGGTACAGGGTAGACCAGGAGATCCATAAGAGTAATGAAGTCATGTGTATGTAATAGATAGTGTGGACATGATAAATGTATTAATGTTATGTAAAAGTACAGTTTTAGGTATGTAATGACTTTGAGGATTAGAGGTTGTGCTTGACTATATGTATAAGATATCCCTTTTAATACATGATCTGATATATTTTATGATGATTATGCAAACCAACTCAACTTATGATGTATCGCCCTTTTGGGGCATTGATGAGATCCCACAGAGGGGTCATGATTATGATTATGTTTATGTACAGTGCATGCATAGGTTGAGTTTGGTGTATGAACGAAAGAAAAGTTTTAAATTTTTATGTATTTTCTTGATCATGTATGGGATTAAACAGGTTTTCAGGATTGTATGTTAGGCTTGCTACGGGTCCCGGCGGCCTTAAGCCGACCTGGATCCTAGCGCCGGTAGTGGTCCGATTTTCGGGTCGTTACAGCCGGGACCCGTAGCAAGCCTAACATACCTCCTGTATACCTGTTAAATCTCATACATGATCATACATATACATAAAAATTTAAACTTTTTTTTCTTTCATTCACCAAGCTTAACCTGTGCATGCACAAACTTATAACCATAAAACCCCACACTGGAGCCCTCATCAAATGTTCCAATGGGGTAACATATCATACATTAAGCTTGGTTTACATAAACATCATTAAAAAGATCATGTACCAAAAAGGGATTAATTATACATAGTAGAGTCAAGCACAATTCTAATCCTCATACACATAACTGAACAATATCTTTCATCACAATATTACAATACATTATTTTTTTCATGTCCACTTCTAAATATTACATAAAACATGACTTTTTTACTCTTGCTGACTTCCTGATCTAGCCCGTACCTGCAAATCTGGGGGTTAAGGGAATGGGGTGAGCTACTAGAGCCCAGTGAGTAGAATAGTAAAAACATTATATTAAAATTCATGCTTTCATGAAATGCATCACATCACAAACAATTCACATTAAAGATGAACTTGTCACCAATAGCTCTCTATATTTCCAATAGTGCCAGAACGTGGAATGAGTCCTGGTCTTTCTCTTACATAACATATCATAACATTCCAAGGTGCCAGGGACGTAGAATGCGTTTTCCTGGACTTTCTCTTACATAGTGCCAGGGACGTAGAATGGGTCTTCCTGGACTTCCGTACCGTATCATCATCATATCATACCATATCATTTCATACGAGGGCTAATGGATCATCCAATGTTCATCCACAACAACATCATATTATGCAATGCAACATATTCGTGAATTCTAATGCAAAACAACCTAATATATCTCATGGCATTCGTGATGCATGAACATGCTCAAAATTGATTTATTTGTTTTGAAACATAAAGATTCATTCTACTCACCTCAAGCTAGCTCTGAAAAGACACTGAAACAGCTATCTTACTGCTGGGGTTCTCGGTTCCTCGGGTCCGAACCTACACAGGTGGACTCAAATGAGGGACCAAACATACATGAACATGACTCTAAACAACTCCTCAAAAACCCCCTAAAACACCTTAAAACAATCATAGAAAACATGCAAAGGAAGGCTGGACAGGGCACTTTCGGTGGCAGGTTCGGCAGTCGAAAGTCCCTCCAGAGCTGAAACTCAGCCACTTTCGACGGCACCTTCGGCGGCCGAAAGTGGTTCCAGAGCCGAAACTCATGCATGTTCGGCGGTCGAAACTCCCCTCCAGAGCCGAAGGTCCACTTTCGGGGGCAGGGTTCGGCAGCCGAAAGCTTGCCTCCACAGGCAGGTTCGGCAGCAGAAAGTCCTTCGGCTACCGAACCTGAGTTCTTCCAAAGGGGCAGAACTCAGCCTCCTCATGCACAATTTGCATCCCAAACCATTCAAACATGCATTTAGCTATTCTACAACATGCATACACAAGCAAATAAGCATATAGGGGTCTCAAACTAACCTAAACCCCAACACAACATATATAGCAATTCATACAACACACATTACCCAAAAACTCAACATAACCTAAACATGCATTTCTACCCCCCAAAACCTCATCAAAACTTGTTTAAAACATACAAGAAAGGTAGGATCTAAGCTTACCTCTTGAAGATCTAGAGGAGAGACGATCCTAACTTGGAGATGGGAGAAATCTAGCTCCTTGGGTCTCCAAGCTCCAAAACTTGATCTTAGCTTCAAAAACTTCAAAAACTAAGCAACCACTTGTTAAAACTTGAAAGATTTGAGGAAGAACATCAAAACCAACCATGGGAGGGTATGGACTCACCTCTGGCCGGAAATGGGGAAGAAAACTCGTCCATTTTCGGCCATGGGGCCTTTTATAGGTGGCTGGCCAGACCACCTTCGGAAGCCGAAGATGACTCCAAAACTCATGCAAGTTCGACAGCCGAACGTGGATTTCCCTCCATGGTCTTTTTCATTCAAAACTCAATTTCTTTCTTACTTAAAACCTTAAAATACATTAAAATATTTTATAAAAACATGATTTTACCCTTTTAGAGGTTTTCAACATCTGGGATTCCACCGAACGGTAGGGATTCCGATACCGGAGTCTAGCCGGGTATTACACATACATGCCGCATATTACATTTATAACACACATAATTGTAGCTAACATAACAACACAATTATTTGCCGCCACAGATATTAAACTGTGATAGTAGAAAACATAAGGTAACACTTACTCTTCATCAGACATCTCTTCATCAGATGCATAATTTGGATTATTCATTATATTTCTTATCTCAGCTTCTGTGAGCTCACGACCCATAGCAGTTGCTTGTTCTTTTGCCAAATTATACATGTAAAACCTGCAACGACGAAGCAGCAATCTATTATTTTCTTTTCGAATGATACGAAGGCTCTCTTCATATGCCCTTATATTATTCTTTGCCATGTTAAGAGAATGACGTTTTATAATAGGAGCACCCAATGACTGCAAATCACTAACAAGTTTGTTTGATTCGTCAAACTTGAAACTCCATTCTCTTCTCAAACCAGTATAATATTCTCTACGATCACCATGCTTCTCTTTCTTATAGTCGTCATTGAAATTTGGAAGCAACCATACTCGAGCCTCTCTATTGAACGATGAACTTCCAGCCATTTTTCTATGATCACACAAGGATGCTAAATTTTCGTATTTATATACAATATGGATCACAATCACTACATGTCACATGTACTGCACTATTACAATAATGACATTGTACTATTATCTTGCATGTGACTTTTCTGATACATACTATAAAATTATGACGTGTACTGTTACCTTGCATGTGACTTATCTGATATATAGAACAAAATTATGACATGTACTATAATATTGCATGTGACTTCTCTGATAAAATTACATGTTACTCGTACTTATGTTTTTAATGAAAATTATCATCAATTTATGACATATTTGTTCACATTTTATTTCACAGATATGACGGGTAGACAAAATTATCATGATTACACGAGTCCGGGCCCTTTTGATAAGTCTTTATTGACACAATAGTAGTCTCATAGATCACAGTCAGTTTGGAATGAAGAGATTGAAAATGAGCCACTACATTGTAGGCGATCTGCGAGTGTTTTGAAGCAGGATTTTCACCCCGTATTGAAGCCTATCTCAGAATTTCTGAATTTTATGGTGCTGTCAGATTAGGCTTCTTTTCGCTGGATCATCATTTAATTACATCACTGGTTGAGAGATGGCGTCCTGAAACACACACATTTATTATGCCAGTGGGAGAGTGTACAATTACTCTTCAGGACATCGGTGTTATTTCCGGCCTACCTATTGATGGGGATGCTGTTGTAGGTAATTCTATTATCAATTGGATGATGTACTGTCAAGATACTTTAGGACTCGTACCTCCCGCTAATATAATGCGGGGTAGCTCGTTGCCATTAAGTTGGTTAGTCAAAAATTTTAATGAGCTACCAGATGATGCTGATAAAGAAGTGGTCCAGAGATATGCCCGTGCTTACATTCTACGGATCATTGGGGGTTCCTTATTCACTGATAGGAATCCTAGTAGGGTGAACCTAATATTTCTACCGCTAATTACTAATTTACATAGAGCAAGCATGTATAGTTAGGGTTCAACTTGTCTTGCCTGGTTATATCGAGAACTTTGTCGGGCCACTGATCCGAGAGTGTCTCAATTAGGTGGAGCTCTACACATTCTATAGATATGGGCATGGGATCGATTTATTTCAATATCACCATCTATAAATATACGAGACCCACATAATGATGCTCCACTGGGAAGTCGATTAGTATTTTATACTTATTATGACATTATTATGATTTGCATGTTACGCATTTATATTAAATTCTTGCATTTTTTTAATAATATTTTCAGGTGGAGTAATGCACGACGTATCACTCAAGTCGTAACACATGTCTTGACAGAAATACGCGATAAATTTGACAGAATGGGTGACCCAGAGGTATAATATTAATTATGGAATGTACTTCGATTACTATGATATTTCTAACAAATTTTTAATAAATATATATATTTTTTTTTCATTTCAGATGGTATGGGAGCCATATTCCGATGAACTCCTTGCATCATTGCCATTATATTGCACGCAAGGACGCGACATTTGGAGAGCAGTGGTTCCCTTGATCTGCTTCTACGTGGTAGAATGGCATCAACCTGATAGAGTGTTGCGCCAATTCGGGATGCAACAACCAATACCACATCCACCACACCAGCCAGCTAATCTTCATAACACATCTCTATTATCATCCGACAGTAATTGGATTACAATTCATGCACGTTGGATTGCCATTTGGGAAGATAGATGGCAACGGTTGGTTGAAGCAGCACCATTACATGGGCCACTACATTATCATTCAGAGTACCTAGAATGGTATAGACGAGTTTCTCGTCGATGGATATCACATCGTGGTGCAGCTATTGGCACTGTGGTAATATTTTATTATTCATTACATTTTCATATGTTTTTTTTAACATATCAATGTTTAATTATTGTTTTGCTAACAGGATGATGGTATCGAGAATATACATTTAATTAATCGACAGTTTCCTAATCCGGACACAGATCTTATTGAAAGACAAACAACAGCAATGTTCTATGCCATGGAGGAAGAGAAACGAATAACAGAGATACCTCCACCCCAGCCGGCACCTCGGGCACAACCTATGCCAAATGACCCTGAAGAGCCTGCTTACCCGCCGAGGAGGCCTAGGCGTAGACGTACCTCTCGCCAAGAAGCTGATGTTG
This sequence comes from Manihot esculenta, assembly GCF_001659605.2. NCBI lineage: Eukaryota > Viridiplantae > Streptophyta > Magnoliopsida > Malpighiales > Euphorbiaceae > Manihot > Manihot esculenta. Next base: position 11,662,142 of record NC_035170.2, read on the forward strand.
ATGTACATACCACTGTCCCGACAAATGTCATCATTCCGGCACCCGTTTCATTCCACACTCATCGATCATTTGGTGAGGTTGGGCAGTCTTCAGCAGGACCTAGTGTTACACAAGAAGGTGGATCACAATATACTACATGGACACATGGTAGTTATATGCTACCACCTCATATAACCCCGACACAGAGGTCCTTCCAGCAGGTTGGTATTCAAGATAATCTATTTCAGATCCAGACCCTGGTAGGTAGTACTTTTGATGCTTTTGCACGACATGCTAGCTCCATTAATGCATTTTCGGCTAGACATTCTGTCGATATTCCTTCATCTAGCCTAGGCACACAACCATCCTCTGGCAATTTTGTACAGTACACACCGGAATAGCAGTACTCCACTTTTGCATCTGATGATATTTATTTACCATCGCATTATACTGCAACACAAGATCCGACCTCGGTGGCTCCTAATCTAAATATTAATCTTGCTGCTCCTGAAGGTGAGGGTACAAGTGGTGAATGCAGGCCATATAAAACTCGACGTCCACATGAAAGAAGGGGACGTCCATGTGGCACGGGAGGACATTTGGGACATCATTAGCATTATTTTTTTATTTTATCATTTGTAATTATATTGTTTTACTTTTATTATATTCTGTAATTTTAATTATTTGTACATATTTTTTTAAATTTTTATGATTCATAAATATTTTTTTATTTATTTATAAATATAATTTTAATAAAAATAATAAATTCTATAAATAAATATAAAATATATGATATTATTTTTAAAATAAATATAATTACAATGTTATATATATATATAATTTTAATTATTAAAATAAATTTATATATGATTATTATTATTATATTAAATTTTAATTATATTAAATGATTAATATAATTGTTATATATATTTTTTATATATAAATAAATAAATAAAATTAATATAATATATATATTAAACAAACCTTAGGATTACCGTACGTTAGAAGTGCGATAATACGAAAATTGAGAAATTGATTCAGATGTTTGCAATCCTCTTAAAATTTGTATAACATTCTACCGCAATTTTAGTTTGCGGTAGAATTTTTATTTTAAAAAAAAATAAATCAAATTATACCGCACGATCAAAAGTGCGGTAGAATTTTTTTATTTAAAAAATTTTATTTTTGAATTAATGACTTTCTGCCGCACTTTATAAGTGCGGTAGGCTCTACCGCACTTATAAAACGCGGTAGAGGGCCGATTCACCCTGATCCGGGAAATTTTTTCTCGCGGACCAGGGTTTAAGAAATATATTTTTTTTAAACTTTATTTTGCTGCTCTACCGCACTTATAAAATGCGATAGAGGGCCGATTCACCCTGATCCGGAAAATTTTTTCTCGCGGACCAGGGTTTAAGAAATATATATTTTTTAAACTTTATTTTGCAAAAAGCCCGTAAGAATGTGTACCTTTATTGTGTATATTTATTTCTATATTATAAAAAAATAAAATTAGCTATTAAATTTTCTAAAAATTTATTTTACATCTGTTAATGAATAGAGAATTTTGTATTTATATATGTAATAGGATATGTTAAATTCTATCCACTAACAATAATTTTCAAATGAAAACTCAAATATGTTCAGAAAAATGTGAGTTTTAGTATATCACCAAGTGTTAAAGTATCTTTGTTTTCCTTTTTACGGAGTCTTCTACAACTGCATGTCAGCTTTAAATCCTTATTACAACAACTTTCCATGAAAACTCAAATCTGCTAAGAAAAAAGTGAGTTTTTGTTAAATACCGAGTGATATGGTATTTTGATTTTTTTTTTACAGGTGAGATGGTGAGATTTGTGTGACTGCATGGTTCGATTCTATGATGATAGTTTGTGACTAATTTTGAACGATTACTATATCGCATTAATTATATTTTTTTTATTATAAAAATATTTTTTATTAATTATTTTTTTTGTCAAATATGAAAAAATAGAAGAAATATTTTTTTGAAATAAAAAAGATAAATAAAAAAATATTTTGTTTTGATTTTTAAATTTAAAAAAAGATCTAAAGTCACTTTATTTATCAATTAATGGAGATATATTATTTTTTATCTTGTAACTTAAAGGTGTATTCTCTTAAATATTAATCTCAATAATAGATTATTATTTTATATTAATTATATAATATTTTCATAAATTATCAATCATATGCTCCCTCCACCAATGCATGGAAATATTAAAAAATAATTATTATATTAAAAATTAACCAGATCAACACACATGATTGTCCTTTTAGTTTAGGTTTATCCTACGATTGAAACATTACCATTTCCTATTGCACCTGAAGATGCCATCCCCAGAAGGAACTGAGATCTCTTTGAAAAATAAATAAATAAAGAAAAAAGTAAATTATATATATATATATATATATATATATATATATATATATATAATAAGATTTTAAAAGTTGAAAAAGCAAGGTAGTATACCCTTCACTATTAAGTTTAATCTTTATATATATATTTTTTGAATCAAATCTTTATATATATTTTAACTCTATTAAGTAGAAAATCTTTTTAATATAGTTAAAATAAATGGACTGAATTCTTAATTTTTAAAAATTAAGGGACTTATATATTAATTTTATATAATCTAAAGGCAAAAAAGAATAATACAACAAAATATTTGATGGGTGTCGAATCCGTCAATTTAAAATTTACTTCCCTTTTCTCAATAGACAGAATAAGTGAGTATCGATCCCACAGAGACTTTAATCTTATTTAATTTAGATCACCAATTTGAAATAGAAGAATAGTTTAATTCAAAAAGTGAGAAGAAGATAATTTTTTTTATGAGAGGAATTTTGCCTTGGGCAAGCCAATAAAAATAAACCTAAAAGAGAAAAGAAAATAAATAAATAAATAATGTAATTGAAAATTGAGAAACAAACAATTAATTAAAGCTTTCAGTTGAAGGTAATCAAATTGAGGTATTTTGCAGTTGATCATTGGTTAGAAACAAAATATTTTATATTATTATCTATTGTTTGGTTATAGTGGTTAAACACGCGAATCCCACCAATTCTTCCTTATAAATAAATTAATCCGTTTCGCGCTTAAATTAATTCCTAGTTAACTAACAATCCCAACACGCGTGTAGATTTAATTAGTCAACTGCATTAAGAGAAAATAACACAAACTTGATCAATAAAAACACGCGTTTTATTTAAATCAAATCTACTAATTTCCTAATATAAACTAATATATTAATTGCTACTTGTTATTAATCGAATTAAACAATTACGGATTTAATTAGATTAATTAGCAATATGTTGTCTTCCCAAGAGATTCAATGGACCCCTTGAATTCTCAAGAAAACAACAATGGAGGTGGTGTTCCTCGAATTCAGAAATTAATAGAAAATAAAAATAAGATGAAGAGAGTTGTAGTGCATAACCTCACAACTTAAACAAACCTCAAATTAATTTAACCTTCAACTGAAAATAAATGTTTAACTACTCATGGCCATAATAAAATTATAACAACTAAGCAAAAGAAGAAGAAAAAGAAAAGAAGATGGAGAAGAAGGTGAGGGGCAGCAAGAGAGGAAATGAGAGTGAGAGGTTGAATCTGCTTCTCCAGGTTGAATGCTAGGAGCCTTTATATAGATACAAAAAGATAAAATTTAAAATAAAATCTATTATCCCTATCTTATCTCTATCCTAATCTTATCTCTATCATCATCTTATCTATATCCTAATTTGATCTTTATCCTCATCTGATTGAGTTTGATTCAATTGGACTCCACTTGAAACTGATCTTCTTAGGTGGCAAAATCTATCTTATCTCCCCATCGCCTCGGTTACAAGTTTGGTCAAGGTTGTAGCCTCACAGTATAAAAAATATCCTTTAATTCAGCCTTTTTTTCTTCCTTTTCTCAACTTCTGCTCACAAACCTGTCCAGAATTAAATTCAAATTAAAATTAAATATTTACATCAAAATTATAGTAAAATCATGGAATTAAATGGGGAAAAATTGTGAGTTTTACAACTCATCAAATTCCCCCACACTTGCACCTTTGCTTGTCCTCAAGCACAAAAATTGAAATGAAACAATGAAATACAGCCCTGTCCTCGACCAATCTGAAATTTAATTTGTCCAAAGCAAAGAACCAAATTGTCATGCAATAGGATGATAGCAGAAATAGCTTAACTCACCAAAGTTCACTTCAACAAGTTTCATATTTAAAACATGCTTCTCAACTCATAAAGTTGGTCCTCAATTCAATTTCAAGCACATAAAATATTAGAATGCCATATAATATTAAACTGCCCTTTTGAAAGAATAGAATCTTAGAACTCTTGAATAGACCAATAAAATTTAAAGATTTGGGGGTCTATTATTTATTATTTACACTTCCTACTATATCTTGCCTGAAACCGATAAAGTGAACGTGAAACAAATGATTACTGAGCCATTTGCCCCAGGTTATTCAGCTTAGGTGGCTACTAGCTCCACTCATAATTACCCAATAAAAAGGTATGGGCGAGTTTTTTAAACGGCCTAAAAAGGGGTGATACTCTTCCAAACACCGATTTCTCCATACAGAATCACCTTAAGGGGACACCAAGTACCGTACTACTTGCACCATCGGGTTGGTAACCAATTGATCAAGCAACTAGAGGAATGGGTCATAGGAGTGCATTTATTTCTGATTTTTATTTTTTTTTTCTTTTTTTCTTTTTTTCTTTTTTCTTTCTCTTTTTTATCTTTTCTTTGATGACACCCCTTAATTTTCACATAAGTATATAGTCTAGAAAATATCATTTAATTCATTCTCAACAAAAGGCATCAACTCATTTAAAAGAACATGTATTTTTTACCCAACTATTTAAATAAGGACCATACTTCATGATATTTCAAAACATGCCTTAAAAATAAAACTAATAAAATGAACAATGATAAATTTATTCTATTTAAGCTAGCATACAAATGGCATAATAACCTGTTCGTAATTCCAATGGTGCATTCTGTAACAGCCCGGAAACCGAACTACTACCGGCACTAGGATCCAGATCGACTTAAGGTCGCCGGGACCCGTAGTAAGCCTGCTATACTGTCTGTGTACCTGCGAAATCCCATACATGATCATACATTTTCTGTAAAAACATAAAACTTTTCTGTACTCCAAGGCTTAACCTGTGCATGCACTATATCTCTGCTATTTTATCCCCACTCTAGGCGGATAGAACTCATAATGTTAAGCCTGGTTTTTTCTCATAAATATACAATGCAAATAAAATACGGATCATGTGAATACACAAAGGGATTACAACTCTATAAGTCAAGCACACGTCTATACACTGTACATCTCTTTACAAGTACATGTCCACACTAGCTATTACATAACTCTTCTTCTTCCACACTCTGCTGGACTCCTCTCTAAACTCTGAACCTGCACAACTGGGGTTAGGGGAGAGGGATGAGCTATACAAGCCCAATGAGCAAAACTATAAAACATAATCTGAAAAGCATGATCTCATGGCATGCACAACAGCACATCATCTCAGGGATAGACATGACCACCAAAAATCCCAATACTAAAAGGATGCCTGGCCTAGCCAGGTCTTACAACCTCAATCTGCCTGGCCCAGCCAGGTCTTATCAACTCTGCCTACCTGGCCCAGCCAGGTCTTACTATCTCTGCTGTCTGCTCTAGTCAGGTCTTACTTACAGATGGCTGCCTGGCCCGGCCAGGTCTTATAACAGAGCTTGGGCTATTGGAGTTGCCTTGGTCTATCCACAGCCTCATACGCATCGTATATGCAATACAACATATTCGTGAAACTAATGCAAGCATCCTACTAGACTCATTATGATGCATGATATATACTCAAAGCAGTTTAGTTCTGAAAAGAGAAGTTCCACTCACATCTGGCTGACTCTAGACTACCTCTGCAGGTTCTGAACTTGTGCTCACTGCTGACTTCCCTGATTCCTCGGGTCCGTTCCTACACAGGTGGACTCAAATGAGGGACCAAACTAACTCAAGAACCGCTCTAAGAAACTCCCCAAAAGCCCTCTAAAAGATCCTAAAATAATCACATAAAACATGCAAAAGAAAGCTGGACAGGGCACTTTCGGCGGCATGTTCGGCGGCCGAAACCCCTCTCCAGAGACGCAACTCATGCATGTTCGGCGGCACCTTCGGCAGCCGAAAGTCTCGTCCAGAGACGAAACTCAACCTTCGGCGGCACGTTCGGCGGCCGAACCTTGCATCCAGAGACGAAAGTCCAAATGTTCGGGGGCAAGCTTTGGCAGCCGAAACTGCCTCCACAAGGGGTTCGGCGGCCGAACCTGGCTTTGTCCAATGGACAGAACCCTGCTCTGTTTCATGCATAACTCACCCAAACCTTACCTCAACATGCATATCAACTACTCCCAACTAGCACATACCATAAAACATGCATAAAGAGGTCCAAAACTAGCCTAAAACCTCAATCAAACACTCAACATGCTTGTACATACACATCTCCCATAAACCTCACCTAAACCTAATCATGCATACTACCCATCCAACTCCCATAAAACCTTCAAAACTCATCAAAGAGGTTCAGGATCAACCCTTACCTCCTAAAGAACTTGAGGATGAGTGATCCTAACGTGGAGATAGGGAGAAAACCTCTTCCAAAGCTCCAAGCTTCAAAACTTCCTATTTTTGCTCAAAACCTTCAAAACACACCAAAACACTTAAAACCCTTGAAAGATTTGGTGAAAAACATGAAAAACATGAAAGTCAACGTGGGAGAGGCTTGAACGCACCTCTGGCTGCAAGTGGAGGAGAAATATCCTCCTTCCACCGACCCTTGGCCCTTTTATAGGTGGCTGGCCAGACCACCTTCGGCAGCCGAACGTGAATCCGAAACCATGCAATGTTGACCTTCGGCGGCTGAACCTTTGCATTTCTCCCTTGTTGCTTTTCTATCAAAACTCATTTCCTTTACCACGTGAAAACATTCAAAACTCTTAAAAACACATGAAAACATATATCTTACCCTTCTCGAGGGTTCCGACACTCGAGATTCCCCCGGTCTACAGGAATTCCGATGCCGGACTCAAGCCGGGTATTACATTCTCCCCCCTTAAGAACATTCGTCCCCGAATGTTTCTCAAACAACTAAACATATATACACATAGAAAAAGGGAAAACTAGCTAACTAACCTCAAAACAGATATGGGTATTGCTGGAGCATGGACTCCCGTGTCTCCCAGGTGCACTCTTCGAGGTTGTGGTGGTTCCACAGGACTTTCACCATTGGTATCTCCTTGTTCTCAGCTTTCGAATCTGGGTGTCAATGATCCGCACTAGCTGTTCGGCATATGTGAGATCCCCAAGGATCTCTATCTCAGGCTCACTGAGAACCTTCTCTGGATCTGACACAAACTTCTGCAACATAGAAACATGGAATACCGGGTGAATTCGTTCCATAGAAGCAGGTAAATCCAGCTTATACGACACATTCCCAATCTTCTGCAAGATTTCAAAGGGACCAATGTACCGTGGAGCTAATTTACCCTTCTTTCCAAAGCGAACCACTCCCTTCATTGGAGACACCTTTAGCAATACCATATCCCCCTCCTGAAACTCTAACTGCTTCCTACGGATATCTACATAACTTTTCTGTCTGCTGACAGCTGTTCTGATCCTCTCTCTGATCATAGGCACCAACTTGCTGGTAATCTCCACTAACTCTGGCCTTGCAAGAGCCTTCTCTCCAACCTCTTCCCAGCAAACAGGTGTTCTGCACTTCCTTCCATACAGAGCTTCATAAGGGGCCATCCCTATGCTAGCATGATGGCTGTTGTTGTAGGCAAACTCCACCAGTGGTAGATGCTGCCTCCAAGAACCGCCAAAGTCTAACACACACATTCTCAACATATCTTCTATGGTCTGGATGGTCCTTTCTGACTGACCGTCTGTTTGCGGATGGAAAGCAGTACTGAAATCCAATCTTGTGCCCATAGCAGCTTGCAGACTCCGCCAAAATCTGGAGGTGAACTGCGGTCCTCTATCTGATATTATCGACACTGTAACTCCATGCAGCTTTACTATCTCGTCCACATACACCTGCGCTAGCTTGTCTACAGCATAGTTACTCCTGACTAGAATGAAGTGGGCAGATTTAGTGAGTCTATCCACAATCACCCATATGGAGTCTAGTCTGGTAGACGTTGTCGGTAACCCCACTACAAAATCCATAGCTATGTTCTCCCATTTCCACTCTGGAATCGGCAGTGGGTTCAGCATTCCAGCCGGCTTCTGATGCTCTAGCTTCACCCTTTGACATGTTTCGCAGGCTGACACAAACTGTGCCACTTCTTTCTTCATTGCTGGCCACCAATACACCTTTCTCAGATCCTGATACCTTTTGGTGGCTCCAGGGTGAATGCTATATCTCGCATTATGAGCTTCCCTCATAATGTCTGCTTTCAAACTGGCGTCATCTGGTACACATAATCTCGTACCATGACGAAGAATCCCCTCACTGTCAAATCTGAACTCTACACTGTTGCCAGACTGAACAGTCCTGGCAATCTTTACTAACTCAGGGTCCTCGTGCTGTTTCAGAGCCACTTGCTCTAGAAACACAGGTGTAACTCTCATCTGTGCAAGCAAAGCACCTGTACCAGATAACTGCAACTGTAACCCTTCATTCATAAGCCTGTAGAAGTCCTTCACCACCGGCCTTCTTTCTGCTGTGATGTGGGACAGACTGCCAAGTGATTTCCGGCTTAAGGCATCAGCTACCACATTAGCCTTACCCGGATGATACTGGATCTTACAATCATAATCACTGAGCAATTCTACCCACCGTCTCTGCCTCAAGTTTAGCTCTCTCTGACTCAAGATGTGCTGCAAGCTCTTATGATCAGTATAGATCTCACACTGTACCCCATAGAGGTAATGCCTCCACATCTTAAGTACAAAGATAACAGCTGCCATTTCCAGATCGTGTGTCGGGTAGTTCAGCTCGTGCTTCTTCAGCTGTCTAGAAGCATAAGCTATCACTTTGTTGTTCTGTATCAACACACAACCTAACCCCACACGGGATGCATCACAGAACACTATGAAATCTTCATCACTAATTGGCAGAGCTAACACCGGTGCTGAAGTCAACCGTCTCTTCAACTCTTCAAAACTCTCATCACAATCCTCTGACCATACGAACTTCTGATTCTTCTTGGTCAGTCTGGTCATAGGAGCAGCTATCTTCGAAAAGTCCTGCACGAACCTCCGATAGTAGCCTGCCAAACCCAGAAAACTCTTGATCTCTGTCACTGTAGTGGGTGTAGGCCAATTGGCTACTGCCTCTACCTTTTTGGGATCAACTGCTATTCCTTCTTCTGATACCACATGACCCAAAAAGGAAATGCTCCTGAGCCAGAACTCGCACTTGGAGAACTTGGCATACAAGCCATGCTCTCTCAAGGTCTGGAGAACTATCCGCAGATGCTGGGCATGTTCTTCTGCATTTCTGGAGTACACCAAGATATCATCTATAAAGACGATCACAAAACGATCCAGGTACTCCCTGAAAACCGTGTTCATAAGATCCATGAATGCTGCAGGGGCGTTAGTCAACCCGAATGGCATTACTAGGAACTCATAATGCCCATATCTGGTCCTAAAAGCAGTCTTGGATACATCTTCTTCCCTGATCTTTAACTGGTGGTATCCAGATCTCATATCTATCTTAGAGAAACAACTTGCTCCTGCCAGCTGGTCGAATAGATCATCGATCCTGGGTAAAGGATACTTGTTCTTGGTAGTGACTTTGTTCAACTGCCTGTAGTCGACACAAAGTCTAAGAGGTCCATCCTTTTTCCTGACAAACAATACTGGAGCACCCCAGGGTGAGGTACTCGGGCGGATGAAACCCTTGTCTACCAAGTCCTGCAACTGCTCTTTCAACTCTCTCAGCTCAGCTGGTGCCATCCTGTAGGGAGGAAGAGAGATCGGTCTGGTACCAGGTATCAATTCGATCTCAAACTCGATTTCCCTATCAGGTGATAGTCCTGGAAGCTCTTCAGGAAACACATCTGGGAACTCACAAACCACTGGTACTGAGGATGGTTCCCTAACCTGTTTATCTAGCTCTCTCACATGAGCTAGGAACCCCTGACAACCCTTTCGTAACAACCTACGAGCCTGGAGGGCTGATATCAAACCCTTAGGTGTCCCTCTCCTGTCTCCTCTAAAGACACACTCTGACCCATCCTGGTCTCTGACACTCACTACTTTGTCTCTGCAGTTCAAAGTAGCATTATATGTAGATAACCAATCCATCCCTAGAATGACATCAAAATCTGCCAACTCTAGAACCACAAGGTCAGCTGGAAGGTATCTACCCTCTATATACACTGGACTGACTTGACAAACTGACTCTGCCAATGATGGGTCACATCTAGGTCCACTGACCCAGAGAGGACACTCTAACTCAGAGACCATCAGACCCAACCTCTCTGCGGCTCTCGAAGCAATGAAAGAGTAAGAAGCACCGGGGTCTATCAAAGCATACACCTCTGAACACCCAATGATGAGAGTACCTGACACCACTGTGTTCGAAGTGTCTGCCTCCTGCTGAGTCATGGTGAAAATCCGTGCTGGGGCTGACGGACCTGCACCTCGAGAACCCATCCCTGATGAAGAGGTTGTCCCTCTTCCTCTACCTCTGCCACTGCTTGGTGGTCGGGCTGAAGCTGCTGATTGTGCTACACTGCCTGAGGTCATCTGCTGGGATGGTGCAACCAAAGTCGCCTGAGGACATTCCCGTGCATAATGTCCCTCCTGCCCACATCTATAGCCGGCTGTAGATCCCAACAAACAAGCTCCTTTGTGCGGTCTCCCACACCTATTGCAAACTGGAATATCTGTACCAGAGCTAGAGCCGCTGCTCATTCGCAGACCCGACTTAATCCTGCTCCAGAACTTGCCTCTCTTTCCTCTGAGTTTATCCCATCTCTTCTTGCTCGCACTGACCATACTCTGTGAGGAGGAACCTAGTTTAGCACCAGAAGACTGTGCCTTTGATTGCTTGACTACTCCCTGACTGATGGCACTGGCCTCCATCTTTCTAGCAGCATCCACAATCGAGTGGAAACTCTCTTTCTCTGCATGGAGGATCAAGGAGAAATACCTGGGATGTAGCCTCGTGGCATATCTCTTTGCCTTCTTCTGGTCCGTATCATACGTCTGACCCACGTATGGTAACAATTCTAGGAACTTATCTGTATACTCATCAACACTCATCTCCTCAGTCTGTCTCAACTGTTCGAACTCCACAACCTTTAGCTCCCTGGAACTGTCAGGAAAAGCCCACCCAGCAAACTCATTGGCGAACTCTTCTCATGTCATGTTGTCTCTTCTGGGGTCCACATAGTTCTTGAACCATTCTCTGGCTTTCTTGCATTTCAACGTGAACCCTGCCATCTCAATGGCTCTACTATCATCTGCTCCCAACTCACTTGTTATCATTTTGACTGCACTGAGATACTCAAAGGGATCATCTCCCGTGTTGAATTTAGGAGCATCCAACTTTAAGTACTCCGTCATCTTCACCTTACTTCCCCCTGATGAACTGGGTTGTGCTTCAACAACAGGGGCTACTGGTTCAGGTGGTGGTGGTGGAGGTACTGTTTCTCTGGATTCAGGCGATGCTGAACTTGGATGAACAGGTGGGGGTGGATACATGTGATATGGTGGATAGAAGGAAGGATCGGGCATATATGGCATGTAGGGTGGATATGGGGCAAAGCTAGAGTAATCCGACGTGCCTCCCATCGGATACCCTGGGCCCTGTTGAAAGGGTGGATAGCCAAACCCCGAGGCCTGTACGCCTCCCTGGGACTCCCCCATACCTTCTTCTGACCGTCCTATTCCCATACTTTCATCTCTACTCTGAGCCTCCTCCCTCGCCACTCTCTCTTCTTCTGCTCTTTCCCCTCTGCCTACGCCTCTTCTGCTCTCGTCAGAAGACCTTCTAGGGTCTCGTGACGTTCCTTCCCTGCTTGACCTCTGAGATCTTGCCCTTGGCAATGCAGGAGGACGAGCAGCTGTACCCTCACTTTCAGGTGGGACTCCAGTCAATCTCGCGGATCAACGAGTTCCTCGCATCTTAACTCTCTGGAAAACAACACATAACAGAGCACATAAACAACACATATAAAAGACTGCCCATGCATAAATCATGGCATTTCACATCATCATATAGACAAGTCTACCATCCTATCCTAGTGGACATGTTTTCCTCTTATGCTTGACCCACTAAACCTCTATGAGCCCAACTCTATCTCTATAGGTCCGATCATGTGAACCTAGGGCTCTGATACCAATCTGTAACAGCACAGAAATCGAACTGCTACCGGCACTAGGATCCAGATCGACTTAAAGTCGCCGGGACCCGTAGTAAGCCTGCTATACTGTCTGTGTACCTGCGAAATCCCATACATGATCATACATTTTTTGTAAAAACATAAAACTTTTCTGTACTCCAAGGCTTAACCTGTGCATGCACTATATCTCTGCTATTTTATCCCCACTCTAGGCAGATAGAACTCATAATGTTAAGCCTGGTTTTTTCTCATAAATATACAATGCAAATAAAATACGGATCATGTGAATACACAAAGGGATTACAACTCTATAAGTCAAGCACACGTCTATACACTGTACATCTCTTTACAAGTACATGTCCACACTAGCTATTACATAACTCTTCTTCTTCCACACTCTGCTGGACTCCTCTCTGAACTCTGAACCTGCACAACTGGGGTTAGGGGAGAGGGATGAGCTATACAAGCCCAATGAGCAGAACTATAAAACATAATCTGAAAAGCATGATCTCATGGCATGCACAACAGCACATCATCTCAGGGATAGACATGACCACCAAAAATCCCAATACTAAAAGGATGCCTGGCCTAGCCAGGTCTTACAACCTCAATCTGCCTGGCCCAGCCAGGTCTTATCAACTCTGCCTGCCTGGCCCAGCCAGGTCTTACTATCTCTGCTGCCTGCTCTAGTCAGGTCTTACCTACAGATGGCTGCCTGGCCCAGCCAGGTCTTATAACAGAGCTTGGGCTATTGGAGTCACCTTGGTCTATCCACAGCCTCATATGCATCGTATATGCAATGCAGCATATTCGTGAAACTAATGCAAGCATCCTACTAGACTCATTATGATGCATGATATATGCTCAAAGCAGTTTAGTTCTGAAAAGAGAAGTTCCACTCACATCTGGCTGACTCTAGACTACCTCTGCAGGTTCTGAACTTGTGCTCACTGCTGACTTCCTTGATTCCTCGGGTCCGTTCCTACACAGGTGGACTCAAATGAGGGACCAAACTAACTCAAGAACCGCTCTAAGAAACTCTCCAAAAGCCCTCTAAAAGATCCTAAAACAATCACATAAAACATGCAAAAGAAAGCTGGACAGGGCACTTTCGGCGGCATGTTCGGCGGCCGAAACCCCTCTCCAGAGACGCAACTCATGCATGTTCGGCGGTACCTTCGGCAGCCGAAAGTCTCGTCCAGAGACGAAACTCAACCTTCGGTGGCACGTTCGGCGGCCGAACCTTGCATCCAGAGACGAAAGTCCAAATGTTCGGGGGCAAGCTTTGGCAGCCGAAACTGCCTCCACAAGGGGTTCAGCGGCCGAACCTTCCTTCGGCGGCCGAACCTGGCTTTGTCCAATGGACAGAACCCTGCTCTGTTTCATGCATAACTCACCCAAACCTTACCTCAACATGCATATCAACTACTCCCAACTAGCACATACCATATAACATGCATAAAGAGGTCCAAAACTAGCCTAAAACCTCAATCAAACACTCAACATGCTTGTACATACACATCTCCCATAAACCTCACCTAAACCTAATCATGCATACTACCCATCCAACTCCCATAAAACCTTCAAAACTCATCAAAGAGGTTCAGGATCAACCCTTACCTCCTAAAGAACTTGAGGATGAGTGATCCTAATGTGGAGATAGGGAGAAAACCTCTTCCAAAGTTCCAAGCTTCAAAACTTCCTATTTTTGCTCAAAACCTTCAAAACACACCAAAACACTTAAAACCCTTGAAAGATTTGGTGAAAAACATGAAAAACATGAAAGTCAACGTGGGAGAGGCTTGAACGCACCTCTGGCTGCAAGTGGAGGAGAAATATCCTCCTTCCACCGACCCTTGGCCCTTTTATAGGTGGCTGGCCAGACTACCTTCGGCAGCCGAACGTGAATCCGAAACCATGCAATGTTTGGCGGCCGAAAGTGACCTTCGGCGACCGAACCTTTGCATTTCTCCCTTGTTGCTTTTCTATCAAAACTCATTTCCTTTACCACGTGAAAACATTCAAAACTCTTAAAAACACATGAAAACATATGTCTTACCCTTCTGAGGGTTCCGACACTCGAGATTCCCCCGGTCTACAGGAATTCCGATGCCGGACTCAAGCAGGATATTACACATTCAGTACTGGGCATGTGATGCAAAGGGATTGCTCTTCAGCAGCAGCAGCTGCAGCCATATTGTCTCTTTGGTTTGTGTCAATTGGAGGCTCAGTTGGTGTTGAAGATGAGGTCTCTTCGGTGCGCAAAGGAGATCGGACAGATGGTTGAGAGGCTCCCGAATTGGCCTGTATTTGTAACTTGGTTGCTTTCCCCAACCTTTTTGCAGTCTTCTCAATTTTTGGATCAAACTGAATCCTGCTATTCTCAGATCTGGTCATAAAAACAAAAACAAATTGTTAGAGGTCCCCAGCAATGGCGCCAAAATTTGACGGGTGCCGAATCCGTCAATTTAAAATTTACTTCCCTTTTCTCAATTGACAAGAACTTGTAGACAGGGTAAGTGAGTATCGATCCCACAGAAACCTTAATCTTATTTAATTTAGATAACCAATTTGAAATAGAAGAATAGTTTAATTCAAAAAGTGAGAAGAAGATAATTTTTTTATGAGAGGGGTTTTGCCTTGGGCAAACCAATAAAAATAAACCTAAAAGAGAAAAGAAAATAAATAAATAAATAATGTAATTGAAAATAGAGAAACAAACAATTAATTAAAACTTTCAGCTGAAGGTAATCAAATTGAGGTATTTTGCAGTTAATCATTGGTTAGAAACAAAATATTTCATATTATTATCTATTGTTTGGTTATAGTGGTCAAACACGCAAATCCCACCAATTCTTCCTTATGAATAAATTAATCCGCTTCGCGCTTAAATTAATTCCTAGTTAACTAACAATCCCAACACGCGCGTAGATTTAATTAGTCAACTGCATTAAGAGAGAAGAACCCAAACTTGATCAATAAAAACATGCGTTTTATTTAAATCAAATATACTAATTTCCTAATATAAACTAATATATTAATTGCTACTTGTTATTAACCCAATTAAACAATTACGAATTTAATTAGATTAATTAGCAATATGTTGTATTCCCAAGAGATTCAATGGGCCCCTTGAATTCTCAAGAAAACAACAATGGAGGTGTTGTTCCTCGAATTCAGAAATTAATAGAAAATAAAAATAAGATGAAGAGAGTTGTGGTGCATAACCTCACAACTTGAACAAATCTTAAATTAATTTAACCTTCAACTGAAAATAAATGTTTAGCCACTCATGGCCATAATAAAATTATAACAACTAAGCAAAAGAAGAAGAAAAAGAAAAGAAGATGGAGAAGAAGGTGAGGGGCAGCAAGAGAGGAAATGAGAGTGAGAGGTCAAATCTGCTTCTCCAGGTTGAATGCTAGGAGCCTTTATATAGACACAAAAAAGATAAAATTTAAAATAAAATCTATTATCCCTATCTTATCTCTATTCTAATCTTATCTCTATCATCATCGTATCTCTATCCTAATATGATCTTTATCCTCATCTGATTGAGTTTGATTAAATTGGACTCCACTTGAAACTGATCTTATCCTTGTTTAGGTGGCAAAATCTATCTTATCTCCCCATCGCCTCGGGTTACAAGTTTGGTCAAGGTTGTAGCCTCACAGTATAAAAAATATACTTTAATTCAGCCTTTTTTTCTTCCTTTTCTCAACTTCTGCTCACAAACCTGTCCAGAATTAAATTCAAATTAAAATTAAATATTTACATCAAAATTATAGTAAAATCATGGAATTAAATGGGCAAAAAATTATGAGTTTTACAACTCATCAATATTACATGAAATGTCGGTTTAAATTAGTCTCAATCTTTTTTTTTTTTTTGAAAAAACATGACATTCATTATCAGCAATTAAAAGTTGATTACCCCTTTATTTGGAATAAAAAATTTTATAGTAATTTAATTTAATTGAATTTTTTTCTTGAATTTTTTTTTAAAATAAAAAAGTTTAAAATTTTTTATCATATATAGATGAAATCATGAATGATTTTGCAAGTTTATTTGAATTCTTTTTTTGTAAAATCATTTATGTCAAACGAGAAGTACAAGAATTTGGAAGAGAATTTTAAGAAGTAGGATTAGTGATAGAATATATGACTCTGGTTAACATATGAACCACTATATTGGCTTGCCTACTGATCCAACAAATGGAAAATTCAAAACTCTGATCTAAAAGGGATTTACAATAAGAAATAATAAAATCAGCCTCTGAACAATAAATACCCTTTGAATTAAGAGCATCAGATAAGAGTTTTGATTCAGTTTCAATAAGCACAGATGTAAGGCATCGGGCTAACAACCAAGACAGGACCTCTCTCATGGCTAACGATTCAATCACTAATGGAGAAAATACACTGCTTAAAATGCCAAAGTAGCCTATTATAAATGCACCTATTTTATCCCTTGTAATAGCTCCAAAAGACATCAAACGATCAACATGAGATATAGAAGCATCCACATTATATTTGCAGAAACCCACTGGCAGCCTACTCCATTTCACAGGAGCTCGACTGACTTGTAAAACATTAGCAGGATTAGAACTAGAAACCTGAGCATTCGGCCATTATCCAAGGATAGATGATGACTAACTAACTACTTGAAGTGGTGATAAGGTGCAATGATTCCAAAAATGCTTATTTTTATTACCCCATATTACCCATAAGAGAACACAACACTTAGCCAAAATCTCCATGGATGAATCATGCAACATAGCATGGCAAAAAATTTTCAAGGATGTAATGGAGGAAAGGCTTGGAATAAAATCAACAATTCTCCAACAAGTAGCCGCAAAAGGACAAGTAAATAGAATATGATCGACATTTTCAACTACCGTACAAAACAAACAGTACTTAGGAACTACCATACTTCTCATCCACAAATTGTCACATGTAGGAAGAACATTGTGCAAGACATTCCATAAGAAATTATTCATTTTGCCTGGAACTCGCAATGCCCATATCATCTTCCCTACAACATCAGATGATGTAAGCAATGGTTGATAGTGAGATGACATAAAAACCTTGTAACCTGACTTAATAGAATATTGCCTATTACAATTATAATGCCACACCAATTCATCTTCCTAATCAAATCGACTAATAGGAATTTGCAATATTTTCTCTACATCCGTAGGTAGAAAAAGACCATACAACAATGAATAGTTCTATTATTTGGCATTATGATCTATTAAACTACTGACATGAAGATCCTCCAAACCAAGCACAATAGGAGAGGAAACATGAAATCCTGAACTACAATTCAATCAAGGATATGTCCACAACTGAATATTTTGGCCACTACCCACCCTCCAATGAATACTCGCACTAAGCAATGATTGAGCGAAACAAAAGGCTCCTCCATGCATAACTTGGATTACGGTCTAAAGTAGCCGTCATAAACGACCCAGCAGGATAATATTTAGCTTTGAATACCTGAGTTAGAAGAGATTGAGGGTTTGTAATCAATTGCCAACATTGCTTAGCTAACATAGCTATATTGAAAGCATGTAAATTTCGAAAACCCATACCACCCTCAGTTTTAGAATTATACATATGATCCTGTGATAATCACTGAATCTTTTTTTACTTCATGAGACCCATTACCCCACAAAAAAGAATTTATCATTTTATGTAGTTCATCACAAATAGGAGGAATCAAAAATACACTCATACAATAGGTAGGAATGGATTAAGCAACTGATTTCAATAGTATCTCCTTACCTGCTCTGCTCAGTAATTTATTCTTTCAAATTTTCAAACATTTCCACATATGATCTTTTTAAAAAGTAAAAATATGTCTCTTATTCCTGCCTATAAGAGAAGGAAGACTAAGATAGGATCCATGAGATAATGGCATAAACACAAATAGCTTATCCTGAATAATATGTTGCAATTCCTCAGTAATATTAGAACTAAAGAAGATACTAGATTTTGGAAATTAACGGCTTAACCAAAAGCTTTCTCATAAGTAGAAAGGATATATTTAACAATATCACATTCACTAATAGAAGCTTTAAAACATAGAAACTATCATCTGCAAAAAAAAATAGATGAGAGAGTCGTGGACCATTCCTACTCACCTTACTTCCATGAATTAACCCTACATCCTCTGAATTTTGCAGTAAAGAAGAAAGACCCTTAGCACAAATATAAATAAGCTGAAAGTGGATCACCCTGATGGAGACCTCTACCCGACCTAATAGGACCAATAAGAGAACATTTACAGAAACATGTTACTGAACTGATGTCACACAAAGCATAACTACATTTAATCCATTATTATACAAAAATCAATTTCAATAGTATTTTTCTTAAAAACTCCAAATTGACCCAGTCATAGGATTTGCTAATGTCTATTTTAAGAGCCATATCACCATATTGTCCCCTTATCCTCCTATTTATAGAATGAATCAATTCAAAAGTAACAAATACATTATCTATAATTGTAACGACCCGGAAACCGGTACCCCTCAGTAACGGTCCGAACCATCACTGGCACTAGGATCCAGATCGGCTTAAGGCCGCCGGGACCCGTAGTTAGCCAACTATACTCTCTGTGTACCTGATAAATCCCATACATGATACAAAACGACTCAACAATCCTGTAAAACTCTGTAGGCTTAACAACTGCTACTCAGATATGTCAATCTGAAATGACCCTCAGGGCCTATACCAGGGACTACCACCTGCTGTGGTTCAAGGGATTGAAACCCTTTTCATCTATAACACAATCCACTGGTATCTCATCAAAACCATACATTAAGCCTACTCACACATTTCTCATCAAGAAACGTAAAACAGGATTCATGTACAAAGGGATAGATCATACATCACACTATAGCAATAACACTAGGGAAAGCACTAGTCTATCCAGTATATGACAGTACATATCAATACATTACAATTAATCTTTTAATTACATCATGTCCACTATTCTATTACAAACATACATGCATGCATATCCTTCCTCTTTACTCTTGCTGACTTTAACTTCTCACAGCTAATCTCAGAACCTGCAAAACTGGGGTTAAGGGAGTGGGATGAGCTCTAGA
The DNA here is from genome assembly GCF_001659605.2 of Manihot esculenta. Lineage (NCBI taxonomy): Eukaryota > Viridiplantae > Streptophyta > Magnoliopsida > Malpighiales > Euphorbiaceae > Manihot > Manihot esculenta. The sequence continues at coordinate 11,681,633 of NC_035170.2, forward strand.
GCCCAGTGAGGAGGAACAGTAAAACAGTTCATTAATTACATGCTTTTATGAAATGTATCACATCACAAACATATCACCTCAAGGATGAACTTGTCACCAATAGCTCGTCACTGTATACATATAACAATATGTCCAACTTGCCAGGGGCGATTAGGCCTCACCTGGACTTCTCTTACCTGGCTCTATCACAAGGCCAACTATGGCAGGGGCGATTAGGCCTCACCTGGACTTCTCTATCTGAGTCAGGTCAAACTGTCTATCTCATAGTACCAGGAGCGACCTGGACTATCCAGGGGCGACCTGGTATGGCTATCTCATGCCATATCTCATCTGATCTCATAGTATTTCACTGATATCAGGGGCTATGGATCATCCAACATTCATCCACACAAATACAATCTTATGCAATGCAGCATATTCGTGAATTCTAATGCAACACAACCTACGATATAACATGGCATTTTATGATGCATGGATCATGTTAAGAGCGTGTCATTTTTCAAATTAAAATATAAGGTTTAGTTCCACTCACCTGTAGCCACTGCTTGGCTAATTCTGGCTACCTCTAACTCTGCAGCAGTACCTCTACTGCTAAACACCTCGTTTCCTCGGGTCCAATCCTACAATGGAGGACTCAGATGAGGTACCAAACATACTATTAATAACTCTTAAACAACTTCCCAGAACCCCTCAAAAAGCCCTTAAAACAATCACTTTAGCATGCAAAAGAAAAGCTAGACAGAACACATTCGGCTGCAGGTTCGGCGGCCAAATGCCCTGTCCAGAGCCGAAACTGGCATACCTTCGGCGGCCGAATCTCCACTTTCGGCGGCCGAATCCTTTCGGGGTCACCTTTCGGAGGCCGAATCCCCCTGACAGAGCCGAACCTCAAAGACACTCAGGGGCAAGCTGTGGCAGCCTAAGCCACCATACAAGGGGTTCGGCGGCCGAATGCTCCTTCGGCTGCCGAACCTGAGTTCATCAGGAACTCAGCTTCGTACACAGCCATCTCCTGCCAAGCACCAACCCTGCACCACATGCAAACCCCAACTCCTTAACGCACATATACTCATGTATATGAACAAAGGGGTCCAAAACTACCTATTAACCCCAACAAAACAACAAACATAACACATAATCAAACTTCTCCATAAACTCATCAAAACTAACCTAAGCATGCAACTCTACATAAACTCCCATAACCTCTGTACCAAAAACTGTTAAAACTCATTAAAACAAACTTAAAGACTTCCCTTACCTCCTAAAATCAGAAGAGGAACAACCAAACTCAGCAACTCCTCCTCCAAAGCTTCAAACCCTCACAACTCTTCTTTTCTCTCAAAAACGTTCAAAACTCGTTGAAACACACTCAACCTTCTGCATAAGCTGATAAAAGCGTGCAGATGAGTCAAGGGAGACGTGGCCTAACCTCTGGTCATGATCTGGAGGTAAACACCTGGCCAAATCACGGACTGAGGAGCGTGCATAGTTAATCGACCACTTCAGCTTCGGCTGCCGAAACTGCATGCAAAACCATGCAACTTTCGGGGGCCGAACATAACCTTCGGGGGCCGAACATTGGGCACTTTCGGCGGCCGAACTTAATCTTCGGGGGCTGAACATGACAGAAACTCCTTTGGCCAATTCTCCACGAAACTCAACTCGTTTTCTACGCTAAACCTTTAAAACACTTGCAAATATTTTAGAAACCTTTCTCTTACCCGTCCAAAGACCTCTGACATCCTCAAATGCCACCGGACGGTAGGACTTCCGATGTCTGAATCTAGCCGGGTATTACATTCTTCCCCCCTTTAAGAACATTCGTCCTCGAATGTTCACACAACAAACACATACGCAAATAAGTAATTAAGGAAAGTCTAACACTTTCCTCTGCGAAGAGACACAGAGATTACTGGAGTCAAACTCCTGGGTTATCTACAATTCCTGACTCTGCTGACGCTTAACTGCTGAATCTGTGTCTATACTCTACACTGATTGCGTCTCACTGTTTCCAGTGTCCAACTGACTTGGTTCTTTCATCTGATTACTGACTTTTCTCTTTCTTTGACTCTTCTCATCTTTAGTCACACTAGTCTGGTTACACTAACCGTTACTTCGCTTTACTCAACCCAGTCAGAGGAGCCATACCTCTAAGGAAAAACTAGATGCCTTGCCTATAGCTTCAATGCTCTACTGACTTTAAAACAAAAACGTCTTATGACACCTCATAATCATACGGACATGCCTCGAAACTGAACTTATATTACAGCACTTGGCCTCTATGCCGTGTTCTCTTAGAAGCTACACCATTTAGGAGATAATGGGCATGCTTCTCTGTTTTTCTGAACTATTCTACACTTTTGCTGAGCACTCTGATCCTTGCCCGCCTTTCTTCTTCTTTCCTATACTGGTTTTTGTTTTCTTTAACTCTCTTTCTAACTCTCAATAACTAGTTCCCACCTCTAAGATCTATCGTGGAGGATACACAGCTCCTCCTCGTAGTCTCCACAGAGCATCAATCTTGTGTGGGAACACCTGTCCTTGGTAGTGATTTTGTTCAACTGCTCACAGTCGTTACAAAATCTTAAAGTTTCATCCTTCGTTTCTCACACCGACACTGGAACATTCCAGAGTGAGGTACTAAGTCGAATGTAACCTTTCTCTACCAAGCTTTCCTATCATACTCTGATCATGCTCTCTTTCTTTCTCTGTAGGTGCCATCCTGTAGGGTAGAAGGAAAGAAATGGTTCCGCGTCCAGACACCACTTCTATTCCATACTCTGACTCCCTGACAGATGGTAAACCTGACAGCTCATCTGGGAAACCATCTAGAACTTACTATCTACGGGTATTGAGGCTAATTCCCCGATCTGACTACTAAACTCACTCACACGAGCTAGAACCCTCTGATAACCTTTCCTGTGTACCTATGAGCCTGCTGGGCTGACACCAAACCTCTAGGCACCTATACTCTGTCCCGTCCAAGGACTATTTCTGATCCATCCTAGCCTCTGAACTCTCCTACCTTGTCTCTACAGACACAGGTAGTACAATGAGTAAGTAGCCAATCCGCCCTAGAATGACATCAAATAGTCAACTCTAGAACCATAAGGTCAGCTGGATAACTTCTACTCACTACAACTCTAAACTGATCTGATTAACTGACTCTGCTTCAGATGGATCATACCCGGGTCCATTAACCCAGAGAAAACACTCTAAGCCTAGAAGTCATCAAACCCACTCTAGTAACAGCTCACTAAGCCACAAGGAAGTAAAAACATGTGGGTTCAAAACAAACAGCATACACATCCGACCATCCACAAGTGAACATACTTGATGTCACTGTGTTCAATGTGATAGCTTCCGACTGAGTCAGGGTGAAGATCCGAGCTAAAGCTAACGGAACTTCCCTTGGGAATTTACTAATAGAAAAGCTAACCCTTTCCTCTGCCTCAATTACCACCTAATCCCAGACTAAACTGAAATCTCCTCCTGAACTTACTCTTAATCTTACTCTTTTCTTTCTCTGTTCTATTCTAGTTTACTTCTTCTTCTCTTTTCCTTAGTCTGCTCACTTTCACTTACCCTTTTTATTCTTTTCTTACTCTTCTATTTCTTACTCTATTCTCTGCCTTATTTCTTTTCCTTGAGGGCTGCACTCGGAGATGAGAGATCACTCTCCCTATACCTGGATAAAAGCTAAGGCCATAGCATCTCATAGCAACACCCTCGAGCATCTTTCCTAGCTCACTAACCACTAGCTACTATTCATCTGGCTTTTACCATCTCACTTATTCTATTGGTGCCATCCTACTACTGGTGCCATCCTGCAGCAAAGACTAGAAATGATGGGTCTAGACACCATTCCTATCTCTCATTGAACTCTCTTAGCAGGTAGTAAACCTGATGACTTGTCTGGGTCAAAATCCAAAACTTTTCTTTGACTGCGGGCACTAAAACTGGTTCCTCTCCTAATCTGATCAACTGCTATACGCTCTGACACAAGCAAGAAACCTCTCCTGACCAGCTTAAGAGCCTATAGGGCTGATATCGAATTCCAGGCCTCTCTATATTGTCCCCTCAACAAACTACCTGTGATCCATCCTGATCTCTAAGCATGACTACTCTGCCTATCGAAAACAATACTATGAGTAGCTAGCTCATCCACCCCTAGAATGACATCAAACAGTCACTCTAGAACCACTAGGTCAGCTGGAAGGCACCTACTCAAAACTCGCATTAAACTCTAATGGCAGACTGACTCTGCCACTGATGGATCACACTTGTCTATTGACTCAAAGAGGACATTCTAATCTCAGAAGTTATCAATCCCCTACTCTCTATAGCTCTCAAAGCACTAAGGAAAACAAAATATTAGAGTCTCTAATAACAGACACATCAAAACATTTGGAAGTGAAAAATACCTGTCACCGCCATGTCTGATGTGTAAGCCTCTTGCTGCGCCAAAGCGAAGATCCGTGCTGGTACTGATGGACCTTCACTTGGGGAACCTGTGGAAGAAGGAGTGATCTCGCTCCCTCTATCTCTGCCTACAGTCATAACTAGAGCTTCCATTTGAGCCACTCTGTTTGAGGCTGTCTGCTGGGACTGTGTTCTCAAAGTCGCAGTGGAACACTCACGTGCTATGTGCCCCTCCTGTCCGCAACTGAAACATGCTATTGTCCCTACTAGACAGACTCCCTTGTGCGATCTACCGCACCTCGGGCATTTAGAGTTAGTCAAACCAGAGCTCGAACCCTCACGAAAACCTATGCCAAACTTGACTCTATTCCAGAACTTGTTCTTCTTTGATCGTCTGAGGCCTCTACCTCCCTTCTTCCTTTCTATACCAGCCTCGTGCAGAGGGGAGAGATTCACATCACTTGTCCCTGCAAGTTTGGCACTAGCTTCTCTCTTCTGTGCCATAGCTACTATATCATGGAACCTCTGCCTTGCGCTATCTAGAAAAGTCCCTTTCGGCAAACTCTGTTGTAAACTGCTCCCAGGATAAGCTTTCTACCCTCGGGTTCACATACTGGGTAAACCATTCCCTCGCTTTTTCACATTTCAATGTGACCCCTGCCATCTGAATGGCTCTACTCTCACTGACTCCCAACTCATCGGTTATCAGCTTAACCATTCTAAGATACTCAACAGGGTCATCACCAGTCTCAAACTTAGGGCCATCTAACCTCAAATAATCTATCATCGTCCTCCAGGTGAACTAGGCTTAGATATTTGGACAATTGGGGCTACTGGTTCTACTGGTGGTGGAGGAGGTGTACCATTCTCTGAGGTAGGGTTTGCTAAACTTGGATAACCAAAGAAGGGTGGAAACATGGTATACTGGGGATGTGGAGGGTAAAAAGGAGGATAGGGCATAAAGGTGGGATATGGGTGATAACTAGGAAACTCTGATGTACCTCTCATCGGGTACTCTGCCCCCCACTGGTAGGGTGGATACTGAGGTGGAACAAATCTCGAGGCCTGAGTGCCTCCGTGAGACTCACCCATATCTCCTCCTAACCTGCTCATGCCAAAGCTACCCTCTCTACTCTGCTCATCCTCCTCTATTTCTCGCATAAATCCTGACATAGCACTCTGGACAACTCCCCTTCTACTCTCATCACTAGACCTTCTAGGGTCCCTTGATGTACCTTCTCTGCTTAAACTATCTGACATTGCCCTTTGCAGAACAGGGAGATGAGCATCCATATCCTCATCCTCCAACGGAGCTCCTGTCAATCGAGCAGATCGACGAGTTCCTCTCATCCTGCCTCTGAAAAGCACAACATCACACAAAAATATCATCAAATGATCCATGTGAAAACACATGAATCCTTAGCACATATCAAACATATCACTAATGCACATGCAGCTCATCATGGCATTTCACATCAGCATGCAAGACAGGACTCCACATCCTATCCTAGTGGACATGATTATACCTATTGTGCTTCCCCTCCTATACAAAACAACACCTCTTTCCGATGTGGGATATCTCTAAGTCTTGAGCAAAGATGCTCTACACACCGTACTCTTGAGGCCCTATGCTCTGATACCAATCTGTAACGACCCGGAAACCGGTACCCCTCAGTAATGGTCCGAACCATCACTGGCACTAGGATCCAGATCGGCTTAAGGCCGCCGGGACCCGTAGTTAGCCAACTATACTCTCTGTGTACCTGATAAATCCCATGCATGATACAAAACGACTCAACAATCCTGTAAAACTCTGTAGGCCTAACAACTGCTACTCAGATATGTCAATCTGAAATGACCCTCAGGGCCTATACCAGGGACTACCACCTGCTGTGGTTTAAGGGATTGAAACCCTTTTCATCTATAACACAATCCACTGGTATCTCATCAAAACCATACATTAAGCCTACTCACACATTTCTCATCAAGAAACGTAAAACAGGATTCATGTACAAAGGGATAGATCATACATCACACTATAGCAATAACACTAGGGAAAGCACTAGTCTATCCAGTATATGACAGTACATATCAATACATTACAATTAATCTTTTAATTACATCATGTCCACTATTCTATTACAAACATACATGCATGCATATCCTTCCTCTTTACTCTTGCTGACTTTAACTTCTCACAGCTAATCTCAGAACCTGCAAAACTGGGGTTAAGGGAGTGGGATGAGCTCTAGAGCCCAGTGAGGAGGAACAGTAAAACAGTTCATTAATTACATGCTTTTATGAAATGTATCACATCACAAACATATCACCTCAAGGATGAACTTGTCACCAATAGCCCGTCACTGTATACATATAACAATATGTCCAACTTGCCAGGGGCGATTAGGCCTCACCTGGACTTCTCTTACCTGGCTCTATCACAAGGCCAACTATGCCAGGGGCGATTAGGTCTCACCTGGACTTCTCTATCTGAGTCAGGTCAAACTGTCTATCTCATAGTACCAGGAGCGACCTGGACTATCCAGGGGCGACCTGGTATGGCTATCTCATGCCATATCTCATCTGATCTCATAGTATTTCACTGATATCAGGGGCTATGGATCATCCAACATTCATCCACACAAATACAATCTTATGCAATGCAGCATATTCGTGAATTCTAATGTAACACAACCTACGATATAACATGGCATTTTATGATGCATGGATCATGTTAAGAGCGTGTCATTTTTCAAATTAAAATATAAGGTTTAGTTCCACTCACCTGTAGCCACTGCTTGGCTAATTCTGGCTACCTCTAACTCTGCAGCAGTACCTCTACTGCTAAACACCTCGTTTCCTCGGGTCCAATCCTACAATGGAGGACTCAGATGAGGTACCAAACATACTATTAATAACTCTTAAACAACTTCCCAGAACCCCTCAAAAAGCCCTTAAAACAATCACTTTAGCATGCAAAAGAAAAGCTAGACAGAACACATTCGGCTGCAGGTTCGGCGGCCAAATGCCTTGTCCAGAGCCGAAACTGGCATACCTTCGGCGGCCGAATCTCCACTTTCGGCGGCCGAATCCGTTCGGGGTCACCTTTCGGAGGCCGAATCCCCCTGACAGAGCCGAACCTCAAAGACACTCAGGGGCAAGTTGTGGCAGCCTAAGCCACCATACAAGGGGTTCGGCGGCCGAATGCTCCTTCGGCTGCCGAACCTGAGTTCATCAGGAACTCAGCTTCGTACACAGCCATCTCCTGCCAAGCACCAACCCTGCACCACATGCAAACCCCAACTCCTTAACGCACATATACTCATGTATATGAACAAAGGGGTCCAAAACTACCTATTAACCCCAACAAAACAACAAACATAACACATAATCAAACTTCTCCATAAACTCATCAAAACTAACCTAAGCATGCAACTCTACATAAACTCCCATAACCTCTGTACCAAAAACTGTTAAAACTCATTAAAACAAACTTAAAGACTTCCCTTACCTCCTAAAATCAGAAGAGGAACAACCAAACTCAGCAACTCCTCCTCCAAAGCTTCAAACCCTCACAACTCTTCTTTTCTCTCAAAAACGTTCAAAACTCGTTGAAACACACTCAACCTTCTGCATAAGCTGATAAAAGCGTGCAGATGAGTCAAGGGAGACGTGGCCTAACCTCTGGTCATGATCTGGAGGTAAACACCTGGCCAAATCACGAACTGAGGAGCGTGCATAGTTAATCGACCACTTCAGCTTCGGCTGCCGAAACTGCATGCAAAACCATGCAACTTTCGGGGGCCGAACATAACCTTCGGGGGCCGAACATTGGGCACTTTCGGCGGCCGAACTTAATCTTCGGGGGCCGAACATGACAGAAACTCCTTTGGCCAATTCTCCACGAAACTCAACTCGTTTTCTACGCTAAACCTTTAAAACACTTGCAAATATTTTAGAAACCTTTCTCTTACCCGTCCAAAGACCTCTGACATCCTCAAATGCCACCGGACGGTAGGACTTCCGATGTCTGAATCTAGCCGGGTATTACAGTAATAATTCATCTAGGTACAAATGCAAATTGATTATAATATATGATTTTAGGCAAAATCCTTTTTAATCAATTGGCCAACACTTTTGAAATCAGTTTATAAATCACATTACATAAAGCAATAGATCTATAATTTTTCATTGAATTCGGAGATGCAAGTTTTGAAATAAAAGAAATATTTGTATCATTCAATCCAGGAGTAAATATACACCGCTCTAACCACATGTTACATTGAGCAAAAATATTACTTCCAATTAAAGATCAGACTTTATGATACAAACCTGGATTGAAACCATTCGGCCTTGGTGCCTTATTAGAATGCATGTGACTCAATGCTATCTTAAATTTGGCCATAGAATATGGAGTCAACAATGATTAGTTATCTTTAGCTATAACCCGGGTCGATACACATTGAAGCACATGATCATAGTCCCTCACATCAGGTTGGAATAACTGGTTAAAATATTGAAGGACTAGATCATGTACAACAGATGAATCATGATGCCAGACACTATAGTCATCCTGTAAACCAGCAATACGATTAATACAATGATGGTGTGATGCATAGAAATGGAAAATTTAATATTCGCACCATCCTCCTGTAACCAAAATAATTTTGACCGCTACTTCCAAAACACTTCTTCCTTTAATAGTGAATCATTCAACTCTGAACGTAAGGAAGAATAATAAGAGACAATGTGAATATTGTTTGTTGATCAAGCATAGGACAACTCATTTTTAAACCATTGTATACTGCGTTTAAACCGACTCAGAAAATCTCCGCCCCACCTAGCCATAACATCAGCACAGGAATGAGGACGATCTAATAATAATAGTGCACTTGTAGATCGCCAATTAGCAATAACCAAATCAACAAGTTACAGTTCCTTTAACCATTCATTTTCAAATCGAAAACGAGTAGAGTATGACGATAGATTCTGAACAGAAAATGTTAACATTAATGGTGAATGGTCAGACACAGAACTCACCAAATTATCAAGTCGATGCTGGGGAAATAGATGTAACCATGCAGGAGTGGTCATTACACGATCGAACTTTTCTAAAATACAGCAAGGTGTACCCCTACCACGCTCCCATGTATATGGATAACCAGACAATGGAATATCATGAAGATTACAATCATTAATTGCATGGCGAAAACCTTCTAATAGAGCTTACAGATGCAGATTACCTCCAGACTTTTCAGAGGAAAGCAATCTATCATTATAATCTCTGATGCATAACCAAGGCAAATCATGAAGCCGTGAAAGGGCTCTCAGTAAATTCCATGACAGACGATACTTTGAATGTTCAGGACACCCATAGAACCCAGTAAGATGCCAATCTAATACACCAAGACCTGAAATTTTCATATCAATATGATTCAAAGAGTACCTAGTAATCACCGCATGAACAGAATTTGACCAAACCAAAGACAAACCACTACCCCTTCCCAATCGATCAACAGTAAAACAATTAGAAAAACCCAACAGAATTTTGATCTCCTCCATTCTCTAAGCATAAACCAAAGTTTCAGATAAAAAAATAATATCCAAACGATTGGCAGAGATAAGCTCACGAAGAGCACAAACTGTTCGGGGAAGGCCTCAGCAGTTTCAACTTAAGAGTTTTATGGCTCCTGACAGGCCTAAAAGCTAGTTCCCGCCAATATATCATGTTCCGGAAGTAACAGATCCTCATCAATAGACATCGGAGAAGATGGAGTCACACTAGAGTTTTTATTAGGATCAATAATTACACTTGTAAGACGCTGTCATTTTTATTTTCTGCTATATATAAGAGTGATTGCTCTAAGAGCCGCGGGTCTACACCTTCAATTACGCCACGTGGCTCCTCAATACTTTGAAGAATGATATTGCTTTGAAGCAAAGGTCGTACCATGTAACTGTCCCATCTGATAGGCAACCGCTGGCTTGGCACGCAGCAATAGTAACTGACCTTTAGTTTCCAAACCAGAACCATCTGCATCTCGTAACCATCGACAACCACTGTCACCTACTGTAACGACCCGAAAATCGGACCGCTACCGGCGCTAGGATCCAGATCGGCTTAAGGCCGCCGGGACCCGTAGCAAGCCTGACATGTAACCTGTAAACCTGTTTAATCCCATACATGATCAACAATCATACATAAAAATTAAAACTTTTCTTTCATTCATTCCTCATACACCAAACTCAACCTGTGCATGCACTAAAACATAATCATAAACTTGACCCCTCTGTGGGATCTCATCAATGCCCCAATGGGCGATATACATGTGTTGAGTTGGCTAACATCTGTATCAACAAATATCTAAGATCATGCATCAACAAGGGATTACAATACTCATAGGGTCAAGCACATCTATAACCTCAATATACCTCATTACATAACATACTGTAATCTCTTACATTACATCATAGTACAATTGTCATGTCCACAATCTAACTATTACATAAACATACTTCAAAACTCTGGCTAACCTCTTGGTCTACCCTGTACCTGCACATATGGGGTTAGGGGAGAGGGGTGAGCTACAAAGCCCAGTGAGCAGAATAGTGAAATCATATATTAAAATTTCATGCTTTCATGAAATGCAACACATCACAACAAATCACATCTCGGATGGTATTGTCACCTATAGTCCTCTCCATTCCAAAGTGTCGGGACGTAGAATGGGTACAACCGGTCTTTCTCTTAACATAACATATCATACATACCAATGTGCTAGGGACGTAGAATGGGTACAACCTGGACTTTCTCTTACATCGTGCCAGGGACGTAGAATGGGTACAACCTGGACTTCCATACCATATCATGCCGTAACATCATCATACCATATGAGGACTAAGGATCATCCAATAACCAATCCACATCAACATCATAAATGCAATGCAACATATTCGTGAATACTAATGCAAACAACCTACTACATCTCATGGCATTCATGATGCATGGATCATGCTCAAAATTCATATTTCATTTATTTTAAAACTTAAGGTTTATTCCACTCACCTCTGGCTAGCTCTGACAAACTCTGTAGCAGCTGGCTCACTGCTGGGGTCCTCGGTTCCTCAGGTCCGAACCTACACAGGTGGACTCCAATGAGGGACCAAACATACATAAACATAACTCTAATATACTCCCCAAAAACCCCTAAAACATCATAAAACAACTACATAAAAACATGCAAGAAATGGCTGGACAGGGCACTTTCGGCGGCAGGTTCGGCGGCCGAAAGTCCCTCCAGAGCCGAAAGTCAGGCAGGTTCAGCGGCACCTTCGGCGGCCGAAACTCCCAGACAGAGGCGAAACTCATGCATGTTCGGCGGCACCTTCGGCGGCCGAAAGTCCCAGACAGAGACGAAAGTCTCTTTTCGGGGGCAACTTCGGCAGCCGAAAGGCCTGCCTCCTCAGCCATGTTCGGCGGCCGAAAGTTCCTTCGGCTGCCGAACCTGGTTTCTGCCAAAGGGCAGAAACTTGGCTCCCTTATGCATTCTTTGCCTCCAAACTCACCAATCATGCATAAACCTATTCTACAACATGCATACACATCATACATCACACCTAGGGGTCTCAAACTATCAAATACCCCAACTACAACACTTCAAACATGCCACATTGTTCAAAAACATAACATTTGCTTAAAAACTCATACAACCCTATACATGCCATTCTACCCCATAAAACAACTTAAAACTTACTTAAAACATACAATGAGCTTAAGATCGGCTCTTACCTCTTGAAGATCGAGAGAGAGACGACCTAAACTCGGAGATCCAAGCAAATGAGCTCCTGAGTTCCCAAAGCTCCAAAACTTGTCTTAAATGCTCAAAACTTGCAATGAGAGGTGAAAACTCAAGAAAGATGGAGGAGATTTGGAGAAAGAACACAAGATCTGGGGAGAGGGAGGTCGGAAGCTAGCTGTGGCCGAAAATGGGAGAAAGCTCGCCCATTTCGGCTAAGTGACCCTTTTATAGGTGGCTGGCCAGGCCACGTTCGGGGGCCAAAAGTGCCTCCGCATGCATGCCATGTTCGGCGGCCGAACTTGGGTTTCGGCGGCCGAACCTGGACTTCCCTCACTCATGCTTTCGGGGGCCTAACGTGCCTCCAAAACGCATGCATGTTCGGCGGCCGAACTTGACTTTCGGCGGCCGAACCTGGGTTTTCCTCCAAAGACTTTTCATGCAAAAACTCATTTAATTTTTATACTTAAAACCATGAAATACCTTAAAACATTTTATGAAAACATGTTTCTACCCTACTAGAGGCTTCCGACATCCGAGATTCCACCGGACGGTAGGAATTCCGATACCGGAGTCTAGCCAGGTATTACATTCTCCCCCCTTAAGAACATTCGTCCCCGAATGTACCTCAACTAGCACACATAGCATGGCATAAAACATAACATACATACATAGCACAAACACATAGAGATCTAACCTTAAAAGAGATGAGGGTATTGCTGGAGCATAGACTCCCGTGTCTCCCAAGTGCATTCCTCCAAATTGTGGTGGTTCCACAGGACTTTCACCATCGGGATTTCCTTGTTCCTTAACTTTCTGATCTGGGTGTCTATGATCCGAACTGGTTGTTCAACATAGGTGAGATCCTCTTGGACCTCCACATCAGGCTCACTAAGAACCTTGCTCGGATCTGACACAAACTTCCTCAACATTGAAACATGGAAAACCGGATGGATCCTTTCCATTGAAGCAGGTAAATCCAGCTTGTACGACACATTCCCAATCTTTTGCAAGATTTCAAAGGGTCCGATGTATCGTGGGGCTAGTTTACCTTTCTTCCCGAAGCGAACCACTCCCTTCATAGGAGACACCTTGAGCAATACCAGATCCCCCTCCTGAAACTCTAACTGTCTTCTGCGGACGTCTGCATAGCTCTTCTGTCTGCTGGCAGCAGTCTTGATTCTCTCTCTGATTATGGGTACCACCCTGCTGGTGATCTCTACTAGCTCAGACCCTGCCAAGGCCTTTTCTCCAACTTCCTCCCAGCAAACAGGTGATCTGCACTTCCTTCCATACAAAGCTTCATATGGAGCCATCCCGATGCTAGCATGATGGCTGTTATTGTAGGCAAACTCCACCAAAGGTAGATGCTGCCTCCAAGAACCGCCAAAGTCCAGCACACACATTCTGAGCATATCCTCGATAGTCTGGATGGTCCTTTCTGACTGTCCATCAATCTGGGGGTGGAAGGCAGTACTGAAATCCAACCTGGTACCCATGGCGTTTTGCAGACTCCGCCAAAATCTGGAGGTGAACTGGGGCCCTCTATCTGACACTATCGAAACAGGAACCCCATGCAGCCTGACGATCTCGTCCACATATACCTGTGCCAACTTGTCCACAGAGTAGCCACTCCTGAAAGGAATGAAGTGAGCAGATTTTGTGAGTCTGTCCACAATCACCCATATGGAGTCCACTCTGTTGGACGCCGCCGGTAACCCCACTACAAAGTCCATAGCTATATTTTTCCATTTCCATTCTGGAATAGGTAGCGGGTTAAGCATTCCAGCCGGCTTCTGATGTTCCAGCTTCACCCTCTGACACACTTCGCAGGCTGACACAAACTGTGCCACTTCTTTCTTCATAGCTAGCCACCAATAAACCTTCTTTAGATCTTGATACATCTTGGTGGCTCCGGGGTGAATGCTGTATCTTGCATTATGAGCCTCCCTCATAATGTCTCCTTTTAGCCCTATGTCATCTGGTACACATAGTCTGCTCCCATAGCGGAGGATCCCCTTGCTGTCGAATCTGAACTCACTATCATTGCCTGACTGAACAGTCCTGGCAATCTTCACTAACTCCGGGTCCTCATGCTGTTTCTAAGCCACCTACTCCAGAAACACGGGTGCTACTCTCATCTGGGCCACCAAGGCACCTGTACCAGACAACTCCATCTGTAGACCTTCCTCAATGAGCTTGTAAAACTCCTTCACCACTGGTCTCCTCTCTGCCATGATGTGGGATAGACTGCCTAGTGACTTCCAGCTTAGGGCGTCTGCCACGACATTCGCCTTATCCGGATGATACTGAATCTTGCAATCATAGTCACTCAGCAGCTCCACCCATCTCCTCTGTCTCAAATTCAGATCCCTCTGACTCAGGATGTACTGCAGGCTTTTATGATCTGTGAAGATCTCACATTTTACCCCATAGAGGTAGTGCCTCCACATCTTGAGTGCAAAGATTACTGCTGCCATCTCCAGGTCATGTGTGGGGTAATTCAACTCGTGCTTCTTCAGCTGCCTAGAAGCATAAGCGATCACCCTCT